>NC_066622.1:47248041-47551900 GCF_025201925.1 Gopherus flavomarginatus | reverse complement strand
GGACCCTGTCTGGCAGGGGGCCTGCGCTGGAACTCCAACTGGAAGCAAGGTGAGTGGGGCTGCGGGGACCCGGACTGGCAAGGGGCCAGCAGCCAGAACCCCAGAGTGGTGGCGGGCTGACCGCCACCGCTCTGGGGTTTCCACTATGGGCTCCTGCCAGCTGGGGTCTCAGCCTGCTGCCAGCCTGGGGTTCCTTCCCCCAGGACAGCAGTGGGTACTGAGTGGGGCTGCGGTGGGGGGGACCTGGCTGGCAAGGGACCAGCAGCGGGAACCCCAGAGTAGCAGCAGGCTGAGCAGCTCAGCCCGCCACTGCTCTGGGGTTTCCACCACCAGCTCCTTGCCAGCTGGGGTCTCAGCCCGCTGCCAGCCTGGGGTTCCTTCCCCCAGGCCAGCAGCTGACGCTGAGTGGGACTGGTGGCAGGACCCCGGCTGGCAGGCGCCGGTGGTGGAAACCCCAGAGCGGTGGCGGGCTGAGCTACTCAGCCCGCCCCCACTCTGGGGTTTCGGCTGCTGGCCCCTTTGCCAGCTGGGGTCTCAGCCTGCCACCAGCTTGGGGTTTCTTCCCCCAGACCAGCAGCAGATGCTGAGTGGGACCAGGCGGGACCCCAGCTGGTAAGGGGCCAGCGGCAGGAACCCCAGAGCGGCAGCGGGCTGAGGAGTTCAGCCCGCCCTGTGTGCCATGAAAAATTGGCTCACGTGCCACTTTTGGCACACATGCCGTAGGTTGCCGACCCCTGAAATAAACTCTGTTTGGAGTTGTGTATAGAGAGGCCTTAAATCCCTTGGGGGTAGGATTTTTGTAGTGAAGGGACAAGGAAAAAATCCACCACTGCAAAGCCTCACCCACCCCAGAGTCAGGCAGAATAGATGAGCTTTGCAGTTTGCCTTAAAGGTCCACAGATTCAGGCTACTTTCACTAAGGTGGGAGAAGAGTCCAGGGCCCTCACTGAGCACTCCTGTTGTTTTATACCAAGAGAGCTCAGCCTGAGACCAATTCCTGACCATAACTGTGGCAGGATAGCTCAGGGAGGAGAGAGGAAGTCTTCTTTGCAAGCTTTGAGAGGCAGTGTGGCCTAGTGACTAATGTACTGGACTGGGATGCAGGAGACCTGGCCTCTTGGGTGTCTTTCGGCAACTCACTTTAACCGCTCTGTGCCTCAGTTTCCCCCATCTGTAAAGTGGAGATAATGATACTGCCTCTTGTGTAAAGTGCTTTAAGATCTACTGATGAAAAGTGTATAAGAGCTAGGTATTATTACTAGAACCAAAGCACTCACCATGTCTTATGTTCGGCTGCCGAGACGCAGTTTGTTCTATATTATCTGCCTCCAGACTGCTGTACATGTGGAGTGTTTCCAGAGAGAGACACTGGTGCTTTAAAGCAGCATTAGCCCTCTAGTGCAGGGGTGGAGTGTGTTGGGGGGAAATTTAGCAACTTTCCTTACTGCTGCTGCTGCTCCTCTATTCCCTGGCGACTTCTGTATTCCCACCTGGCTACTCCTGCCTTGCAGGCTAGTCAGATCTTTGCGCCCTTAAGCACTGAAGGGTGAGGGATTCCACTAAAGTTGCAGCTATGAAAGTAGGAAGTCAGGAAATGCAAAACATACCCATATTACCTTGGCCACATTGCACTTAGTGGCATTTGCTACAAGGTCCTGATAGGTAACACAGACAAAGCCTTTGTACTTACTACTACTTTTTTTTTTTTTTTTTTTTTTTTTTTTTTGGTATTTGCAATCTTAATGTTGCAGTAGCACAGTTATTTGTTTAGGCCTGGTCTACACTGGGGGGCGAGCTAAGTCGGTCTAAGTTATTCAACTTGAGCTACGAAAATAGCGTAGCTGAAGTCAAAGTACTTAGAGCTACTTATCATAGTGTCTTCATTGCGGTAGGTCGACTGTTGCTGCTCCCCCGTCTACTCCGCCTACACTTCTCGCTCTGGTGGAGAGTTGAGGGGATAGCACTTGGTGGTCGATTTATCGTGTCTTCACCAGACATGATAAATTAACCCCCGGTGGATCGATTCCTCTGCCGTAAGGGTAGACATGCCCTAAAGTACATAAGCAGTTTGGCTCCCCTGCTTTGCCCACGCCTACACTCTAGACTCCCCTCTCACCATCTTGCCCTTCAGGAGAAGGAGAACGGTTTGGAGGTGGCTAAGCTGAGCGACCGGGACTTTCTGCGCAGCTTGGAGAACTCCATTCGCTTCGGGAAGCCGTTCCTGCTGGAGAACGTAGGGGAGGAACTGGATCCGGCTCTAGAGCCCGTCTTGCTGAAACAGGTTCTTCCCTGCTGTTTGTCTGACGAGATGAGCAGGAAGGCTGGCTGGCCTGGAGCTGGGGTGGGGTGGAGTGGGCTCTCCAGCACTGGCATGAAGAACGGCTTTGTCCTCCCTTAGTGAAGATGTGTCTAGTAAGGTTGAGATTTTGGATGCAAAGAATTTAGATGCTCAGTACAAATTAATGGAAATTGTGCCTCTAAATCTCCTAAATGGCTTTGAAAATCTTTATCTAGCCTCTTATGACAGGCTCTCAGCACATCTATGTTTTTTAAATGTAGACGTTCCAACTTGTGTTGTCCATGTCCTTCTCTTTATAGATTTATAAACAGCAAGGCAGCATGGTACTGAAGCTGGGAGATACGGTTATTCCATACCATGAGGACTTCAAGATGTACATCACCACCAATCTGCCCAATCCCCACTATACACCAGAGATTTCCACCAAGCTCACGCTGATTAACTTCACCCTCTCGCCCAGGTAACCGGTCACCCTTTGTACCAGTAGCCACTGAACAGTTGCCAATATTGGCCACTTTCCTGCTCCTGAGCTCTTGAAATCAAACTCAGCATGGAGTAAGTAAGGATGGTCCTGTGCTTAGGGTATGAGCCTGGAATTCTGGAGATCTGGGTTCAATTTCTGCCCTGCCACAGACTTCCTGACCTTGGGCAAGTGACTTAGGGCAGGTCTATGCTACAAGGCTAAGTCAACCTAAGTTACGCAACTCCAGCTCTGTGAATAACATAGCTGGAGTTGACGTACCTTAGATCAACGCCCTGCAGTGTCTACACCATGCTGGGTTGATGGGATAAACTCTCCTATCGATTCACCTTATGCTTCTCATTCCAGCGGCGTACCGGAGTTGATGGGAGAGTGATTGGTGATCAATTTAGCGGGTCTTCACTAGACCTACTAAATCAACCCCTGGTGGATCGATCACTGTGCAAAATAGAGACAAGCCCTTAGTTCCTCCGTGATTCATGAAGATAATAGCCTTTCTCTGCCACGCTGGGGTTCTGTGAGATACTCAAGGATTATAGTGATGGGGGTCCATGTACGTACCATAGATAGTTGCACCATGTGACTCCAGAGGAGATGTGACATTTAGATCAGTGATTCTCAACCACGAGTACGCAGAGGTCTTCCAGAGGGTACATCAGATCATCTAGATATTGGCCTAGTTTTACAACAGGCTACATAAAAAGCACTAGCAAAGTCAGTACAAACTAAAATTTCATACAATGACTTGTTTGTACTGCTCTATGTACTATACACTGAAATTATTTTATAATTATATGGTAAAAAGGAGAAGGTAGCAATTTTTCAGTAATAGTGTGCTGTGACACTTTTGTATTTTTGTCTGATTGTGTAAGCAAGCAGTTTTTAAGTAAGGTGAAACTTGGGGGTATGCTCCAACATCCCAGCGATAACATCCAAGGGTTTTGTTACAGTGGCTTGGAAGACCAGTTGCTGGGACAAGTGGTAGCTGAGGAGCGACCAGACTTAGAAGAGGCCAAGAACCAGCTGATCATTAGCAATGCCAAGATGAGACAAGAGCTGAAGGAGATAGAGGATCAGATCCTCTACCGGCTAAGCTCCTCTGAGGGAAATCCTGTCGATGACTTGGAGCTCATCAAAGTGCTGGAGGCATCCAAGCTAAAAGCAGGGGAAATCCAGGTAAGTGACTGATTCACAGGCACAGACACCCAGCCCTGGTCAGTTTAATCCTTTACAGAAACATGAAATGTGCAGCTGTGATGCCTCTGAATATTCCCACAGGCCAAAGTGAAAATAGCTGAACAGACAGAAAAAGACATTGACATCACTCGTCTAGAGTATGTGCCTGTAGCTGTCCGCTCTCAGATCCTTTACTTCTGCGTTTCTGACCTGTCCAACGTTGACCCCATGTATCAGTATTCGCTTGAGTGGTTCCTTAACATCTTCTTGTCCGGAATCTCAAACTCCGAGAGAGCAGGTACCTCTGAAGGGTTAGGGTGCTTGCTGTGAAAACGTGATCATTGCACGACTTTGCTCAACACCTGGGGGCAAATTCAGCCTTAGTGCAAGTGTGAGATTTAGATCTGGCATAGGCAGGTTTAGTGGAGTTGCTGCAACTCCACTAAACGTGCTTATGCTGGATCTAAGTCTAGCTATAATTGTTTACTGCCACAGCTGCTTGAATGTGGCCTCATTGCCTTCAAGCTTGAAAGTTCCTTCTTTTTTGAGACACACACAGAGCTGTAATTCAAGATGAAACATGGAGGCATCCTACATCAGCCAGCTTGGCATTGCCAGCATGAGAGAATTTTCTCTGGCTGGGAGCATCTTTCTCCTCCAATGGTTCTCTTCTGAAGCGCCAAATTATTACCTGGTTCAAAACAGGGTAAAGAGCTTGTCCTTACCAGTGAGTGTCTCCACTCCTTCATTCGGGGATTTCTTTTTCCTTGCAGTAAACTTTATTAAGCCCTTCAAGTGCCTCTCAGAGCCTAAGCATCTCCCAGTTCTCTCATTCCAATGTCCATCAACAAGAAGTCATCAGCATGACTTTCTGAGGAGCGAGACAAAGCTCAGAGGAGCTCTGATCCATTCTCTGACAGCATTTTTCCCTGCCTCTGGGACACCAGGGCAGTCCCATGCAAAGATGTTTAATTTCTGGTCAGACTGCTGCTGTTAATTAGAAATACTGAATTTCATGGATCAGGGCATTTAAAATACTGGCAGTACAGAGTAACCTTGAAACTGATGCAAGGGTAAATTCATCTCCCTCAACCACTGCCACTTTGCTGACATCCAAGGAACAGCACAGATATCCAGGCCAGATGCATGTGCCAAGATGTAAACAGGGGGCATGGTTCATTAACATACCACAGCAATATTCTATGCACCTGCAATTAACAGTAATATCGTAAGTGTATTTATAATGGGCCACATCTGGAGGTTCTTCTTAGTGTTTGCCTGAGTCAGTGCCCTCAGGTTTGGATACCCCACTGTTCCTTGTGAAGGAGCAAACTTTCCTGAGCCAGATCTGAAGGAAGTGAGATGGACAGCAGGAAGGGGCTAAGAGGGATGTGAGCTCCCTGCATAGTTTACACGTGTAAACTTGTACACTGAAACATACCCAGAGCCCGGCTGGCAAAGGGCCGTGTCAGTACCAAGTGTGGGTCCTTTCTCCTCCACTCTCGGCATTTGCTGTTCTGTGCCTGGTTCTTTTCAGACACCCTGAAGAAGCGGATAGTGAACATAAACAATTACCTCACCTTCAGTCTCTACAGCAATGTGTGCCGCAGTCTCTTTGAGAAGCACAAGCTCATGTTTGCCTTTTTGCTGTGTGTCCGGATCATGATGAATGAAGGGAAAATCAACATGGTGAGTAAACAACAAACTCCCTTGTCTGTTTAAATGAGAGGATATCCTGGAACAGCCAAAGTCCAGACTGCGCCTACTCCTGAAACTGGGAGCCAGCGTACTTTGTCTGTACAGATAGTTCTACCACCAGGGTCTGATGATTTGGATTGTCTGCCCAAGTTTCTATTCATAAGGGAAGAGTTACTCATCCTGGTCATCTGTTAGGTTGATGTTCTGAATCTTCCAAATGTTCATACATCAAAACATGAGTTCAATCTCCAGGGGTCTCTTCTAGGTAGTTTAGTCTACAACACACACCTTTCTCCAGTATTTGGCTGTGACAAAAACAAAGGGAATTCAGGGTGGTCAATTCTGGCTCATTCATGGATGATCTGCCATCTGTCCCATTAAAACAGCTTTTCATTGCCACACAAGAGGATTGGCAGATGGTAGAGTGTCTTACCACACTTAAATAACCAGGGGTTTGCAAGGGTTGGGCTTTCATGCAGAGCTTTGCTTCCAGAAAGATCAAGATGAATCTGGTTAAAGAGAAGGGATTTTACAGAAAATGGGCTAACCAAAATAAGACTAAGTTTCAGATGGGCAGCCGTGTTAGTCTGTATCCACAAAAACAACGAGGAGTCCGGTGGCACCTTGAAGACTAACAGATTTATTTGAGCATACGCTTTCGAAAGTTTATGCCCAAATAAATCTGTTAGTCTTTAAGGTGCCACCAGACTCCCTTCCAGGTTAGATGTCAGTGTCCTTCCTTTTCTTGCTTTGTTAATTAGCTTTCCGCTTTATGCAGTGCTGCTGAGTGAACTTAACCCTGGAACCCCTTGTGCCACAATGAGATCCCAAACCACCTCATCTGCTCATAAAACAGGACTCTGTAGCAGGGAATTAACCACCCATTTGCCAGTTGTAGAGTCTCTAGGGAATGTTGTAGACTTTCTCAAATCCTAGAGAGATAAGGATTGAGGTGCATTGGCAGAGCACTGTGGAGGAAATCTACAGATCTGATCCTGTGACTGTATAGTCAGATCTGTCACTTACCACATGCATCTGTTAGATTCGAACAGTAAGGCAGGGAAACACAGCATGAAGTTACTGTAAGAATTTTGTTTCTTTAACATAGTGTTAGTGCTGTGGGGTGTTGCTAATGCTGCTGGTTTTGGGGGCTCCTGCATACTTGGCAGCAGCAAAGAGTGCAGTTTGCTGATTCAGCAGACCTCGATGTGATTTTTCTATATGAATACCAGGCTTGGTTCGGTGGCAAAGGCGATCAGCCAGGTTTATTGTCAGCAAAGCATGGTACTTGCGCCCTGTGCTGCAGGTCACAGGGACACTAACACATGTATGCCTGTGACAAGGTAAAGGCTCAGTCAGCATAACAGGGTGCTGTCCCCTACACTGATACAAAGATGCCTCTCCTGCGACCAGGAGCGGCGCCAGGGTTTCTGACACCCTAGGCGGACGGCCATTTCACCACCCCCCGCCAGTCTGGTGGACCTACCGCAGTCATGCCGGCGGACGGTCCACTGCTGGAAAGGCTCTGGTGGAGCTGCCGCAGGCATGACTGCGGTAGGTCCGCCGGAGTCTTTAGACCAGCGCACCATCCGCCGAAATGACTGTGGCAGCTCCACCGGAGCCTTTCCAGCAGCGGACCATCCGCCGGCATGACTGCGGTAGGTCCACCAGACCCGCATGCTGCTCCCCCGGCAAAATAGCCCCCCCAAAAAATTCTGGCGCCCTAGGCCATTGCCTAGGTCGCCTAAATGGTAGCGTCGGCCCTGCCTGCGACTTCTCCTTTTATACATTGATATGAACAAGTTACATATTACTTTCCATGTGTCATTACTATCCTGTATCTTGTACCTGCTCATTCGAACAAAATGTCCTCTCAGGCCAGGAATGTGCTTACTTGGTTAGCTAATATGTGGTGTATTGCTATTCTGCCAAGGGCAGGCCTACTTTGGTTCACCTCCTTTGGTTCATACTGTTCTTCATGCCCCAGCAAGGCTACACGCAGTAGTGACTGTGTCCCACAGTATGACGCTGAGATCTTCAAGGCTGAACAGGCTGGCTGTAAATGTGTGCTGTGTGGTCCACAGGACGAATGGCGTTACCTCCTGTCTGGAGGTGCTATTAAAAAGATAAGAGAGAACCCAGCTCCTGAGTGGCTGTATGAGAGAGCCTGGGGTGACATCTTGGCCTTAACCAACCTGAAGAATTTCTCCAGCTTTGCGGATGATTTTGTTGACAATATCCAGGAGTTCCGTGCAATTTTTGACAGTGCTGAGCCGCACAGGTGAGTCCTTCACCCCTTAACTGTGGATCTGAATTCTGTCTCTGTGTGGCGGACAGTACCAGGGCCAGCTCCAGGCCACGGCGCGCCAAGCGCGTGCTTGGGGTGGCATGCCCTGGGGGGCGCTCTGCCGGTTGCCGGGAGGGCGTCAGTGGGCTCTGGTGGACCTCCTGCAGGCTTCCCTGCGGAGGGTCCGCTGGTCCCACGACTCCGGTGGAATATCCGCAGGCACGCCTGCGGGAGGTCCACCGGAGCTGCGGGACCAGCGAGTGGCAGAGTGCCCCCCGCGGCGTGCCACCGTGCTTGGGGCAGCGAAATTGCTAGAGCCGGCCCTGGGCAGTACAGACCCTTCTCCCGCAATAATACAGCCATATTGCCTGGAAAAAGAATCACTAAAATCCAGGCACTGACCACACATGATCTCAGAAAATCCTGGTGCATATTCACCTGGTTTTAGGAGACTTGTTTTCCTTGGGCTGATGTATTTGGCATCTGTTTCCATCCCCAGAGAGTAACCCAAACTCAGTGTGTGATTCTCTTGCAGAGAGCCCTTGCCTGGGAAGTGGGACAGCACGTTGGACTCCTTCCAGAAGCTGCTGCCCCTACGCTGTCTGCGAGGGGATAAGGTCACCAACGCCATGCAGGATTTTGTGGCCACGAATCTGGACCAGCGCTTTATCGAACCACAGGTAACTGGCCAATGCCATGGCAGAAGGCATTTCCATTGAGAATGGATGGGAATGATGCAAACTGACTGTGCGCTGCCCTTGATCACCCCAGCCAGGCTAGCGGCAGATGCTGATTTAGCTTTAAATGGATGCTTTACAACATCCCTTGTTTAAATAATGCCTAGCTCTTATACAGCACTTTTCATCAATAGATCTCAAAACCCTTTGTAAAGCAGGTCAGTGTCATTATCTCCATTTTGCAGATGGGTAAACTGAGGCATTGAGCACTGAGGTGACTTGGCCAAAGTCAACAGGCCAGTGGCAGAGCCACGCATAGAACCCAGGCCTCCTGAGTCCCAGTCCAGTGCTCTCTCCACCAGCCACACTGTCTGTACTCACTGAGTGAGTATTGGGTGGTGATGGATCCACCCACTGCCCTTTAACCTCAGAATTACTGTTCATCTGGAACTAACAACCATACACTGAAAACTACCCGGTACAGGGCTGGGCAAACTTTTTGGCCTTAAGGCCACATCAGGGAATAGAAATCATATGGAGGGCCATGAATGCTCACAAAATTGGGGTTGGGGTGCGGGGGTTGGGCTCTGGGGTGGGGCTGGGGATGAGAGGTTTGGGGTACAGGCGCAGCAGCGGCTCCAGGCACCAGCGCTTCAAGTGCATGGCTAGGGCGGCAAGCTGCGGGGGACACCCTAGCGGTCCCTGCGAGGGCGGCAGTCAGGCAGCCTTCGGCGGCTTGCCTGCGGGAGGTTTGCCAGTCCCGCGGATTCGGCGGCAATTCGGCGGCAGGTACGCCGAAGCCGCAGGACCGGCAGACCTCCCGCAGGCAAACCGCCGAAGGCAGCCTGCCTGCCGTGCTTGGGACAGCAAAAAAGCTAGAGCCGCCCCGTGCAGGAGGGTATTCCGGGCTGGGACTGAGGGGTTTAGAGAGCGGGAGGGGGATCAGGGCTGAGGCAGAGGGTTGGGGCATGGGGAGAGGCTCAGGGGTGCAGCCCCCGACTGAGTGCCCCGGCCAGAGCGAGGCCGAGCCGTGTGGTGCGGCCCCCACCCAGCAGCCCGGCCACAGCGGGGCTGAGCTGTGTGGTGCGGCCCCGACCTAGAGCCCCAGCTGGAGTGGGGCTGAGCCGCTTGGTGCCGCTCAGGGGCTGGCTTAAAACAGCTGGCGGGCTGGATCCAGCCCGTGGGCCGTGGTTTGCCTGCCCTGACCCAGTAGGATCAAAGGCAGAGAGGAGGCATGGCTGGAGGTTACAGCAGAGATTAGGAAGGCAGAAGGCCTAGATTCTGTACTCCACTTTGCTCTGAGAACTTGAGCACATCGCTGGAAGGATGTGTGCCTCAGTTTTCCCATCTGGAAAAGGTAGGTACTTACCAGCCTTTTTAAAGCCATGTGAGAGAGGTGGGTTAAAGATGCCATAGGAATGCAAAGCAAGCATCGCCATCATCAACATTGTGCAGAGCAGAGTTTTTCAATGCAGCATCCTTAATAGATCACTTGGAAGTGCAAAGCAGCGTTTAGGCATGTACAGTCTTGTTGACACTAGAAAGCTGTAGTGCTTTAACTATACCAGGATAATGAAAGTGGCACAACCCCCCTAGTGTGGTTGCATTTATACCATTATGAAGTTGCTTTATACTATAGCTGTTCTCATATAGGAAGGGAAATAACCTATACAGCTACAAGGCTTCTTCATACCGATATAGCTACATCCATACTATGGGTCATGCTGATCTAACTTAAGGTACGTCTACCATCATGACTGTGCGTAGAGTAGAGACGCTGCATGCCTAGCTAACACAGGTATAGATAGCAGTCTAGGTGGTGAGGCCCAGCTTAGGCGAGTAGAGGAGAGTACGTTTCCTACACGCCTGAACTATTAGGGTCTGTACTCTGTATAGCTTTCTACGCACCCAAGCAGCACCTTCCCATCTACACTGCTATTGTTAGCAGTGTAGTGTCCCACTGCTGGAGCCTTTCTCCTCTGCCTCCCCTCTGCTGGAGGGTTTCACTGCAATGTGCAGCCACACGTGTAGTACCTGTACGCTATCGGCTGCCAGAAGTGTAGACATAGCCTATATCTGTAAACAAGCATACCCCTAACTGCCCTAGCTATACCAGCCCCCTCTACTGTGTACAGCAGGTCTCAGTAACTGGTTTATTCACCTGATGCCAGTCAGCAACCAAAGGTGGGACTTTAACATCTTATGAGAAGTATCCCCATATTTACAAATTGGGCCTCCAGTGTCAAAGCCCTGGCAGAGCCAGGGGTGGCACACTAAGAAGCAGTCCTTGCATATTGTCTGCTTGCCAGTTTTAACATCAAGCAGTTCAAACAGCCCTTTTGAGAGCATTCTGTAAAGAAAATGCAGGAATTCCCACGTGTCAGCTAATGGCTTCCGTTCGATGAGGGTAAAAGAGACATGTCTAGGCAGAAGTGTGTGGGTAGCTGTCTGCCTGCCAGATGCACCATTTTAAACCAGTTACACATCGGGCCACAATCTTCAAATATGGCTGCCCAGAGTTAGGCACCTAAATCCATATAAAAGGGGCTGGATTTTCAGAGGGGCTTCAGTGGTGGTACCAGACAGTGATTCACTGGAGGCAACAGGAGGAAGAGATCAATGGTTCCTGGAGCATATGGTGGTGGAAGACATTGCCCACAGGGTGAGTGAGAGTGACTGATGCGGGGAAAGGAGGAAAGAGTTAGAATGGATAACTAAGGAATGGAAGGGGACCAGCTCTCAGATCCAAACCCCACCACAATCAATGGAGAGACTCCCTTTGGCTTCCTTGAGCTTTGGTTCAGGCCCTCAGGGATACAGTGGCAAATAAGTTAAAAAAGGAGGAAGCAAAGGCCTCTGCACTCGGCTTCCTGAAGCATTATCTGGGTCAAAGACCTGTCTCTAGAACAGATAATTTCCAGTCATCAGGAAGACTGTGATTCCTGAGGACAGACATGACAGTGAACATAGTGGCAGAGGCAGGCCGTTGGACCTGAGAGAATGCCTTCTCCCTTTGCTTGCCCTCCCCAGCACAGGTCATCAGATATTACTCTGAGCGAGAAGCCTTCCTGTCTTTCAGACTTCAGACCTCACTGCAGTGTTCAAAGAGTCCACTTCTACTACGCCTTTGATATTCGTGCTCTCACCTGGGACAGACCCAGCTGCTGATCTCTACAAATTTGCTGAAGAAATGAAGTTCTCCAAGAAGCTGACGGCTATTTCCCTGGGCCAGGGTCAGGTAATCCACTGGTTCCGCTTCACTCATTCTGAGCAATATAGTCATCTCAGTACACAAGGGTTTACTCCAGGAAAACTAAATCCTACCCCACCATTCTGAAAACACCCCCTTTGGTCCCAGCTGGTCACAGAGGTTCCTAGTGGCTTGAGGGATTCATTCAGCAGCAACATCCACTCACATTTCTTCAGTGGCTTAGAAATGCCATGGAATTGACATGGACATTTGTAGAATGGACATTTGTAGTTTGTAGTTTCTCTCTCCGATTCTCTTTTGGAGCAGATTTTTTTAAAAAAAAACCTTTATTGTAAAAGCAGGTGGAAAGCAAAACTAACTTCAGGCATAGACTTAACTGTGGCCTACGTCCCTCTTATATTGTTAAAATGCTTTTCTGAGACACTGGTTTGGTTGGAATTTTGCCATTTGGTTTATGCGGGTATCAGACCAACAGTTGAGTGGAAAAGTAGCTTAAATGGTTTGAATGTCTTTGAGCACTGATGTCACATGCAGTCATTCTAACAAACAATATAGCATACAGTAGGTATGGTAAAGTTGGGGAATTTTGGTTTTCTTCCTTAGGGTCCCCGAGCCGAGGCTATGATGCGAAGTGCTATGGAACGTGGGAAGTGGGTCTTCTTCCAGAACTGCCACTTAGCCCCAAGCTGGATGCCTTCGCTGGAGAGACTCATGGAGAGCATCAATCCTGACAAGGTTACACAAACACATACATGGATGTTCTCCTTGAATTTCAGCCTGATGTTTTATTCCACAGCTTTACCCAGCTTCCTCTGGACCAGGAAGGAGACTATCTTATCCTGTGATCTCTTTTCCAACACCCATTCAGTGTGGGCAGGATTAGTTGCCTATTTGATAGGATGTGACTCACTAGTCCCATGATGCACTGATGCCCTGTGCACACCTCCTCCTCCAGCCCAATGTTAACAATTCTTAATACTTACCTTTTCATATATCAGCTCAGTGACATCACTTCGATGGCACTATAATTGCTCCTATTCCGCCAGTCCAGTTAAGTATCCTCCCTCCATTATCACCTTCTCAGTTCCACCCGCTGTTTCCATCCCACTGATGGAACATTGCACTAGTGTCCTGGTCACTCAGTTGCCTTGTGCTTGGAGCCATCACCCCTTTACTGCCATAATCACTGGCTGACATTTCCAGCCTGGAGTGACACTGAAGCATCTGTGTTACACCAACCCTCTTAAGGAAGTTACAGATGTTACTGACCTGATGGAGGAATGATGGCCAGGCCTTGTCACTCTAGAGCTTTCTTCTCTCTTCAGAGAGCCTCCTCAATGACGGAGAGCTGCCTGAGTTGGCTAGAGAGTGGGTACAACACTACAGGGAGCACAATAGCACAAGGCCTATGTCCAGTGGAAAAGTCTCCAGTGGATCTGTTAGTCTACAAGCCTGGACCCATTTTGGGCACTAAGAGGAAACCCAGCAGCTAGAAAAATGTAATTGTTACCACATGTTAGGCACATATCTTGTGGTCATCACCAAGAGGGCTGTAGGTGCTGAAAGCAGTTATTCTATATCACGTAATGTGTAAATGTTATCAGGCATCCAATCTGAAAAGAATCATAAAATCACAGAAAGGACCATAACTCATAGAAACATAGCTTAATTTTGAGCAAAATGAGCAGGAAGCTTAACTGATAATGCAACTATGTACTCAAAATAGTACAGTTTGGGAAATATTTAGCCCCAGTGATTTTATGCATTTTCTCATACTTTTGTGCCATTGGTTATGACAATATGAGCTTGTTTCCACCATGTAATATATCAAAATATCTGCCATTGTTGTAGAGTGGACTGATATGAGAAGAAAAATTTGGTCTCCGATTTGTAGGAAGCTATGCAGATAAGAAGACACCTACCTCCTAATATAAACCATATTTTTGCTCAACCGGAGGTCAGTCTAAAGCACACATGGTACAACTGTAATTATCTGCTTACTGAATGCAGTAATACATGTAAACTACTTATATAACAGAAATGACTCTTAGTAGAAGGACTGTAGAATGTCTTGTATAAATATAGCGTCTGAATAACAAAATATAACCATACATTATATAACCCTACATCTAACTGTGAGCTACTGAATGTCTAATGCAACACCCCCTCGAGTTATATTTACTCACAAAAGTAGCCACAGTAATCGGCAGATAGTTGAAACATTTCTACTCCCCCACAGAATCTGTATCCAATGCATTCAATACTCTGTTGCTACTCTCCTCACTCACAGTTGCATACATCAGAGCACACCACCTGCAGCATTTGCAGCTCCTTGTTGCACGGGTACTCTCAAAGCCACATTGCACAAAGACGAGGATGACTTCTGGAGCAAGTGGTGGCACCGTCATTTTAGGAACAAGATGTCCTGTGCTATCTATCTCCAATCCAGTGTTGACAGGGGACACTTGAATATACATAACTGTATGTATGACTGATAAATTGCATCTTCCAGGAGCTGCCTGACAGAGGCCGTTGTTGGTGGCAGTTTCTCACTGGTTTTGTTCTTCTAAGCAAACAGCTCATACCCACCTTATCCAGAGATGCTTGCTTCTTTCCACAGTATAGTACAGATACCAGTGAGCCATAGGCTGCTCACTAAAAAAGCTGCGTTTGGGTTGGACCTCAGTTACCTACCTTTGAATCTTGCCAGTGATACTGAGCAGGGACTACTTGATTCACCCACTGCTTGGTTCTTCATTAACTCTCTAGTTAGGTCAGCTCTGTCCATGTCATGACTTCAAAGCAGTAGTCCTAATTTGTGAAGCCATCAACAGGCAGAGACGTAGCTACCTCCTAGACAGTTGTATCATCTTTGATGTCTGACTGTGTCTGAGTGTTTCTGCTCTTTGCCCTCAAACTGCTCACACATGATACAGAAAAACTGCACCATGTCCAGCAGCTACATCCACTCTGGTGATGCCCACCAGAGATGTGCCCACCATGGAATCGCAATAGAATTTTTCTAGCTGTTGGATTACCCTACTTCATTAATAAAACCCATTTGAAAATCTGGCAGGCAGATTATTGCATAGTATTAGTACTTTGGGCAATAACAATGTGCCACACATCTTGGTATCTAACTGGGATAGGTCTGCTCATCAACAGAAAAGCCTTTAATGTGGCTGGGTAGTTGAGCAGGGCATCTCTGCTGGAAGAGTTTCCAGTGGTTCTGAGCACAGGGGATCTCAGGAGAAATGGATCCCTCTGGAAAAGTTTGTTCCATCTGAGTTGGGAAGAGCACTGCCTGGTAGTGAGGGAGGAGGACCTCCAGTTAATAAGGCTTCCACTAAACTTCCTTAGTAAACAGATATCTTAAACTTAACCTCAGCGCACTTAGAATCATAGAATCATAGAATATCAGGGTTGGAAGGGACCTCAGGAGGTCATCTAGTCCAACCACCTGCTCAAAGCAGGACCAATTTCCAACTAAATCATCCCAGCCAGGGCTTTGTCAAGCCTGACCTTAAAAACCTCTAAGAAAGGAGATTCCACCACCTCCCTAGGTAACCCATTCCAGTGCTTCACCACCCTCCTAGTGAAAAAGTTTTTCCTAATATCCAACTTAAACCTCCCCCACTTCAACTTGAGACCATTACTCCTTGTTCTGTCATCAGGTACCACTGAGAACAATCTAGATCCATCCTCTTTGGAACCCCCTTTCCGGTAGTTGAAAGCAACTATCGAATCCCCCCTCATTCTTCTCTTCTGCAGACTAAACAATCCCAGTTCCCTCAGCCTCTCCTCATAAGTCATGGACTCCAGCCCCCTAATCATTTTTGCTGCCCTCCACTGGACTCTTTGCAGTTTTTCCACATCCTTCTTGTAGTATGGGGCCCAAAACTGGACACATTACTCCAGGTGAGGCTTCACCAGTGTCGAATAGAGGGGAATGATCACATCCCTCGATCTGCTGGTAATGCCCCTACTTATACAGCCCAAAATGCCATTAGCCTTCTTGGTAACAGGGGCACACTGTTGACTCATATCCAGCTTCTTGTTCACTGTAACCCCTAGGTCCTTTTCTGCAGAACTGCTTCCTAGCCATTCGGTCCCTAGTCTGTAACAGTGAATGGGATTCTTCCGTTCTAAGTGCAGGACTCTGCACTTGTCCTTGTTGAACCTCATCTTACACCTTACAATCCCTTTAATTGTCTAGGTGCACCGTGACTTTCGCCTTTGGCTCACCAGTTTACCCAGTAACCAGTTCCCAGTGTCCATCCTCCAGAATGGCTCCAAGATGACCATTGAGCCCCCCCGAGGGGTCAAGGCCAATCTGCTGAAGTCCTACATTAGCCTGAATGATGACTTCCTGAACTCCTGCTCCAAGGTAAGAACCACATCCTTTCCCCCAGCTCTCTGTCTGGACCATTTGGCTAGACTCATTCTTCCTGCTGCCATTGGGTCACTGAGGAGCAGACTGGTTTTGTAGGGCCTTATGGGCTGAGTGTCCCTCTCCTGGCATGAAACCTCAGCAATATGGGTTCTGTCACATATTGCAAACAGCAGGAACTCGGGGGCTTATTGGAAATATTGTGGCCTACCTTTTCAAACTGGGATGTCTAAAATTCACCCTTATATGCTTATTTAGAATCATAACTTTAGACACTCAAGTTTGAAAATGTTGGCCCATGACTTTCCCAAATGGCATAGCCAGGACCAATATTCCATATCTTTGGGCTGGGCTCCTTGTCAGCCTTCTGAAATCAGCAGGTTGGGCACTTTAGCCTTCCGCCTGCTGATGTGCCAAGAGCATACATATCTCATTCAAAAAGAGAGAGCCAACCACTGGTCAAATAACCCTTGTTCCTCTTATTGTCCCCATGTCCTGTAGATCTCCGAGTTTAAGGCCTTGCTGCTGTCACTTTGCCTCTTCCATGGTAATGCTCTGGAGCGGCGGAAGTTTGGGCCACTGGGGTTCAATATCCCATATGAGTTCACGGATGGAGACCTCCGCATCTGTATCAGCCAGCTAAAGATGTTCTTGGACGAATATGCAGACATCCCGTACAAGGTGGGAATGGAGAGCTGGTCTGCCTTACTTCTGAATGGGCGCTGGAGAGGTTGCTGGTGCATAAGGGGGCTGCATGTGCTCTGTTGTGAGTGTGGGAACTCTACACAACTGGGAAAGTCCATGGAAGCAGTATAGTATGTGATAACGATGGGAGGCATCATTGAAGGTGTCTGGAGATAACCTAGGAGACATTGGATTTCAGAAGCTTGATCTGCCTGTGTGTTCAGTTTCATCCCCTCTGACTGTTGTGGAAAGTTGCATGGAATTGTTTGCAGTCTCACACAAATCCAGCAGCAGTAAAATATACAAGCCCTGATTTGCCCTGCGGAACCTGCGTGGAATGTCATAACTCCCATTCCATGGGCCAGCTCCATTCTTTGCCATCCCTGGGCTTCTGGTGGGCCCCTGTGTTCGCCATGGAGACCAGAGGACTGGAGTGCCCCCTGAAATGATTGACCTACCACCCACAATTCCAAAAAACATATACATTTAAAGATATTGCATGCAGTAGTCTGTATTCCTACCATTGCAGGCTTGTTCCCAGCAGTAATTTCCCTCGTGCTATGGACTAGAAATTTATAACAGACCATGCAGCGAGACAGACTTTCCCAAAGATTTACCAAGTCATCCTTCACTTCCTTTCTTGCTGAGATTCAAGTTCATGTCCCAGCTTAACATTTGCAATGAGTTCTATGGGGTAGGATGTTGCTTCTAAGGTAACATTTTCCTTTGCAGGTTCTGAAGTATACAGCTGGCGAGATCAATTATGGAGGCCGAGTGACTGATGATTGGGACAGGCGATGCATCATGAATATATTAGAAGATTTCTACAAGCCAGAAGTTCTAACTGAGGATTTTGCTTATTCCGAGTCAGGGATCTACAGACAGATCAGCACCACCTATGATCTTAACGTAAGTACTCAGCTCGTAAACCCACATGTTCTCCTAGCCTCACAGGCACAGAGCAGAACGCTAAATAGAATCTGGAGACTCCAAATGTGAGATCATCTTCTGGAAGAATGTGATAATATCCGAGTGAATTAGCAGAAAGTACAAGGTAATAAAAGCCTGCAAATCCGCTTTTATCTGACTCTGTACCTGCATCTCACAACAAGAGAATCAACACAGAACTGTGAGGCAGGGCTGTCATTGTCTGTGTTTGTACAGCACCTAGCACATTGGGCTCCTAGGCACTACCATAATACAAATAATAATGATGCAAAAGCATGTCCAGCTGCACAATAGAAGACTTTTTACTGAGGACTTCTGGTGGCAATAGAAGCAATATGAGTGATTCTGCAGTCGCTTGTAGCTATTGTCAGAATCCCCAAAGTAAGACTACCCTTATAATATGTAGTTTGAGTATAGATTATCGTCTAGACTAATACCACCCGAAGTGGACCCAGAGTGGAACCCTTACCAGCATTAGCCTACAGCTTTTGACACTTGCTTGTCTATCTTGATGAGTGTACACAGTGGTGGTGTAGCCATGTCAGTCCCAGGATATAAGAGAGACAAGGTGAGTTAAGTAATATCTTTATTGGACCCACTTCTGTTGGGGAGAGAAACAGCGCTCTGCATGGCTCAAAAGCTGGTCTCTCTCCCCAACAGAAGTTGATCCAATAAAAGATACACTCATTAAAGAGACAAGGTGGGTGAGGTATGTGCTGCTTCTCCAGATCGCTGCCCTCACATCCCTTCTCCTTTAGTGCAGAGCCAAGCTCCACCCCACATACAGCGTTCTCAGCTTCCCTCCCAGGTCAGCCCTTCATCACCATTCTCTTATTCCTCTCCCATCCCCTTTCTGGTGTTGGGGCATCTCAAACTAGCCACCTCTGACAACATTCTGTTGGTGCATCACCATGTAAGATACGAGGCTGTATAAAAGCCAGGAAGTCCAAAGGCATGTGTCATATTCCTCTCCTCTTTCAAACTCTGCTGGGCCAATAACCATCAGAATATAGCTATGCTATTTTCCTCTCCTCCCTTCCAATGCACACTCCTCACCTCAAATCTTGTGGCTGATTTCACCCTAGGGATACATCCAATATATCAAGAGTCTGCCACTCAATGACACCCCGGAGATATTCAGCTTACATGACAATGCCAACATCACCTTTGCTCAGAACGAGACCTTTGCCCTGCTCGGGGCCATCATTCAGCTGCAGCCAAAGACGTCCGCCTCAGGAGGCCGCGGCAGGGAGGAGGTGTGTAACTACAGTTGCTGGGCTTGCCACACGCTCAGTGTAACATACAGTGCTCTGTGGGACAGAGAAAGGTAAAGCCCGCCCTCCACTGGTTACTGCTGCCTACTACAGCCATAGTCCCTCTAGCTAGATTTTACAAGGCAAGCAGGATCAGGTCTAGTCAGTCCTTGGAGGGAAGGTCCTTTGTTCCTGTTCCCCAAGGAAAACCCAAGAGCTACAAGACGTGCTATTAGTGAGTAGCTAGCACTCTTCTTCCTGGCTCAGGACTGAAGGTAGGGTGCTCTGCAACTGGAGGTAGCGTTCAGAAACTATTAAATAGTGTCCTGACCCCTTCTACTCATTAAGAACCACATGGCATTTTGCGCAGGGGCATTAGCCTTTGTGTCCTGGTCTGGGGATGTGTAACTCCCTTGGTAGTTTTCACAGGATAGTGTTCTTCACATCCTGACTGGAACAGTTGTTCAGCATTGCTGAGCACTGCTATAGCTTTGTTGCCTCCCATTCCTAAAGACATGGGGGAGGCGTTTCCTGTTTTGGGATCATGTAGGCATTGTGTACATGGAGCGAAAGCAGCTCTGGGATGGTGGACAGTGTTGATTATAGGGATGGAATGTAGTTCCCTTCCCATTACACCCTTGTTGGGAATGAGATTCCCTAAAAGATCTGGCAGGAAGCTGGGCAGTTGTGTAACAGCTGATTTTGACTTAGCGCTTCCATTGGGGTTAGTGCACTGTATTTTAACAAGAAGATGTCCTCTCCTACACACAGCTGTGGTATCAATTCAGCCGGGTGAGTCTGTGCCACCTCCTGGTGGATGAGAGAACAACATAATAAAAGGAGCTAAATACATAGGCTCAGATCCTCAAAGGTATGTAGGTACCTAGCTCTAGACTTGAAGAAGAGCTCTGTGTAGCTTGAAAACTTGTCTCTCTCACCAACAGAAGCTGGTCCAATAAAAGATATTCCCTCCCCCAACTCAAGTCACTCAGTGTCTCAAGTCGCTCTTGGCAGCCATCCTTTCCTTTGCATGTGGTCTGTCACCACAAATACTTTGCCCTAATTTCCCCAACAAGCCTGTCCATTGTGTGCCTCAAGGATGACTTTTTTAGAGAGTGTCAGGGAGAGGCTTTTACTTTGCAACTCAAGAATTCCTGCCTCAGGGAGCATTTTTTGGAGGAAATAACTAGCAGCAAAGTTACTGCTAACCCCAGGTGTAAGTCTGGCCCCAGGGAACAGAAGCGATTCATTTCCCCTTTGACTTTGGTCAGGCTCGTTCCTTCTGCTGACAAGTTAAGAAGGCCTCTGAAGTTCTCTACCTAGAAGCTGTTTCCAGAGCAGCTTTTCATGCCTTGTTCCATCTACTTTCTAGCTTGTAGAGGAGACATCAAAGGACATCTTGAAGAAGGTCCCTGACCCCATTAACCTGCAGGAGGTGATCCTGAAATACCCGGTGCTGTATGAGGAGTCCATGAATACAGTGTTGGTGCAGGAGGTGATCAGGTAAAGCTCTTACTCACTCCCAGCCTTTCAGTTTGCAGGTACACACCTCCTCTACAGAAGCACTAGGGGAACTGGCATGTGAGCTTCTGCCCCCAGTGGGAAAGGAAATGGCTACGCAGGCTCTCAGAGCAGCCATTCCTGGAGAGGAGAAAGCAGAAACTTAGCCCGTTTTCAGCTGGTCCTTGTGGAAGGTATCAAGTGCCTTTTGCACCACATGTGGTGGGACTGGAGTTCCAGTGTTTGATTAGGTTCAGATGTTGCCTTAGTGACAACAGATAGGGCCTACAGCCTTAAAATCCCACCTGTCCTGCAGGAATCGAGTGCCTTTTCAATACAGGAACTCCATGTTATTCACTGGAATTCATCCTGCAGTTGAAGTTTGAAGGTTCAAAGACATAAAAGAACCACGTAGACAAGAGGTGTCATTTATTGGAGAGAACTTATTACAAGTTCCCATTGTTAGCTGAGCATTTTCATAGGGTCAGAGTTTAGAGACATTTTCCATGCTCTTCAAAAGTCTCTCTGGGTTGGGGCTGCAGGCCAGAAGGCCACACTTCAGTAGGGCTAAAGTTGTGCAGCACATCAGAAGGGCGTTGTTTTTACACATTGATGGTGATGGTCTCATTCCTCAGCACTGGAAGACCTCAGCCAGTGTTCATAAATCATGGTCTTGGATTGCTCTGCTCCTTCCCCAGAACTTCTGTCTTACTCTTTGTTGCTCAGGTACAATCGGCTCCTGGAAGTAATTGCACAGACACTGCAGGATTTGCTGAAAGCCCTCAAGGGTCTGGTGGTAATGTCCTCCCAGTTGGAGCTCATGGCCAACAGCTTGTTCAACAATATCGTTCCAGAGCTCTGGAATGCCAAGGTATGCATCCACCTGCCGGTTGAGGAGCATTGGCTCATCAGGTTTTGAACATCACCTACATGGTCCTTCCTTCATGATGAATCAGCTCAGGACTTGAACAAAGGAGACTTAAGAGCTGGCACAGGGGTCAATGAAACTAGAACTTCTCCATTAGAAGGGTTCTGATCCTGATTCTGTTATATACTGAAATGAATTAGTGGGTCTTATGCTAGTCTCCGGTGGGCTCTGATCCACACCAAAAACACACCTCACAGTATGACATGCATATCTTGGGCTGGTCAAGATTGAGGTGCACAAGCAGAGCTTTATAAATAGGTTTGTAAGTCTTACCACCCTCTTAGTCCAGCTTAGGCATTTGCAGCTATTTCTCTACTAAGTCCCACATTTACCTCTTAAGAACATAAGAACGGCCATACTGGGTCAGACCAAAGATCCATCTAGTCCAGTATCCTGTCTTCCAACAGTGGCTAATGCCAGGTGCCCCAGCAGGAATGAACAGAACAGGTAATCATCAAGTGATCCAGCCCCTGTCGCCCATTCCCACCTTCTGGCAAACAGAGGCTCTAGACACCATCCCTGCCCATCCTGGCTAATAGCTATTGGTGGACCTAGCCTCCATTAATTTATTTAGTTTTTTTTTTAACCTTGCTATAGTCTTGGCCTTCATAACATCCTCTGGCAAAGAGTTCCGCAGGTTGACTGTGTGTTGTGTGAAGAAATACTTCCTTTTGTTTGTTTTAAACCTGCTGCCTATTAATTTCATTTGGTGACACCTAGTTCTTGTGTTATGAAAAGGAGTAAATAACACTTCCTTATTTACTTTCTCCACACCAGTCATGCTTTTATAGACCTCAGTCATATCCCCCTTACTTGTCTCTTTTCCAAGCTGCAAAGTCCCAATCTTCTCTCTCCTCACAGAAGCTGTTCCATACCCCTAATCATTTTTGTTTCCCTTTTTTAAACCTTTTCCAGTTCTAATATGTTTTTGAGATGGGGCGACCATATCAGCACGCAGTAGTCAAGATGGGGGATATACCATGGATTTATATAGAGGCAATATATTTTCTGTCTTATTATCTATCCCTTTATTAATGATTCCCAACATTTGATTCACTTTTTTGACTGCTGCTGCACATTGATTGGATGTTTTCAGAGAACTATCGACAATGACTCCAAGATCTCTTTCTTGAGTGGTAACAGCTCATTTAGATCCCATCATTTTTATGTAAAGTTGGGAGTATGTTGTCCAATGTGCATTACTTTGCATTTATCAACATTGAATTTCATCTGCGGTTTTGTTGCCTAGTCACACAGTTTTGTGGAATCCCTTTGTAGCGCTTCACAGTCTGCTTGGGACTTAACTTTCTTGAGTAGTTTTGTGTCATCTGCAAATTTTGCCACCTCTCTGTTTACCCCTTTTTCTAGATCATTTATGAATATGTTGAGTAGCACTGGTCCCAGTACAGACCTCTGGGGACAGCACTATTTACCTCTCTCCATTCTGAAATTGTACCATTTAGTTTCCTATCACTTAACCAGTTACTGATCCTTGAGAGGACCTTCCCTCTTATCCCATGACAGCTTACTTTGCCTAAGAACCTTTGGTGGGAACCTTGTCAAAGGCAAATGTTCTGCCATGTTTTGAAAAGCAGCAGGACTCTTATCTTGTGGTTCCCTATGAAAAGACCCCAAATCACCCAGAACCTTGACACATGCCCATCCTCAGCACCTTGGCATTACTTATTATACTTGCCTGCAATTGGCTCAGTCCATCGGAGGGCAGGGGTGCTCCCTAAATATCTATGCACAATGGCATTGTTACTCAGATATGCATTTCCCAGCTGGGACAGGTTGTGGGAGTCTTATTTGCATAAAATCACGGTACAGTTATTTCTCAGCCCAACACTATATGAGTCTCTGCACTCTGATCGACTGGTGGGCACTAGCTCAAGGGATTTGCATAATCACTGTGTGGCTGTTTCCTAAGAACTGTATAGTGAATATGCAAATCTGTCTACTCCAAATGGAAATGGAAACCGAAACACTGCACCCCATGAGGAGCAGAAAGCATCAAGATTGGTGAGTGGGGGTTAATGGTGTGCACAGCCTAGACCTGGCACAAAGGCCCACCTCCTAGCTTTTTTGAAGCAATGCCTTCCCTACCCCTACAGGCACTGGTCTGTACAGAAAACAGGCCTTTTTCAGTCTTTGTAAGACACTCCTTCCCCACTAGTCTCTTGTGGGTTGGTTAGCTGCAGAATCCAAGCAGCAAGTGCAGCCTATTACTGATGGATGGGTGACTGAACTAGCAAGAGGATTCAGGACAGCACAAAGCACTCCCTTGTTGGTCTCCTGCAGGCATACCCGTCCCTGAAGCCCTTGGCCTCCTGGGTTAATGACCTGCTGCAGCGGATTGACTTCCTGCAACGATGGATCACTAAGGGGATCCCGCCTGTGTTCTGGATCAGCGGCTTCTTCTTCCCCCAAGCCTTTCTCACAGGGACGCTGCAGAACTTTGCCAGGAAATCAATCATCTCCATCGATACCATTGCGTTTGACTTTCAGGTCAGTGACCTGGGGGAGTTATGTTGAATCGGCACTGGCTGGCTCTCCAGCAGTAGGAACCCAACTCAAGGAGAGTAGAGACTCACATCCCTTTGACACCACTGCCTAACAAACAGGTCAGCCACGGAGCTGTGTGCATCACCTAGCCTGGAGTGCTAGCTGTAGACTGCCCTTTGCAGACCACTCAGGCTACGCTACGTTTAACTGACTTTTGGAAGTTAGGGCTCCAGTAGGGGGGGCAGAACGCTTGTCCGTCCCATCTACCTTTGTTGGAAGAGCCCAGGGACAAATCCCAAACATGCTCCTCCAAAAAGCCTCAGCATGTGGGCCCAAAAGCCTGACTTAGGTGTCTTAGCCACCACCTGCTCAGAGCAAGCAGTGCCCCACTGTGGCATTTCTATGTACCTGCACCCACATTTTTCACACCACTCCCCTGTAGGGCCTGGTTTCAGAGCTGCCAACTACCCACAGCTTCCATTGACTGCAGTGAGAGTTGTGCATGCTCAGTGTTCCTGAAAATCTCAAGCTGGAGATTGAAAGTCAGGTTTCCCCCAGGGCTGTTTATGGCTACCATATTCAGAGCCTTTTATGCGTGGAACACAGCCCCTCCTGGGAAGCAGCACAGCTGTTAGGAGCAGGAAGTTTACACTAGTTCCTGGTGCTCGCGGGGTGGAGGGTGTGCGCACTGTTAGGAGTTGATCACTGTCCGGCTGTTTAGTGGTGGGCCTCTTGTGACATTCTGCTCTTCCTCGGGCCGGTAGGTGATGAGAGAGTCAGTGAGTGAGCTGGCCGAGCGTCCTGCCCAGGGCTGTTATATTCATGGCCTGTTTCTGGAAGGGGCTCGCTGGGATCCCGTCTCCTTTCAGCTAGCAGAGTCACGCCCCAAGGAACTTTACACAGAGATGGCAGTGATCTGGCTTGTCCCTGTTCCCAACCGCAAACCTCCAACCAGGGGCTTCTACCTGTGTCCAATCTACAAGACACTCACTCGAGCAGGTAAGGCAGCGCTCCCAAGGCAGAGGCTGTAAGGGAACTGCACTAGCACCTAGTGAGATAAAGTAGCAGCTGACAGTTAGGAGTAGGCTCCTTCTCCGTCACTGCAGGGCTAGTGCTCATGCTCAAAGACCCTGGCAAGATGACACTATGTTACAGCTCTCATGTGAACAACAGACCTGGTTCCTGCTGGCCCCATTGACATGAATGACAGAGCGACCCAATTTCTTAGATGTGTAAGAACAGCCTTGGTTGGGCTGCTTTATTATACGTCTCCAGAATATGCAGGCAGAACCAATTAGCATGATGCTGCCAGAACAAGCAGGAGTATTTTCTTATCAAACAGAACCTTATCCATTAACCACAGACCATCCCAGCCTTCAAGATGCATTTCTTTGCCCATGTCGTCTCTCGTAAATATACCTGGTGCTCTGTGTTTTTATATTTAATACATTTTAAAAAACCTTTCAAGGCAAGATACGTCACTGCCTACACTTCAGCCCTCAGGAGAGGAGAAGAGAACCAGTATGTGCTAGATGTATCATCAGGTTGCTTAATGCACTCCTGGAGGACGCTTAACCAGCACAGTGCTGAGTGCTGTATAAAAACCGACACAGGACAGCATGTTCCCAGCTCAGCTGCAGAAACATTACTAAGTGACTGGCTCGAGCCCCACTGTAGGCAGACTAGTACAGGACCAGGATGTTCCTGCAGTAACTTTGATGCTAGAGCAGCTCCCACTTGTCCATGAGTCACAGCAGGGGGGTGACAGGGATGAGATTTTTTTTTCATGTATAGAAACTTACCAGCCCTGGGTTCGTGTTCTAATACAGCTTTACCTGTTTCCATTACAGGGACATTGTCAACAACAGGTCATTCTACCAATTATGTGATTGCAGTGGAAATCCCCAGCAGTAAACTCCAGAGGCACTGGATCAAACGGGGTGTAGCCCTGATCTGCACACTAGACTTCTAGGAAGCCATAGCAGCAAAGGGTCTGCGCACCAAGGTACCATCATAATGTGTATTTGTATGCACTGCTTGGTTGGTGCAGTCAGCTAGAGCTAGGAGAGGCCTGCAATTAAACCCTGCTCTGGCTGCCCCTGCCTCTCAGAGCTCTTTAGTTGTCATAAATAAAGCAGCTGTTGATTTTACCAGAAGCATACTTGTTTCTTCTAATCAGGTGCCCCCTTCCCCTCCCACCAGGTGTTTAAACTAGGCAGCAGCTGAAATCAAGGGCCAGGAAATGCAGAGACTCACATGGTTCCCACAGCAGGGGCTGGTAACTGACTAGAGCAGCTTAGGCCAGGTGCCATTATTGTGTGTCTGCTGATACTCTACCTGCTGCACTGACTGCTTTATCCTTCTATCCAAATGCTCCCCTGCAGTGTGCTAGGTACCCAGCCTGCACCCCCCAGCCTCTATTACCCATCCCTTTCCAAAACAGCTGTGTGCTATAGGACAGCTTTATTCTTTCCAACCAGGCTGCTATTTACAGCAGATGGTGTTAGACGCAGCCAGAGACCAGCAATGATTTCATTTGACAGTCAAGCTCTGTACAAAGCAGGATATTTGTGAATCCAGTTCTTCCCTGAGGCAGATCTGCTTTCACCTGCACCAGCACCCTTCCCTTAAAACGCCATTAACAGTTTTGGCTGGCCTGGCAGTTAGCAGCACTCAACCCCGTGTTTCCTTCAAGAGACAAGCCTGAAGGCTGCTACTGGAGAGGAGAAAGCCCCTTCCGGCAGTGCTCACAGGGTCAGTGTGGGGATAGGACTGCTTACCTGTCAGGCTGTGACAGTATAAAAAGGTAACCCAGGCAGCATGAGCCAGAGTCCAGCCTTGGGCCCAGGGGAGAGCAGCTGTGGACACTAGCTCCTGTGAGGTGGAAGCACCAGCCTCAGCTGCAGTGCACTGGGTTCTGTTTGATTTACCTACATGATGGAAATAGGCAGAGTAGCAATTCTTCCCTCCGGTGACTGGGGCAGAGCTAGCTCTCCACCCCAGCCTCCTTTTTAAAACTGTTTGCAGGGATCAGCCATTCAAAGGCCCGACGTCCCTGCCTGGGAAGAAACACTGTGGAAGTGGGGGATGGGTTTGTTGAGTTTCACTAAGGTTTCCTGCCCAGCTGCTTCATGGTTTGTTTTGAGTTAGGCACTGAAGTCAGTGGAAGGCCATTAAACAAATGCTGCCTCTGCAGCCCTTTCCCCTATGATGACGCATGGTGCAGCAAGGGCCTAATCTCAGCCTGGAATGACACCATCTCAGGAACTAGAGCGTCCTCCAGCAGCTGCCCTGCCACAAAGTCACTTAGTCTGAGTGCTGCACCAACTAACTAGCACCAGCAGCACAAGCATGCGACTGCAGTGATCTGCACTGCATCTGGAACCCATGCCCAAACGAGGGTGGGTGGGCCAAGCCAACCCAGCAAGAGAAGGGACAGTGGGTAAGCATGGGAAATCCTACCACCTCCACCAGGTGATGGTCCACAAAACAGCGACACACAGTGCTAACCCCCCCAGAGGCATGCTCAGAGGTGAGCAGCCCACCATGACTAACACAAGGACAGCAGCAGCCCAGAGGCATGTCACTGCAGCCCAGAGATGGCCCAGAACAGGCCACCAGGGAGCCAGCTGTGCTCAGGGGACAACACTGGCACCATTGGTCAGAACCACAAAATAAACATTTGTGAAATTGAAAATTGGTATCAATGTCCCAGAGCAGTGTGGAGCTGAAGGCCTGGATGCTGGAAACCAGGAGCCACAGCCAGATGGGGCCAGCACAGACACCCATTAGCATCATCATACTGACTCCAGCTGCCTTTCCCTCAGCAGATTGCTGATTTCCATCAGTCCTGGGCTAGAATACCATGGACTATGCAGAGCAACCTGGCACACATTTGTCTAGTAGATCCAAGCGTCCCTGTAGCACTGACACTAGAACATGCCCTTCACTGCTGCAGGGAGTGCCCGTTCCCAGACTTCACAGGGTGCCCAGGCTGTGGCTGATAAAATCCAAATTCCATTTGAAACAGCTCTGAGGACATGAGCAGAAAGGACCCAGTCCCGGGGTTCTTGTTGGGTCCATCTCCCCTTGGCACAGGGCGACTGGTCCATCCGAGTGCTTGTAGATACAAGCACCAGCTAGCATGAGCAATGTGGGTGCACAGTTCTGCTCCCCCTCTTGACCATAAGGATGCCACTACTGGCGCTTGGCTTTATATGGACGGGAGCGTTTCCGGCGATCCGGCTTCCTCTGCTTGTGGAGACGCCCAATGCTGACTCCTTGGCGTCTGCGGACAGAGATGTTCTGCTCCACAAGGCTGGCCAGCATTCCTGCAAGAGAGAACAGACAAACCAGAGAACAAGTCTCTCACCCACCTTCCAGGGTGGAACGTAGACACCTGATGCCACATTGTTCCTAGTGAGTTCATCTAACCTCCTACCTAACCACCCCAGCCCAGTTTTAGGATTCCCATACCAGCAGCTTAACCGTAACCCTTTTCCTAAGCTGGAGACCCTGGCTTCCCAGTTCATTTTAGGACAGAAAATCCTCAGATCCCAGAGCAGAAGGCTCATGCTTTCCACAGAGTTGTAGGAATGTCAGCCCCCATGCTTGCTCCCCTGCTCAGGGCCTCTCTACCGGCAAGAGACCATGAGTTAGTCTTGAGTAGTGCGTCTCGAGTGGACCTTTCAACATGGCAGCAGTAAGAACATAAACATAAGAACGGCCGTACCGGGTCAGACCAAAGGTCCATCTAGCCCAGTATCTGTCTACCGACAGTGACCAATGCCAGGTGCCCCAGAGGGAGTGAACCTAACAGGCAATGATCAAGTGATCTCTCTCCTGCCATCCATCTCCATCCTCTGACAAACAGAGGCTAGGGATACCATTCTTTACCCTTCCTGGCTAATAACCATTTATGGACTTCACCGCCATGAATTTATCCAGTTCTCTTTTATAGTCCTAGGCTTCACAACCTCCTCAGGTAAGGAGTTCCACAAGCTGACTGTGCGCTGTGTGAAGAAAAACTTCCTTTTATTTGTTTTAAACCTGCTGCCTATTAATTTCATTTGGTGACCCCTAGTTCTTGTATTATGGGAATAAGTAGTGTGCTAGGATCCCCCGCTGAAGCAGCTGATGAACTCCAGTGAAGTGCAACAACAGGGCAACCCCTCAGCAACTCCCCATCTTCAGACAGGCAAGTGGGCATGCTGCTTCCAAGGGGTTATGAACCCAAGCAGTTCCAAGCCTCCCCACAGCTGCATTTCAAGGAAGCAGCCAACCTCACCTTCCTGAGCCAGCATGGAGATAAACGTGCAGATGAATTCATCATAGTTGTGGGTTCTTCTCTGGTCATCAATCTGCAAAGAGGTGGAGGAAGAGAAAACTCAAGGTGAACAGCTACATCCCGGGGCAGTCAGAAACCGAAGCCCAGAACCTGATCCCATCCCTAGAGACAGGAGCCTGGGGTCAGCTCTTGGCTGGTTTGGGTTCTAAGCTAAGTCCACAATGGATCTGAAAGCAACACCCCAAACCCAGCTCCTGGCTGCTCCCTGTATGGATGGGCTCAGACAGGAGGGATCAGGGAAAAACACGGTTAAGGTGGCCAGAGCCAAGGGCAAGGGGTATCTAAAGTGGATTGTCAGGCAAGGAAAGATTTGCCCCAGTTCTAGTTTGCAGACCTACACGGTAAGCCATGTGCCCACAGGGAAGTGCAGTAGAGATCAGAACTAACTGAGTGGGGAGAGTGGAGGAATTCTGCTATGCAGCCAGGCAAGCCCAGCACTTCTCCTGCAGGTTTC
Organism: Gopherus flavomarginatus; assembly: GCF_025201925.1. Taxonomy (NCBI): domain Eukaryota; kingdom Metazoa; phylum Chordata; order Testudines; family Testudinidae; genus Gopherus; species Gopherus flavomarginatus. The sequence continues at coordinate 47,522,062 of NC_066622.1, read as the reverse complement.
TGCCTCGGTTCAGCTGCGCTGCTCACTCTGCACATTTGTAATGCTGCTTAGGCAGTCTGTTTGTCCTGACCAGGCTTTGTCATCTCAGGACAGGAAGCCTTCCTAGATGGAAGGAGAGGGCTGGCAGAGACCATTCCTTCCTCTCCCCAGGCCTTACCTAAAGAAGTCTCTCCCTGTATACCCAGTGCGAAGGGCATGTCCCCTGGGGCTATAGCCTGGTTTAGCCTCCTAAGGGACCCAAATAAGCAATCAGCCAGTGCACCTTGAATTTTTTCCTCTTCTCCACCTCCTCCTTCAGGCAGGCCTCATAGTTCACAATCTCGGCTTCCACGCATTTCAGCAGCGCCAGCAGCTCCTGGAAGAGCCGAGCAGAGAGAACATGACCCACACTGCCCCTGCTGCAGCTCAGTGCCAGGGAGAAGGTGCAGGGAAGACACGCCCCATAACGCCTGCTGCCACCACAGCCCAGCAGCCTTCCTAGATCAGTACAACCAGTGCACCGGCCAAGCAACTCCAAGTCACGTTGCCCCACGCAGTGGGAAATGCAAGTTTGGGGGCTGTTGGCACAGCAAGGCATGCCGACATCAAGCCCTGTGTTACAGAGGGAAAGGGCTCCTCTCACAAGCCACAGGGCTTTGCTGGACAGCAGCATTAGAAGCAGTTCTAAGGAACCGGTGCAGTTCCATTTAACTGCAATAGAGTGGGATTGCCAAGAGCCCAGGGTGTTGGTGTGGTGGATCTCGCCTGGAAAATCCCAGCATGATGAGCAAGAGCACAGCACAGATGTCAGGATGGCTCAAGGCACCGGCACCAGCACACACAGCTTTTCTCCTCTAGGAGGGGCAATAAGCAGCCAGTTGGGGCACTGTATAAAATGCACTGGTGGACTCGGCCCAGTTCCTGGCGGACACGTGTCCCTGTGACAAAGCGAGTGGCAAAGTCCGGCCTGCCCTCCCATTCCCAGAGACAGACAGCAACTCCTCAGGAGGGCAGGGTGGGGTAGCTGTGCTGGTGCAGCTAGCTCGCGAGATAAACGGGCTCAGTGGCCATGGCTCGCAGGCCAGAACCTTTTACTAGTACCAAATTCCCTACAATTTAAGGGAATAAAGGTGGCAAGGCTGGTGGACTGAGAGATTGGGGTTAAAGCACGGGCAGGCTATAGGCAAGAGCTTCCACAGAGACCAAACTGCAAGGAGCAGGCTGTAAAGAAACCTGACTCCTGGCACCCAATGGTTAATCCAATGACTGCACTTGCTACCTGCCTACAGAAACCAGCTCCTGAGGCCTCTGGCAGAGAGGCTGTGCCCCCAGTCGCTAACGCAGGACCCTGGCTCTGGGGATCTGCTGCCTCGCTCAGGGAAGAACGACAGGACACTCACTTTGGGAGAATACTTCTCCCCGCAAGGGTGATCGCTGGACCTGCAGAGAGCAACCTTCTCTTTGCTGTCACTTGGCTCGCTTGCCTCCTTCTCGTCCATTCTGACAGCAGACTGAGCCTCTTCTCTTTGCTTGCTGGAGAGTGGGGAGCTTTTCCCATCATCTGGGCACACCAGGAAAGAAAGCGTTAGGTACCATGGCCATGTGCTAACACCGGCTCCCTGCGCCAATGGACATGCTGCCCCCCACCTCAACATCCAGATAGAAGCAACATTACATCCCTTCCCTGGTCATCTCAGGGCCCAGCATCCTGCCCTCTCACCCATGGCAGAACCGAGGTCTTTCCCTTCAGCCTACTGCCATGGGAGAGCCCCCATCTCCCACCCAGAATGACTGGTCCTTCCCCACCACCTACCTGTGATGGCAAGAGGGCAGAACACCCCTTCCTCGGTGAGGCACAGCAGGCCGGTGCTGATGATAGGCCCCAGGTCCCTCACGGCCCGGTTGTACCGCATGCAGTCCACACGCAGCAGGCTGTCCTCCTCCCCGAAGAGCACCTTGGAGATGTGGGAGGTGACAGGGCTGGAGGGCCGGGTAGGGTTAGCCGAGCGGATAGGGGAGCGCAGAGGGGAGTTGAAGGCGCTGCCGATCTCCGAGGCAGTGTCCGTGCTCTCGTTGCTGGGCGTGGGGGAGGGCTGTGAATGGGCAACCACGGCTACGGTGGTGCCCCCGCTCCCAGTCTTGATGGAGAGAGGGATGGAAAGGTCCTTCTGGGACTCCTTGAGCTTCTCCGCCAAAACGTTGATGGTGTTGGGCTGGAGGATGGAGAGCTGGCTGTCTGCTGCCCCAGCCACAAGCTCCTGCTTCCCCTGCCCCTTCCTCTTATACCTGCCCAAGGACACAGAACAGGAGATCAAGCACAGATAGCAAGGAGAACCGACAGCAACTACAGGGAGGGAAGCTGCAGGCAGCACTAGGTACAGCACCCCAACAGCTGGGGAAGGCCGACATATTACAACCCCTAGCACTCACAGGCAATTAGCTTGGACACAGAATACAGAAGCAATGCTTGAAGCACCTCTAGTTCAGATCACTCCGAGCCTGGCCCAATGGAACATGGCAAACTGGGGAAAATGGAGGAAACATCACAGCTCACGTGACTGGAAAGGTCAGTCAGTGCTCTGTCCCGCACAGCCAAGGGCTTCCCAAAGGCACAGACTGATCAGCTCAGCCTTCATGCTCTAGCACCTCCGACATGGGAACAGGAGTGTTAGCAGCTCAGGGTAGGGACTTACTCAGCACCCAGCGCTCTAGAAATAACGACAGCGGCAGTATGGACTCACACACAGAAGGCCTGGTCTACACAAGGAAATTAGGTTGGTCTAACTATGTGAAAAATCCACACCCTGGGCGACACAGTTAAATCAACTGACCCCCAGCGTAGCTAGCATTAGGTTGACGAGAGAACCCCTCCTGTCAATGTAGGTAGTGTCTACACTGATGCACTATTTTAAGCGTAGACAAGGCCAGTCTGTTTTTTCACTTTCCCTCTCTGGGGAGGCATCACTGACCCGCAATGCAATGGGCCAATCACAATGTCATTCCATTTCATTTACAGCGTCACCGGTTTGGAACTCACCATAAGCCATTTCCACCATGCAAATAACACTTCACACTTCTCTGCTCCCTTCCCTCTGAGATCTCAAAGCCCTCCACAAACTCATGGATTTAGCCTCCCAACACCTTTCAAAGCCACCATCCGGATTGCATGGATGGGGCCAAACACAAAGATTTCAAAGCCTTTCACTAATTCCGAGTCCTCATCTTCTCATCTCAGTTCTCAGAGGGGCTGGACACCTGCACTTTTCGCTGACATCAATGGGAGCCGTGGGGGCTCCCAGGCCTGATAGACAGGCTCCGGAGTCCTGATTCACAATGGGAGCATTTCACACCCACTGGGCATTGGGGTAAGTGACTGTTCAAGATGAAGGGAAATGGGGAACCAGGGCTTATGTGCCTCAAGTTGGGCACCCAAAATTAATTGAGCCTTGAAAATTTGTATGTAAACCATTTGCCTCAGGCCACAATGATATGTCCCCTGCCTATCACAGTCTTGTGTTGGAACCACAAGCTCATCCTTCCCCTACACATTCCTAAAACTGATCATCCTTCAAGCATAGCACTAGCCTCCTTTACCACCACCAAGATCCAAGTAAGAGCGCTAGTCCCCACCCCGCCATGCTCTTCTGGTCCTCTTTTGCTTTCCCTCTCCTGCCATAGTCCCCCATGAGCGCAGCACACTGGAGTATCTGGTATGAGCTCCAGTGAGGCACACTTGGAGATAAGCCCCAGCAAGGTGTGACTTAAGCACAGTCTAGATGAAGAGATCAGCTGACCACGGCTGGATGAATATCCAGCAGGGCCTCTTTTGCCAGCCAGTCTGTGCTCAGGACACACACACACCCCGCCCCGCAAGCACCCCATCTGCTAGGGCTGTCTTCGCACCCAGCCAACACAGGAGATGTCGGTTGGCTGGAGCGACTGGTCACCTACCTGGGGTCACTTCCCTAGGGCATCCTCTGCCTCACTCATCTACACTAGGGAACAAAAAGGCCTGGGGGGAGGAGGGGAAAGAAGTGCAAGGCCTTACGCTCCCAGCAGCCTGAGATCTCAGCTCCATCCATTACCTGATGGCAGGGGCAGTGTTACAAACTTCCTCCTCCTCCTCCTCGTCATAGTCATCCTCATCATCGGAGTAGTGCTGGTGCTGGCGGACCGGAACCCGGCTACGGCCCACTCCCGCTGCAAGGTCCTCCTCTTCCTGCAAAACACACCCACTCGCTGCCTGAAAGGCCCATCCTGGGCAGGGGACCACATGCAGTCAGCCCTCCTTGGAAATGGGGCAAAGACACTTCAACGCAGGCCTGAGGCTGGCCGCATCCCTAACCGCAGCCCAGGGGTAGCCCCTTTCTCGGGGAAGGGATTCAGAGATTCAATTGTGGGCACGCGCACACACACTGACCAGATTCACCCTGGGGCACTTCTAGGTCCAGCCAAACATGATCTCAACATAAAACTGAACCCATCAAAGCTCAGGACCAAAAATGCCAGGGCTCAGAGCTTTGGCCTCTATTTCCCCACAGAAACAAAGCGAAACAAACGTGCCTAGAGCATGGTTTATCTGGTCATGTAAATCCAGAACAGGCTAAAAACCCAGCAATGCATCCCCAAAGGGGACAGCATAAAAGATACCTTTTAACAGATCAGTAGAAACAGATCAGTCCGACTCCATTTGTGTCTTGTTCTCTCTGGCGTATACAACCTGACTTTGCCTGTATTCATTCGTAAGGAACTGTGGAAGTGCTACAGACCTCCAGACAGACCTGGGGCTCTATGGGACCTCACCCTGCACTCTGGTGGAGTCAGTTGCTGGAGCCAGAGAGGTAGAAAGTTTCCTAAGACTTCATTCATGAGGCTTAAGAGAGACAGCCTAGAACACTGCAGCCCCCAATGGGAAGAAAGGCCAGGCCTCACATACCTGCATGGGTGACTTGGCGTAGTTGTGGTTATCCAAGAAGGCTGGGAGTCTCTGCACAATGGGATTGGGGTTTGCGGGAGCACCGTTGATGCAGCTCCCAGATGGCTTTGCTACCAGTTTGGATTTGTTGGGCAGGCTCTGTGCGGCGGGAGGGTGGCCCTGGCCAGTGGAGTCCTCAGTGCTCTCTGTAACACACACACCCTACATCAAAGAGAAGCTTTTCCCGATGGACTTGAGCTCCTTTGATTCTAGATGCTCTACTTAACCTCCTTCCTGACACACAACAGCAGTTGAGCTTTCATGCTCCTCCCCAGCCCAATACACTGCCAAGAGCAATAATAAGCATGGCAGAAGTTCTGCCTTTCTCAAATTCCATAGCAGCAGCCCTACCAGCGGCAGGGTACAGGCCAGCAAATGGGGGGTACAGCCCAGAGTAACTCCATGCCCCGTGGCCCTGGGACAGCATGCACAGCTGTATTTGGGAGCAGAACAATCAAGGCCAAGCCAGCACTGCTCCACTCTATTCCACGGAGGGACCCAGTACTCCAGTGTCAAGTTATCAAGCCACAGCTGAGTGCCTTTGCGCCAGGACTATCATCCCGGCAGAGCGAGTCCCATACCTGGGTGTGAGCTCTCCGGGGCCAGCTGTGCTCTGCTCGTCTCCAGTGCCAGACACGCCTTGCTGCTGGCCGGCCTGGACTCCTCAGCCAGCTGAGACTCCTGGGACTTTTGGGTTTGAATCAGCTCCGGCTGAGTTACCCGGATAAGCTTGAAAGCAAAAGACAATCTGCACCTGACTGTTGAACCAGATACTTCTCAGAACCAGTCTCGCAAGACACAGGGCTAAGGGAGGGAAGCAGAAGAACTCACACTGCTGAGCCACTTCCCAGTACCCACATGCAGCCAGGAAAGGAAGGAGAATCAGCTGGTCGCTTGCCCTGCTGGAACTCCACCAGGTTAGACGTGATCGACCACTGGGCTAAATGGTCAATAGAGCAAAGCCCAGCAAATGCACGGCATGTGAAAGTCTATGCAGGGAGAGCAGCCACATGAGACTACACTGAGCAAAGCTACAGGACGGAGGCATAGAGCATGGTACCAACCACAGGCAAAGGGCGCCTGAAGGTGCTACTCCCACATGTCCTAGGAGCCACGCTGCCCACAGGCTGGAGTGAGAGAAAGCAGGGCCGGGCAGTGCTTGGAAAGCCAGAAATTACAGGCTGATGGTAAACCCAGCTCATTCGTTCAGCTAGCTCACCCATTCCTACCTGCTGCAGGGCCTCCAGTACAGTCTGCCTGTTCATCTTCAGGATGTGCAGCTTAGATTCGTATTTCATCCTCCGGTCGGGCACCACCGCCATGAGGTTGAAACGGATGTCATGGTACGGCTCCCTGAGGCAAACCACACCCAGCACGTTAGCTCTGGCTCAGCCAGAGGAAGGAGCTGCCCCAACAAACCGCTGATGGGTGTCTGGATGCCACCAGAATGTAACAGCAGGTCCCAGGCAGCAATGCAGGTTAAACCAATATACTCATGGCCCACGCAGCATTCCTTGAAGCAATAAAGCAGCTTCACAGCACCCAGAGAAACGGGGCACAAGGAACCCAAGTGGCCGAGCAGGGCTCCAAGTGTGTGGCTAGCTGGGTAGGAGATTCCTTAGCCAATTGGCAGGGCTGTATGTTGTCAGTGAGTATTTGGGAACAAATTGATCATTTCAAGTCAGATAAGTCACAGGTTGCCTCATCTGTGCTTCACAACATGGCCCCTGCAGGTACGTCCTCACTTCACTGCAGCGGTGGGAACCTGAGGCTGTTACTTTCAGAGTGCCGGCTGCGGGGCAATCAAAACTCACCTACCAAAACCCTACCAAACTTTGACCACCACAGTTTGGGTCATAGAAGTCATGATTAGGAGGGAGTAAGGTTCATTGCCTGCCCCTGCTATGGATTTCTAGTATGATCTTTAGCCAAGTCACTTCACCTCTCCACACTACTTTGGTTCCTCTCCTGAAAGCGGGGACCCCCTTCCCTCCACCCCGAGGCACTAGGAGGTGTCAGACACTACCCTGGGTGGGATCACATAAGGCCCGAGGTAGGTAGTTACAAAGCCATAACAATTTGTCCAAGCAGCAGCACATTGGGAAGAATGGAAAGCACTCCTGCTGCATGGTGGCACAGCGCACCCACAGGCTGCTGCAGAACTTGTGAAGTTGAGGTTACTTGGTCCCACCTCCTGAGCCACACAGCAGCCAGGGCACTCCTTCATTAGCCCAGAGGCCTCTCCTAAGGCAGATCGTAATGGAGGGAAGGCCAGCCTCTATTCATTCTTGCCACAGACACTTCTGGGAGAACAGAAGTTTCTTGTTCCCAAGATGGACGTCAGAACATTCACTTCAGGGGTCCCTCATACACAAGGAAGTGCTCTGACACCATATCACAGACAATCATTGTCTGTCCTACAGCAGTCAGGGACGATGAGCCCGCCAGGACATTTCCACAAGTGGAAACCCAGAGCTGCTAAACCACGTTCTGAGTAATTGAGAGCATAAGTTATACAGATGTTTGGGCCCTCATGCTGCAGCTCTGAGATCACAGCTGGGCCCCTCTACAGACTTCCTAAGAGGCCCAATTCAATAACAACAGGGTCAAGCAAAAGGCACCTAACTGGTCTCCAATGCTGCTATGATTAAGGATCTGTGCAAGTGAAGATCCACCATTACCATCCCTTCTCCTGCATTCTGACTGGCTGCATAGCTATTCAGAGAAACATCATATTGCAATGAAAGAACATTTCCCTGCCTCTTCAGACTAGTCAGATTGCAGAAGAGACAAAGCAAGTTAATAGGACTCATGGCCTACATACGTGTGAAGCATCTCAAGCTCCTATAGCACGGAGTAACCTCTCCCCTCCACGTGGGGCCCAGTAATCCAGGTCTGAAAAGTTTGCTATTTGCTAAAATGCACCCATGAGCTGTCACGCTGTAACACAAACACCGAGGTGTGTTGAAGGAAAGTCTACCCGCACCCCACCCCCCAAGCTCATCTGGGCATTTACCCTGCTGTGGCCAGGCCAATTCGCTCCATGATCACTCTCCTGGCTTTGTCTGTCCATTCTTCATCCTCAGCCCAAGGCCCTGGGAAAACATGAGAAAGCAAATTAGTACAGCAGGCCAAGATCCCCAACTCAGACTGGGCCAGCACAGCAGCTAGGCTGCTTGGGTCCAGCAATCCACATAGATGAGCAACATCTTCGGAATAGTCCCTTCCATCAGCAAGTCACGCCAGGGATAGGGACCAACTTCTGCCTCTAAGACGATATCTTGGGCTCACTTTACCCAGCCTATGCAACAGGGCTCAATTCTTGTGTGTACTGCGTACGACTATATATAGCACATCATCTCCTGCTCTGCCCTCCCACAACAGTTGGGGCTGGGATTTGTGCTGGTGAACCAGAGATGCACTTAGAGTATGCTTGCCATTCACAGGATAGATTTCACACCGGTCGTTCTGCCAGGAGATTCCCTCCCTTGTAACCTTGCTGCAGCTGAAGAGTGCAGAGGTAGTTACGATTTCCTGGATGGGAACAAGTCTGGAGTCAAAAAGCCCAAAGCTTGACCCATCGAAAGGAAACAGCTCTAGATCCTCACAACATAAGAGCAGCCATACTAGGTCAGATCAAAGGTCTATCTAGCCCAGTATCCTGTCTTCCGACAGTGGCCAATGCCAGGTGCCCCAGAGAGAGTGACTAGAACAAGTAATCATCAAGTCATCCAGCCCCTGTCGCCCATTCCCACCTTCTGGCAAACAGAGACTAGAGACACCATTCCTGCCCATCCTGGCTAATACCCTTTGATGGACCTATCCTCCATAAATTTATCTAGTTCTTTTATCAGCCCTGATATAGTCTTGGCCTTCACAACATCTTCACAACTGTGTGCTGTGTGAGGAAATACTTCCTTGTGTTTGTTTTAAACCTGCTGCCTATTAATTTCATTTGGTGACCCCTAGTTCTTGTATTACAAGAAGGAGTAATTTACTTATTTACTTTCTCCACACCAGTCATGATTTTATAGACCTCTATCATATCCCCTCCTTAGTCATCTCTTTTTCCAAGCTGAAAAGTCCCAGTCTTATTAATCTCTCCTCGCATGAGAGCTGTTCCATACCCCTAATCATTTTTGTTTCCCTTTTCTGAACTTTTTTCCAATATTTTTTGGAGAAGGGGCGACCACATCTGCATGCAGTATTCAAGGTGTGGATACACATGGATTTATATACATGCAATATGATATTTTTTGTCTTATCTATTCCTTTCTTAATGATTCCCAACCTTCAGCTCGTTTTTTTTGACTGTTGCTGCACATTGGGTGGATGTTTTCAGAAAACTATCTATGACTCCAAGATCTCGAGTGGTAACAGCTCATTTAGACCCCATCATTTTATATATATATAGTTGGGATTATGTTTTCCAATGTGCATTACTTTGCATTTATCAACATTGAATTTCATCTGCCGTTTTGTTGCCCAGTCACCCAGTTTTGTGGAATTCCTTTGTAACTTTTCACAGTCTGCTTTAGACTTAATTATCTTGAGTAGTTTTGTAGCATCAGCAAATTTTGCTACTTTACTGTTTACCCCTTTTTCCAGCTCATCAAGGAATATGTTGAATAGGACTGGGCCCAGTGCCAGATGGAGATGTCCATCAGGAAGGTCAATTCAATGAGCCTAATGAGATGTCAGGTGTGATGCAAGTGTCACTGTATGTGCTCCAGCAACACCAAGGAAACATACACAGCAAGTGTCATGTCCTGGGGCCACACACAGGCGAGGTCTTTTCTAGACATCCCTGTGGCGGTGGGTGCTGGGGCTCCTTACCATGGTCGATGGGATAGACCTTCAGCCCATCCAGCTCGAAGAGCCGCCCCTTGATGGGAACATAACTGACAAAGTGAAAAGCCTCCATGGTCCGCACAGCGCTGATTCCATTCTGCTTTTCTGGCAGGTGCCGAGGCTCTGGCCTGCAAAGGCAACACATCCGAGAGGTCAATGCAGCAGCAGCAGCAGCAGCAGCAGCAACCGCCCTTCCCCCAGGAAGCTGAGCTGCTGGGGACACCCACACTCACCTGGCATGGCTGTTATGGGCCTTGGCCAGCTCTGGAGCATTCCCAATGGCATAGCCTTTACTCTGCAAAAAGCAAAGGAAGATTATAAAAACCCCTGAGGTGGAGGGATGCGATAGCTGGAATCTCTCAACTAAGCACTTCTAGTCCATGTCTCTGGAAACGCCTCCCTCATCTGTGGGCACCTCATTAACAGATTTACACAGGGCTGTACAAGAGTGGATCATGACCTGGAGACACAAACCCAAGGTAAAGACATAGTACCAGTTCCAGAGGAGGCGGCCCAGGGCATTACTGTGAGGAAGGAAGGAGGAAGTGCTTGAAGAGGTGGGTGCTTGGCTAAAGAGGGTATGGAGAATATTCCAGACCTAGGGGACAGCACAGAGCTAGGCAAGAGCAAAGAAGATAGACTAAGGGTGAAGTAAGGAGAAAGGATTAGGATGAACGCAAGAGCAAGGGGGGAGGAATGAGACCAGAAGCTTGGGTGAGGGCATGACTACCTAAGGAGCCATCCCTTTACAAAAACCTCTCAGGAAAGGAGTAGGGTCCCCACAGCAAGACGCATCCCTCAGATGCTCCCCCAAAGCCCCACTGCCGCAGGCCACCCCATACCTCTGGGCTGAACCCCTTGGTGAAATCCTTCATGCGACTCAGCGTCGGCCCCAGGTCCACATTGCTGCAGTTCAGGAGGACACTCAACAAGGCATGGGTGGCACAGGAATTGGGAATCAGCTAATGGGCAAATAGACCAAGTTAAACAACAGAAAAGGGATGATACTTCAGCATCACCACCAGGGAGTTACCTAGCACCATGCAGTAACTGGTGCTGAAAAATAGCACAACAGCTGCCTGGAGCACTAAATTGACCAACACGACCCCTGTTCCGGTCAGTGTCCCCAGGTCAATCACACCATACCCCTGTGAGCAGCTGTTCAAGGAAAACTGGACCTCTGTTGTAACAGCTGACTTGGATTCCCTCAACCCCTCCAGCCTGCTGCAAGGTCCCGGAGCGGACGAGGGAAGAAGCTAGACATACAGCCATTTAATAATGTCTACAGAAAACATGGCACCATGGGAGAATGCAGTCCCAGAATATTTGGGGGCTGGAGTTGCACTCATGTAAGCTGCCTTCTCCCAAAATGCTGTGATACCCCCTGATTCACCTCCAGTAGGGGACTATACCAAACGCATCAGTCGGTGCTCTGCAAGACCACAATGCTGGCTAACCTCCTGATCCCTTTCTCCAGAGCAGGCTGCAAGCCTTGTGCACTCAGCACAGCACTCTGGGCTCCAGAGAAATGCTAGATCCCAAGCAAGTCCTCTAGCCTTTCCTACCAGCCATGTGTTAAGGAGTGATCCAGGGAAAGTGTTAGTTTCACATATCCCCACTGTCCAGGACTCCCAAATCTCCCAAACTCTGTTGTTTGGTCCCCAGTTCCAAATGCCCCTCAGATAGCTGCTGCCTTCATTATATCCCAAAATATACCTGGGTGACTAATATAAAAGCCAAACCCAAGCTGGGACAAGGACTCCTGCTCAGCGATAGGCTAAATGTACAATTCCCACAAAAACATGCGTTCTACCAATCGGGGTAACTACTGTATACCTATTGACCATCACTTCCAAGTCTTCCACATTTTGGCTAGCTACAGATTATACCAATGCATGAAAGAGTCCTCACTTCCCACTCCCCCGCAGCGGCGTCCTGAGAGACACGCCTCGCCCTCCACTCCCAGCCAACCTACCTGATGAGCAAAGAACATATTATTGACGATGTCATCGTCAATCACCGATGTCTCATCCACCAGGGTGGAGACCTTCCGGCGGGACCGGCGCTCTTCGATCCATTTGAAGAGGAAGATGAACCCGTACACTGGGCTGGCAGGGAAAGAAATGCAATGGGGGGTGGAGTTAGCAGCTGAGCCAGTTTAGAAGTGTCTCCATCAACATGAACTGTGCCGCTCCAGTCAGTCAAGCACCAGAGGCGTTTTCAGTTTAAACCACAATTTGTGAGAAGAAACAAGGAGAGGCATTAAAGCCAACCCCCAGCCTACTGGAAAGTACCACAGCTGTCCTTGTTCCCCACACTCCAGCTGATTATTCTAGTCTGATATCGAACCAGGCATCTCAGAGAGCACCCAAGTCTGTAATCTTTGTGATTTAATGGAACCCCACAGTACAGTAATAAGGAGACCCTATGGAGTGGAGCAGTTACACACTCTCCGGGGAATCAGAGAATCATAGAAGATTAGGGTTGGAAGAGACCTCAGGAGGTCATCCAGTCCAATTCCCTGCTCAAAACAGGAGAGAGATGCCTCTCCATGTCCCGCAGTGTAGCCAGGTCATCATCAGATGACCCAGTATTTCATACCGTACTACACTAGGTTTGCAGTGTAATGTTTTTGAGCAGGGTGAGACATTAGCTTCGTGGGAGCGCCCTGATGGCTCACTCTTAGATGCATGACTTTATTTCTAACCATCAGCCACTGTTTGCAGGCTTGAAATTGCCTCTGCCAGTGGTGAAGACAAAGAACACTAAACCCCTGAAATCCATCCTGTTAGCCTGCGGGATCTTTCTCTACACATACTGTTATTCTGGTACCCACTTGGAGTCCCCATCCCACAGCACTGCCACGGGTTAACTCAATCCTCCTTCCACCTCCTCCTCTTGACCAAGCAGGAAGATTGATCACACATCCTACCTCCCAAGTCTGACCAAACACTTTTCAGAACTTCCCTGTGAAGTGTCTATGAAACAAACGACTGTAGAAATCTGATACAGTGACAAGCAGGCCCTTCAGAACTGCTCAAGCGGAGCTCCCAAACTCTCAGGGCATGTCTACAGGTGGACTATGGGGATATGATTCCTAAAACACACTAACATCTGCGCATTCATTGGTTCATGTAGACCATGCTGGTGTGAACTAAAAGCTCTCTAGTACGTGTTAACTTCATACTGAACAGCACTGGATTAATGTGAAAAAGGGAACTTTTAGTGCGCAGTAGGGTCTACAAAACCAATTAATGCCAACATATTAGTGCCTTTAGAAATCACACCCCCGTAGTCCGTGTTACTACTCTGCATATACGTGCCCTGAGAAGTTTTTGCTTGATGAAATCTACTTCAGCAAGTCGTGCTGCTGAGTGAGTAACTTACCCCTGGCATTTGCTTTGTAGATCATAGATCTCCTCAACCTGCACCCCTTTAACTCCTACAAAAAAAGACAGCAGGAATCAGCGTGACAAGACCAGCAGAAGGGAGCCAGAGCCCATGTCACAGATGAAACCTATCTTGCAGAAAGGCTCGCATACTCACCAAAATCCTCTACTAGCAGGGTGAAGAGACCTGAAGAGGAACAAAAGAGAGAGATTACTTCTGGCTGCCAAGTTCATGCTGCTACATGGAAGGCAGACAGAGAATCTTCTGCCCCTTACCTCTGACTAGTGCTGTAAGGCTACCATGGCAAATTTTGAAGGCAACTATAAGTTTGGAACTGTGATTAAAAATAATGCACCATAACAAGCCTTGTTTTCAGTACAGATTTTCTCCTGACCTGGACACCGCCCCATAGTTCTTACTTGAGTGGATTCCTGGCTCATGCTGCCTGAATAGAGATTTTTAAAATATTTGGGGTTTAACATTTTTAGGGGACCTTCTTTCCCACCTGATCTTCCTGCTCAGCCCTGGTGGTGGAGAGGATACCTACATGTCAAGGTATTGACGAAAATGATTGATGAAACGAAAATGATTAGGGGGCTGGAGCACATGACTTATGAGGAGAGGCTGAGGGAACTGAGGTTATTTAGTCTGTAGAAGAGAAGAGTGAGGGGGGATTTCATAGCTGCTTTCAACTACCTGAAGGAGAGTTCCAAAGACGATGGAGCTCAGTTGTTCTCAGTGGTGGCAGATGACAGCACAAGAAGAAATGGTCTCAAGCTGCAATGGGGGAGGTCTACGTTGGATATTAGGAAACACTAATAGAAAGCACTGGAATGGGTTACCTAGGGAGGTGGTGGAATCTCCATCCTTAGAGGTTTTTAAGACCCAGCTTGACAAAGCCTTGGCTGGGATGATTTAGTTGGTGTTGGTCCTACTCTGAGCAGGAGATTGGACTAGATGACCTCCTGAGGTCTCTTCCAACCCTAATATTCTGTGATTGACCCACTACTGCCACCAAACTATCTAGGAAGTTATATGAGTCCATCATAGTAGGAGCATCCCAAGCATTTAAAAAGAGAAATCATCTCTCTTTCTTCCCATCAGTAGGAGAAAGAGCTTAATTTGTTTATAGGATATCTTATTTATTTATGCTTGTATGAAAGTAGAAGAATAATTTATTATGGGAAATCTAGATCAAAGAAATTAGTTTGCCATTTAGACCTGAGAGCTGTGAGACATGTCTTCATTGCTTCTCTCTTGTGGGAGTGAGTACCATAGGCTAGGTCCAGCTGGTAGAAAACTTGTTTCCCACATGTACAAGATGAGAAACACTATCCTGGAATGCAATGACACCAAGACTGTGGAGTATGGTAAACATCAGAGAGACCATTCCTGGACTACTATGTTCTGTTCTGGTGTCCGTACTTAAAAAGAATGTTGAAAAACTGGAAAAAGAGTTCAGAGAAGAACAATTCAAGGACCAAAAAGTAATAGAATTGAAGTACATACATAAATGCAATGTCCTAGACTAATAAAAGGATTCTCTCCTTGAAACCACAGAGATAAAAGTTATGGTATATCAATTACAACAACGCTCATCAGAGCGCACAATATAAAAGATGCACTCTACACCATAGCCTCAGGTTTATTTGCAGGGCAATATTTGCATGTCTCTGTCCAACAACAGGACAGAACAGGACCGAAGACTTAGAGGGTTTTGGTCTATATATGAACAGCACTCAGGGCTGCAGACAGAGCTATAAGAGCAAAACTGAGCTAAGAATCCCCCCGTTTCTGTAACTCAGCCCTGAGGAATGCAAGCCCTGGAGTGCACGAGGGGCCTTTCTCCTCATAGACTAAGTGTATGTCTACACTACAGCTGGGCAGGGTAATTCCCAGCTCAGCTACACATACACACACGGGCTACCCAGTCGATTACATACCTAAAACCTTGAACGGATCGTACTTAGGCAGCTAGCCCAAGCCGCCACCAGTGTTGCCACAGCAACACAACAGTTTTTAGCACACTAGCTTGATCCAAATTACACCTCCCAGCTGCAGTGTAGACGGACACATAGAATTTACGGCCACAGAAGACCACCAAATCATCCAGTCTGACCACCTTTTGAGGGTGCCACAACACTGAGTATCTTACATCTCTCAGGCTGTTCTTCAAGAACATGTAGTACAATGTTAGGGCTCAATGTAGGCAGATGAGGCTAGTTTTGACTTCACAAGTTTTTGCTTCTGATTTATCTGCAACCTCTAAAATCACTTTCATTTCACTTCATGCATTCAGCAGTTACTTCAGCATCCATCGAAGAGAACTGGCCTACCATCCTGGCTGATCCAGGGGCAGGGGCTTTTTAGATTAGAAGTCCTGAGGGAAGCTACCAGTACAGGGCATGTAACTCAAAGCAAATGGCCTGAAGACCCCAAGTTCCCTCTCCATCCTCTCAAGAAACCAAGAATCCACGGTGGGGAGGAAGAACAGTGTTGAGTCACAGCAAAGTAATCATGCAGCTGATGCAATCCATGATGATGATGAATTGAAAAGATACCCTAACTTAGACCATGTCTGCACTGCCACTTATGTCAGGCATAACTTTTGTCGCTCAGGGGTGTGAATAATTCACCCCGAGTGACATAAGTTACACTGACCTAAGTGCTGGTGTGGATACATATAATGGCCCAGGATGGGTATAATTTTATCACAACACAGAAGAGCAGGGAAACCCCCTGGTGTTCACAGCCTGACAGCTCACTCATACACCTACCGTCCTGAGCCATCTAAAGATGTCTGGATCCACTCTGGGTTAAAATGACAATTTCAGTACACTCCTGGTGCTCTGAATACAGGTCCCACGCTACCCTCCATCTCGGAGAGCCCAGCCCTCAGCCTTGGCTAGGGGCTGTTTTCTGGACACCCCAGAGAGTGTGCACGTAGGGGTCTATCAGCGATGCCCAGGGACATCACCAGCCTGAAAACTGAGGCTGGGAGGCCAGAGTCACGGGATGAACCAGAGAGGGGCCGAGGCAATCGGGGCTTCAGCCCTTTTCTTCAGCTGTCTCACTGGCTCCTCTCCCGCTTCGGGGAAAGTTGCTCATCGCACCCACCGACCCAGCCCCTCCCCTGGTCGAGCCCCACAACCCCCATAGGCCCTGCCCTGCCCTGCCCTCCGCCCGCCTCACCGGGGTCGCTCTCCAGCTCCAGCCAGCCCTTATTCATCGTCCCCCGGGCCGGGCCTCAGCCAGCGCCATGTCCGGCCCCTCCCCCCTCCGCTGCCCGGACGTTCGGGCCCCACAACCCCATCCGCCTCCGGCCACGCCCCCAGCCCCATACGTCATCGCGGAGCGACCCACGGCGCAGGCGTCCGGCGAGAGGAATGGGTGAGAGATAATTCCCGGCCGTGGCAGTCAGGCCGATGACAGCGTGAAATAAATCTCGGGGGGTGCAGGGGTTTCACCAGGCCCCCATTCCCGGGCGCATGGCGCCGGCGGCGGGTACCCACCGGGAGGCGCGGAAAAGGCCGGGGTCGACCCGCCTCTCTCCCCCGCCACCCACAGTGTCCAGCCAGGGGCCAGCCTGCCCCTGTCCTGCCCCCCAAGAGCCCGCTGTCCCGCCGCGCTGCGCGCTCGCCCCGCACCTAGCTTCTGAAAATCGGGCCCTGGGAAAGCGCAGGCTTCGGAGCGCGGTGCCCAGCAGCTCCCATCGCGGCGCTGACGGCCGGAGCCTCCCCAGGGCTGGGCACGACGCTTGCCAATTTGCCATCCCAACCCCCGCCCCGTACCTGAATGGGAGACCGGCCCTTCTGAAAATCGCACTCTGGTCTCCGCCGCGCAGAGCAGGGCTGAGAACTGGAACCTGGGCGCGGGCAGGCAGTTAAAGCCAGGGGACGCTCATCGCTGCCCAGGCCACGAGAGGAGCATCTGACCTAGGGAGTATTGGCAAGAGAGCCGGCGAAAGGACAGAGACGGAGGGTGTTGTAAGAAAGCATCCATCTTTGAAACGACCACACGGTGGCACCATCACCACAGGGACAATTGAAAGGCCTCCTGTCAACCCCCTAAAGCCCTGAGCACACCCACCACACAACACCAGGGGACCCAGAGCACACCCGCCATACATCAGGAGACCCTGAGCACACTGTACAACATCAGGAGACCCTGAGCACACCCATCGTACAACACTAGGGAACTGTGAACACAAGCGTACAACTAGGGCAAAGGTCAGGCCCACACATTTATTGCACATCTTGGGAAAATGGCCTTTTCACTCTATCGTTGCAGAAGTAGCCCATCACCAGCACAGATCTTGGAGCTAGTAGTTTAAAAAGATTTCTCTTTCAAAGTAAACTGGAAGAAGCCTGCTGTGGGAATAGCAGCTGCTGGCAGGACAGCAAGTCTTGCACTGGAGCAGTTGCTCAAGACAAACCCAGAGGAGACTCTGGAGTGACTGAGAAGCCAAAGGCTAGGGGGAGCTTTACAAGAGTTGTGCTCAAAGGTGAGTGGCAGCCAATGCAGCAGGCAGGCAGCACCTGGAGAGTCCCATTCTGTGACCAGAACAGCTCCGAGAGCTGCCTCCTGCTATGGCCAGAGTCTCTGGTTACAGGGCTAACATTGCTCGTAAACCCTGTGGCTCCTGGTTTCTTCAGGCTGTGTTTTCACTGTGGCTCTATGATAAGTCAATATTTATCAGTTTCATGCAAGTCTGAAAGTGCTGGCGGATCAGGGGAGAGCAAGCAGGTGCTAGGGAGGATTGCATGCATGCCAACTCTGCCAGTGCCCTCAATGCCAGCCTGCAGCCCCTGCTATTCCAATCCTGGTGGGCTTCACACACAGCTCTGCCAATGCCCCTCCATCTTGACCTATAGTCCCCCAGTTATACTAGTCCCAGGCTTCTCTTAAGCAGAAACAGCCTGTGGTTCCGTGATATGGAAAAACTGCTGCTGTGGACTCAGCCCAGCCCATTGAACTCATGTCACTAATGGCCTTAACCAGGTCTAGGGAGAGAAAAGCTAGTGCATTAATGGATACATCACAGCACTGCCATGTATGGTGACTCTAGCTTACCACTATTCCACCCTGCTGCGTCACACAGATAGGCCTGGTCAGCTTGCAAGAAAGTCCTCCCCAGACAGCCAGAGAAGGGAGAAATCATTCAGATTTCTGCATGGCTTTTGCTTCTTCCCCGTTCCCCATGCCGATCTCCCTCACACACACCTTTCTTTACATGCTGCTAAATTACCACGGATCACCATCACCAAAGGGTGGAGGGGATCTCTGATTTGAATCCTTTCTCAGGAAGGCAACACACTGGTAACCCCAGCAGTAAACATCAGAGCACTACCCTTTGCTAGCCATCCTCATGCTTCGGGGCACAAGCTGATGGTCAGCTGGGGTCAGGAATCAAATGCACTCTCCACAACCTAGTCCTGCACAATCAGAGGCGTAATGGGGGATTTGCACCTCCTGTAGCGCTGGCATTGGCCACTCATACAGCGCTTTAGTATAGCACAGCTTATGTTCTTTCCAACTTGCTTCTTATGCTGTGGGAAACCCACCCACAAGCCTTTCCTGTGTGCTACTCACAACACTCAGAAAACCAAGGGCTCTGTTAGGACAGAAGCTGTCACAATGATAAATTGTCTGTTTATTACATCAGCATGTGGGGGTAGTGCTCCACTGCCTTCCCGTTCAGCCCCTTGCTAATAAGCCAGGACCAGCGAGAGAAGATCTGGGCCATCTGAAGCAATCGCACTGGTAAGGTCACTGGCAGCAGCTGCAAGAGAAAGCCCTCCCCTTCCTCTCCAGGGACAGCCTATCAAACCAGTGTGTCCAGAGGTGTTTTCATTGCATGGGCCATGCTCAGCACTCCTGGCTACCACCACCCCATCATCCCTCCCTCCTGCTAACCAGGCTAAGAATGCTCCCTGCCCATGCCCAGTGCACTTTCAAGAGACCTTCAGTCCCAGCCATGGGGCCTAGGAAGCAGGAATACAGAAAGTGTGGGGGCTGCATCCAAGGCCATTGGTGTTATGGGTGCACGAGTCCACCTGTACAGCTCTGACTGCAGGATTGCAGCTGTCATAAACATACAGCTAAGGGTAGCATAAAATCCCTGCTTTACCTGTAAGGGTTAAGGAGCTCAAATAACCTGGTTGGCACCTTGTCATAAACAGATAGCTAAGGGTTAATGTCTCTTTCACCTGGAAAGGAGTAACCTGAAACACCTGACCAGAGGACCAATCAGGAAACAAGACTTTTTCAAATCTGGGTGGAGGGAAGTTTGTGTGTGAGTTCTTTGTTCTGGTCTTGTGCCTGTACTCTCTTGGCTATGAGAGGGATTTTTTCTGTTTCCTGCCTTTCTAATCTTCTGTTTCCCAGTTGTAAGTACAAAGAGATTGGTTTGGGTTTTTTTTTTGTATTTACATGTGTGTAGTTGCTGGAGTGTTTTGAATTGTATCCTTTTTGAATAAGGCTGTTTATTCATATTTCTTTTAAGCAATTGACCCTGTATTTGTCACCTTAATACAGAGAGACCATTTTTATGTATTTTTCTTTCTGTTTATATAAAGCTTTCTTTTTAAGACCTGTTGGAGTTTTTCTTTAGAGGGGGACTCCAGGGAATTGAGTCTGTAGCTCACCAGGGAATTGGTGGGAGGAATAAGTCAGGGGGGAAACACTAAGATTTACTAAGCCTGACTTTGCATACCCTCTGGGTGAAGAGGGAAGTACTTGTGTTTCCAGGACTGGAAATAGGGAGGGTGGAGTCCCTCTGTTTAGATACACAGAGCTTGCTTCTGTGTATCTCTCCAGGAACCCAGGGAGGGAACACCTGGAAGGGAGAAGGGGGGGAAGGGTTTATTCCCCTTCGTTGTAAGACTCAAGGAATTTGGGTCTTGGGGTCCCCAGGAAGGTTGTTGGGGGGGGGGGGACCAGAGTGCCCCAAAACACTCTAATTTTTTGGGTGGTGGCAGCTTTACTAGGTCCAAGCTGGTAACTAAGCTTGGAGGTTTTCATGCTAACACCCATATTTTGGATGCTAAGGTCCAAATCTGGGAAATATGTTATGACCCACCTGACCAAAAGTACCAATAAGGGGAGAAGATACTTTCAAATCTGTGGGGGGAGGTTTTGTTTTGTGCTCTCTTTGTTGTTCTCTCCAGGACAGAGAGGGACCAGGGCAGGAAAAACCATCTCCTAAAACCCTACCTGAAATAAGCACCCAGGATTGCAAAAATTGTAAGTAATAGCAAGGAAATGTGTTAGATTATCTTTTGTTTAGCTTGTGAATTTTCCCTATGCTAAGAGGGAGGTTTATTCCTATTTTTTGTAACTTTGAAGTTGTGCTTAGAGGGGAAATCCTCTGTGTTATAAATCTTACTACCCTGTAAAATTACCTTCCATCCTGATTTTATAGAGTTGCTTTTTTTTTTTTCTTTATAAAGTTCTGCTTTTAAGAACCTGATTGGTTTTTAGTGTCCTAAAAACCCAAGGGTCTGGTCTGTGCTCATCTTGGTTACCTATTTGGTTAGTATATTATTCTCAAGCCTCCCTAGGAAAGGGGCTTGGGGGGATATTTTGGGGAAACAGGAACTCCAAGTGGTCCTTTTCCTGAATCTTTGTCTAACTCACTTGGTGGTGGCAGCAGTACTGTCCAAGGACAAGGAAGGGTTTGTGCCTTGGGGAAGTTTTTAACCTAAACTGGTAGAAATAAGCTTAGGGGGTCTTTCATGCGGGTTGAGTGGGGAGGGAACCCTGACAGTGGCCGTGACAGGGGGCTAAGAAGCTGCATTCCTCAGTGTTGTCCTGAGCTGGAGGATTGGCACTGGCCAATGAATAAGCTGGGGAAAAGTATCCCTTAAGCTGCTGGCTGCCAGGTGAGTCACACCCACTGGAATGAAACCATCTCACGGCTGTGTGGAGCAGGATGGGCTACTCAACACAACCAGGCCTTGGCTGGAGATGGCCATTCACCAGCTTTGCTGGGAATGGGCACCAAGCTAATCCCAACAGGGGCCTCTCTCTCCCTTCTCTCTCTGCCAGTGTTCCAAGGACATAGGGGCTCAGACCCAGCCGCTCTAAAGCCATAGGCTGCTGCTTCCGCTTGGGCAAAAGGAGACTCCCTGCTAGGCTGGAGGGCCCCCACTCAGCTGCCAGGACCTGGAGCAGCACCGCAGACCCTCCCCGCTCTGCTGGGTTCCTGCTGCAGGAGGTGCTGGGAGTTGGGGCCTGATCCCCAGTTCACTGAGCTCAGGCCTTAGCAGCCGAAGGAAGAGAGGTAGAGGGAAGGCAGGACCCAGGCACCCAGAAACCCCCCATTCCTCACTGCACAGCACCCCCTAGTGCTTCCCCAACACCACACCAAACAGGGAGGGAGGGAGGTTTAGCTGCAGTTAGCTAAAGGAGGGATGCAGCTTGCTGTGGGCAGATCCCCTGGCAGGCAGGGCTAGGCAGTCAGATACACACCAGCAATTCTTTCCTCTAACTTCCCCCCTAGGCTGCATTAGCCTCACTCAGCTTAATTAAAGCTCAAGCAAACAAGATCCTGGGTGGCATTTTCCCCATGTTTGTCTGGTACTTGCTTTAATTAGCAAGGAGATTGCTCGCAAGGAGATTGCCAGGAGCTTCTTGGTTGTGTTTGCTTTGCCCCAGGGAAATAACACATGGTAAAGCCCTTTTAGGTTGTGTTGCTCATGGGCCCAGTTTTTCTGTTTGGTGGCTGAACTGGAAAAAAAAAATCATAATTTTGGGCCGACCTCAAACAAACAAACAAATTGGATTTTTTTGGCAAAATGAGAGAGTTTCATTTTGGCTCAGGTAAATATTTTGATTGACATGAAATTAATGTTTCATTTGGGTTAAGAGTTTGGACCAGAGGAGCTAGTGGTCCCTTCTGGCTTTAAACTCTGTGATGTGAGTACTTATTAGAGCCTGATTTGAAATGCTCCAAGCAAGGGGGTGGTCAGCCCTTCCCTAGAGAGACTGCACCCCTGCCCAGTACATCCCCATGGGGGGTACTGTGTTCTGAGCATCTATCGCAATTTCCTCCTAGTGTCACAAAAGAGAGAGATTCAGAGAGTCGTAGATTGCAAGGCCAGAAAAATCCACTGAAGCTCCAAGAGAAGACATAGGGCCCGATCCAATGACGCCATTGGGTGTCGTCCCACTGCCTCCGAAGGCCTTTGAGAAGGGGCTGAAGCATTCCGCCTTATTCTCCCTCTTTCAGGAGAAATTTTCCATGACCTGACAACAGGGAGCTTTGTCACCGAATCCATTCCCGTGTAGCAGGTAGGCTCTGCAATAGCATTCTTACTTGGTGAAGAAATTGCTCCTTTGCTCAGATGCCACCAGACAGCAATGTGATATTAACCCTCTAGTGCCTGAGGGGTTCAGACTGGGTTTTGTTTTTCTCCATTGGTCCCAGTTATGCCCTGGACCCACCCTAAATAACCTTTTTCCCTCCTTGTTTACACCCATCAAACATTTATAGTCTGGCATCATTCCCCCTCCTTTGTAGTCAGCTCTTAGCCAAGTGACACATATTTCACTCCCACCTTTCCTTGTAAATCAGCCCATTCAATATCCCTGATCCTTTTTTGTTGTTCTTCTTCCCGGAGCCTTCTCCAAGCATCAGCATTTCTCTGGCAAGGAGGTGCCCAGACTGGCGCTCTGCTGGGCAGGGCCGCCCAGAGGATTCTGGGGGCCTGGGGTCTTCGGCGGTGGGGGGCCCCCGCTTCGGCGGTAAGTTGGTGGCGGGGGGGTCCTTCCGCTCCAGGACCCGCCGCCGAAGTGCCCCTAAGACCCGTGGTGGGGGCCCCCCGCCGCCGAATTACCGCCGAAGCAGGGCCCCCCGCTGCCGAAGTGCAGCCAGGTCTTCAGCGGTAATTCCGCCGCGGGTCTTCGGGGTACTTTGGCAGCGAGGCCTGGAACGGAAGGGCCCCCCGCTGCCAAATTACCACCGAAGACCTGGCTGCACTTCGGCGGCGGGTCCCGCTTCGGTGGTAATTCGGTGGTGGGGGGTCCTTCTGCCCCAGAGTAGAAGGACCCCCCGCCAGCGAAGACCGGGAGCAGAAGAAGCTCCAGGGCCCCGGGCCCCGTGAGAGTTTTCCGGGGCCCCCAGAGCAAGTGAAGGACCCCACTCCAGGGGCCCTGAAAAACTCTCATGGGGGCCCCTGTGGGGCCCCCAGGCAAATTGCCCCACTTGGCTCCCCTCTCCCCGGGCAGCCCTGCTGCTGGGAGTAGGACATGCACACTTGGCTGTCACGCTGTTTTCATCTCATCCTTTCCATGTGATGCAGTGGGTATGGACTTAGCCCTGTGATCCATGGCCACCACAAAAGACCAAGTCCTGCCCTCTGCAACTCTACCAGTGTCAGCAGCTGTAACTGGAGAGAGCCATTGGCCCAGAACATCTGCAGACGCTGAAGAGCTGACACTGCAGTACTCTTTCGGGAAGGCCAGATCAAACTGCCTAGTTGAGGTTCCTCTTTGTAAGATGGCTCAGAAGCAGAGCCTGAGGTCTCAAAAGACGTAAACCTTGGAGGAGTTGGGATTCCTCCTTGAAACCAGTCAGAGAGTCACTTCTTGGGCCCCTAGATCACAGTGGAGGATGCTGCTCTATGGACCAACCACTGAGCTGCTGTCACGGAGTGTGGGGGAGTCCGGCCCTGCACCCCTCTTCCTGGGACCCACAGTGACTCTCGGCCAGCCAGTAAAACAGAAGGTTTATTGGACAACAGGAACACAGGTTACAGCAGAGCTTGCAGGCACAGTCAGGACCCCTCCACCGAGTCCTTCTGGGCTTTCAGGGTGCTTGGATCCTAGCTAGGATACCCTGAATTCCGCCCACACAGCCCCAAGCCCAAACTCAAACTGCTTCCCTCCTGCCACTCCCTTCCTTTGACCCCTTCCTGGGCAAAGGTGTTGACCTTTCCCCTCCCTTACCTAGCTCAGGTTACAGGCTCTGGCATCGTCCATCTCCTAAAGTCCTCCCCTGCTCTCCCACTCCCCACACAGACAGTCCCTACTGCATCACATCTCTCCCCCCTTCGAGACTGAACTGAGCGGGGTCACTCTGCCCAGTGACCTGGGGAAGTTCAGGGTCCCCTCTCCGGGACAACGCATCCGCTGTCAGGTTGGCACTTCCCTTCACATGGACCACGTCCATGTCATAGTCCTGCAGGAGCAGGCTCCACCTCAGGAGCTTGGCGTTGGCTCCTTTCATCTGGTGCAGCCAGGTCAGGGGAGAGTGGTCGGTGTACACGGTGAAGTGTCGCCCAAAGAGATATGGCTCTAGCTTCTTAAGGGCCCACACCATGGCCAGGCATTCCTTCTCGATGGCCGCGTAGCTTTGTTCCCGGGGTAGCAGCTTCTTACTCAGGTACACGATGGGGTGTCTCTCCCCCTTTTCATCCTCCTGCATTAACACCGCCCCCAGTCCCGTGTCTGAGGCATCGGTGAACACCATAAAGGGTTTGTCAAAATCTGGGTTTGCCAGAACTGGGTCGCTAACCAGAGCCTCCTTCAGCGCCCGGAAAGCCTCCTGGCACTGCTCAGTCCAGATCACCTTGTCTGGCTTCCCCTTTTTGCACAGTTCAGTGATGGGGCCGGCTATGGCACTGAAGTGGGGCACGAACCTTCGATAGTACCCCGCCATCCCAATAAAGGCCTGGACCTGCTTTTTGGTTTGGGGAGCAGGCCAGTCTCTGATCACCTCCACCTTGGCTGGTTCCGGCTTCAGGCAGCCGCTCCCCACCCGATGGCCCAGGTAAGATACTTCAGCCATCCCCACCTTGCACTTCTCAGCCTTTACTGTTAACCCAGCCTTTCGGAGTCGGTCCAGGACTTGTTTAACCTGGGACACGTGGTCCTCCCAGGTCTGGCTGAAGACGCAGATGTCGTCAATATATGCCACGGCAAAACTCTCCATCCCCCTCAGTAGCTGATCCACCAGGCGCTGGAAGGTGGCCGGCGCTCCCTTGAGGCCGAAGGGCAGGGTCAAAAACTCATAGAGCCCCAGAGGGGTGATAAAGGCCGATTTCAGCCTGGCATCTGCGTCCAGCGGCACTTGCCAGTAGCCTTTGGTAAGATCCATAGTGGTGAGGTACCGTGCACCTCCCAGCTTGTCTAGGAGCTCGTCAGGCCTGGGCATAGGGTAGGCATCAGATACGGTGATGGCATTGAGCTTTCGATAGTCCACACAGAACCGGATTGACCCATCCTTCTTGGGAACCAGCACTACTGGCGAGGCCCAAGGGCTGGAAGACGGCTGGATCACCCCCAAAGCCAGCATGTCCCTGACCTCTCTTTCAAGATCCTGGGCAGTTTTACCAGTGACCCGAAAAGGGGAGCATCTTATAGGGGGGTGTGACCCCGTCTCCACCCGGTGGACAGTCAAATTAGTGCGTCCAGGCTGGTTGGAAAACAGCTGTCGGTACAGATGCAGCACCCCTCTGATCTCAGCGTGCTGGCCCGGGGTCAGTTGCTCAGAGAGGGGAATCGCCTCCAGGGGGGAACCAGCTTTTGTCCCAGGGAATAGATCCACTAAGGGGTCATCTCCCTGCCCCTCCCAATGTCCACACACGGCCAACACCACATTCCCCCTGTCATAGTATGGTTTCATCATGTTCACATGGTACACCCGACGGTGATGTGCCCGGTTTGACAGCTCCACCACATAGTTTACCTCATTCAGTTGCTTGATAACCTTGAAGGGCCCTTCCCAGGCGGCCTGGAGTTTGTTTCTCCTCACGGGGATAAGAACCATCACCTGATCCCCGGTGGCGAAGGCACGGGCTCGTGCTGTGCGGTCATACCAGACCTTCTGCCTCCTCTGGGCTCGGGCCAGATTCTCCCTGGCCAGGCCCATGAGCTCGGCCAGTCTTTCCCGGAAGGTCAGGACATACTCCACCACTGACTCTCCCTCGGGAGAGGCCTTCCCCTCCCATTCGTCCCTCATCAGGTCTAGGGGCCCCCTCACCCGCCTTCCATACAACAGTTCGAAAGGTGAAAACCCGGTAGATTCCTGGGGTACCTCCCTGTACGCAAACAGCAGGTGAGGTAAGTACTTGTCCCAATCTTGCGGATGCTGGTTCATAAATGTTTTTAGCATCATCTTCAGCGTCCCGTTGAACCTCTCTACCAGCCCGTTGGACTGGGGGTGATACGCTGAGGCCCAGTTGTGCTGGACCCCACATTTCTGCCATAAGGACCGGAGCAGGGCCGACATGAAGTTGGACCCCTGGTCCGTTAAGACCTCCTTGGGGAACCCCACCCGGCTGAAAATTGTCAGCAGCGCATCTGCCACTGTGTCTGCTTCGATAGAGGACAAGGCCACCGCCTCGGGGTAGCGAGTGGCAAAATCCACCACCACCAGGATGTATTTCTTCCCTGACCGGGTCATCTTGCTGAGAGGTCCCACTATGTCCAGGGCCACCTTCTGGAAAGGTTCTTCTATGATGGGTAAAGGCCTCAAAGCCGCTTTCCCCTTGTCCCGGGCCTTCCCCACCCTCTGGCAGGGGTCACAGGATTGGCAGTACTGTCGGACATGGGTAAAGACCCCAGGCCAGTAAAAGTTCTGTAGCAGCCTCTGCCTGGTGCGCCGGATTCCTTGGTGCCCTGCGAGAGGGATGTCATGGGTCAGGTACAACAGCTTGTGACGGAACTTCTGGGGAACCACCAGCTGCCTCCTGATCCCCCATGACTCTACTTCCCCTGGGGGAGCCCATTCTTGGTACAGGAACCCCTTCTCCCACAGGAACCTCTCCTTGCAACCTCTCCTCATGGTCTGTACCGCACTAAGGTCAGCCCGGTCCCTGTGCTTCCGCAAGGAGGGATCTTTCTGCAACTCGGCCTGGAACTCAGCAGCTGGGACAGGAATGGGGACCGGCTCTCTCTTGCTGGCTGGGTCTGAGGCCGCAGCCTCTCTGCACCGTGCCCCTGGGCGTTCCCCGCTCCCTGAGTTAGGGTCCTGCACCTCAGGTCGAGTACCTTCCCCGTTTTCGGGGTGCAGTGCCATTTGCCGACTCTGACTACGAGTCACGACCAGGGCACTCTGGGTGTTACTAGGCCAGTCCTCAAGGTCCCCTCCCATTAACACGTCAGTGGGCAAATATTGGTGTACCCCCACATCTTTGGGGCCCTCCTTGGTCCCCCATTTCAGGTGTACCCTTGCCACGGGTACCTTGAATGGGGTCCCGCCCACGCCCATCAGGTTCAGGTAGGTGTCGGGCACCATCCGATCTGAGGCCACCACCTCGGGCCGGGCCAGCGTCACCTCTGCGCCCGTGTCCCAGTACCCAGTGACCTTCGTCCCATCCACTTCCAGGGAAACAATGCACTCTTTCCGGAGGGGCAGCCCCGCGCCCACCCGGTAAACCAAAAACCCGGAACCGGGAGCATCCATAGGTGGTATGTTGCCAACCCCCCTTTCCTGGGAATGTAGCCCCTCCTCCGATTGGGTTTTTACCCAGTCCACCCTCTGCGGGTTGGGTCTGCTTGGTCTGTCCCTGAGCTTGGGGCACTGGGCCCGTATGTGACCTCGTTGGCCACAGCGATAGCAGCCCATATCTCGTGGGTCCCCTTGAGTGGGTCGGAGGGACCTGCCGCTGGATGTTCCCCTTTTGGGGGGGTTCTCCATAGGCCCCCTTTGGGAGGTCCCATGTTGACTCTCTCTCTGCGTTGAGGCAGGCCTGCTCCTTCGAGACTCCTCCCTGCCATCCCCTGCCCGACTGTCCACAAATTGGTCGGCCAGCTGGCCTGCATGCTGCGGGTTCTCCGGCTTCTGGTCCATCAACCACAGCCTCAGGTCGGACGGGCACTGCTCATACAGGTGCTCCAGTATGAATAGGTCAAGCAGGTCCTCTTTAGTTTGGGCCCCAGCTGTCCACTTGCGGGCATACCCCTGCGCCCGGTTGACCAGTTGTAGGTATGTGACCTCACGGGTTTTACGCTGGCTCCGGAACTTTTTCCGGTACATCTCAGGAGTCAGCCCAAACTCGCGGAGCAGGGCCTGTTTGAACAGTTCGTAGTCCCCTGCCTCCGCCCCTTTCAGTTGGCGGTACACCTCCATGGCTGTGGAGTCCAGTAAGGGGGTGAGAACTGCGATCCTGTCTGCAGGGTCAACCCTGTGCAGCTCGCAGGCATTCTCAAAGGCCGTCAGGAAGGTATCTATGTCCTCCCCCTCCTTACGCCGGGGCAGCAAGTGCTTATCAAAGCTCTTTGTAGGCTTGGGTCCCCCCTCACTCACCGCAGCCGGGGCCTCACTGCTCCTCAGCTGGGCCAGGTCCAGCTCATGTTTACGCTGTTTCTCCTTCTCCTCCCACTCACGCTGGCGCTGGTTCTCCTCATGTTTACGCTGTTTCTCCTTCTCCTCCCACTCACGCTGGCGCTGGTTCTCCTCATGTTCACGCTGTTTCGCCTTCTCCTCCAGCTCTCGCCTCTTTAACTCGAGCTCCTCCCGTCTCAGCTCCCTTTCATATTCCAGCCGCATCCGCTCCACGGATGCCGAGCGTTGCCGGGAGGATCCCCTGCTGGGGGGTGGGCTTCGCCGGGCGGATCCCCTGCTGGCCGGGGGTGTCACGGTGCCCTCGGTATACACTGGGCTCCTCCCTGCCCTTCCTCTACGCCTAGGAAGGGGGGGTCTCGGGAAGCCCTTGTCCGCCGGCTGACCACTCCCAGCGGGGACAGACACTGGTGCCTGCGCTGCATCTACCCGGCTGCTTCCCTCAGAGACAGGGCTCCGTTCATTCATGCGGTCTCCCTGCTCCAGCTGGGCAATCAGCTGGTCCTTGGTGTGTCTCCCTGGGTGCAGCCCCCTCTGCCTGCACAGCTCTAGCAGGTCACACTTGCGCCGCTTGGCATACATCTTCCTGCTGGCCACTCACAGGCCGGGGTGCTCGCCGCTCCCCACGGTTTCCAGGGGGACCCCTAGTGCACCAGCCCTTCTTGAGGTCACCACCTGTCTGCCAGGGTCGAGCTTCAGACTCCTCCGCCCCTGGGACCGCTCGCTGCAATCCCCCGGGGGACCCTGTTACTGCAAAGTCCTTCTCACTGGGCACACACTCCCAGGGGTTAACCACCCCTTTGTTTTACTGCTCCCCAGTCACTTACTGCAGGAAGCGCCGTCCACGGGGTGCAGTATCTCCCGCCGCTGCCACCAGTTGTCACGGAGTGTGGGGGAGTCCGGCCCTGCACCCCTCTTCCTGGGACCCACAGTGACTCTCGGCCAGCCAGTAAAACAGAAGGTTTATTGGACAACAGGAACACAGGTTACAGCAGAGCTTGCAGGCACAGTCAGGACCCCTCCACCGAGTCCTTCTGGGCTTTCAGGGTGCTTGGATCCTAGCTAGGATACCCTGAATTCCGCCCACACAGCCCCAAGCCCAAACTCAAACTGCTTCCCTCCTGCCACTCCCTTCCTTTGACCCCTTCCTGGGCAAAGGTGTTGACCTTTCCCCTCCCTTACCTAGCTCAGGTTACAGGCTCTGGCATCGTCCATCTCCTAAAGTCCTCCCCTGCTCTCCCACTCCCCACACAGACAGTCCCTACTGCATCACAGCTGCCTCCACCGGTGCTGAGCACAGCATGGGGTGGGGAGGCAGGGGTGGCTGGACTGAGAGGCTAGCACCAGCTGAGAGCTCGTCTGATCCGGTCCCCATTATAAACATGAACACTACAGCCACAGCCCCCAAGGCACCATTCCAGCAGCTGACCATAGCGAGAGCACAGAGGCAACCCAGCCTTGCCACCTAGACCAAGGCATCCTCAGATGGACTGCTACATTGGCTCCCTGCCACCCAGGGACCCCTTGGAACAAAGGGAATCCCTGCTTAGCTAGTTCAGCTAGCTGTCCACCCCTGGAGCAGCACACAGCAGAGGCTTTGTACATTTTGAGGGAGGCGATATGGCAAAGATCGGTTGTTCAGCATTACCCAGGGGAGAATGAGGCTTTGGTCTGTGCGCCAGGCCACCCCAGGCCAATGATCACTTCCTCTCTCCCCGACAAACATGAAAGGACAGCTGCCAAACAAGAACCACCCCTCCCGGCGCCGCACGTGCAGTTTTGTTCCAGCCTTAGAAGGATCCCTGTTTGCTGGGGTTTCCTCACCCCAGGATGCAGGAGGAACAATTCCCCATTGTGCTGCCCTGCGTGGCAGCGGCTTGCAGACGCCCACCCCGGCTGGCTGGGGTTTATCGCCAGCCCGATTGGTTTAGGCTCAGCCCAGCCCAGACTTCGGCATGTGATTCCTTTCCTCTCTCTCGCTTTTAACAAAGCCCTTCCCAGCAGGGCCTGTGGTTCACACTATTGTGTGGGGGTCAGGGGCTGCAGGAAGGAGTGAGATCCTTATCCGCTTTGAGGAGTTTACTCAGCGAGTGAGATCATGCTGGCCATGTGGAAAAGGAGCTGCTGCTGCTGGCTGCCACAGAACTGATTTCCCCTCTCCTTGGAGGCTGGAGAAACAGCTCGAGGCAGCTGCACCTCACCTGGCTTCCTGGGGTGGAGCTGGGCACCCAACTGCTAGGGCCGGTGAGCTGCAAAGTTCTCAATGCCTGATTTGCCAACAAGTCCCTGAGCAAGGGAACAGGGCCCAGCCTCCCTTGTTGCATTCAGACACAGGGTGACCAATCCCCCAGAATCCTTTGTGGCAGGTCCCGGGCTGAGCGCTCCACGGACGAGGCCTGAGCGAAGCTGCGGCAGTCAGCCAGAGGAGGGTGAAGGGGAGCAGACTGGTGACGCCAGCTAACTGACTGAGGCTTTCAGGCTGGCAATTACTACCTGGCCTAGGGCTGGGACAGGGCACCGCAGGCTGCTGAGCCCCCACAGCCCACTGAATTGCCATGAGCACCCGTATTCCAGAGGTTCCCTTGGACAGCCCAGTCCCTGTCTGGAGCAGAGAGTGACATGCAGGCGAGCAGAGGAAATGTGTTGAATTTCCCTCCCATCTGCCCCTTTGGCTTCTCTCTGCTCAGCCCAGCCTGGGCTCTGATTCCTCCTCTACAGCCACGAGCTTGGGAAAGGTTTAATCACTGCCCCTTTGCCTCCCTCTGATCTGCTAGTGACAGCACTCGCGGGTGCCTTTGCTTCCGGAAAGAGCATGGGCACATTCCACAGTCAAGCCCACCCACCTGCATCCCTTGCAGGGCTGGAATATGGACCATGGGGCTGAGCCCAACTGGGTAGCGTATCTGTATGTAAGGGATAGGGGGAACGTCTGGGAGACAGTGGGCTCTGAGCCACTCCTGGCTGTAAAATACAGACACAGACCCAGATCAGCCTCCCTTTGGGGTGTCAGGCCTGGTGTCCAAGAATCCAATGCTGAATGGCCCACAGACACCCTGCTTCATTCCAGTGCACTGCGGCCAGCTGGAGCATGAATGGTGGGCCTCTCCTGCCTGGCGGTGCTGGGAGCTGTCCCCTGAGCAGAGGGAGTACCAGCTCCAAACCCCCACCTGGATCTGAGGTTCCCTCACTGTTCTATCAGCGCAGCAGCCACCAGCTCGGGGCAGCGGCCGCGTCGTGGTTGGGCGGCCGCATGTAAGCACACCTGGCACCTTCAGGATGCCTTGGGGGCATCTGATATGCAGCGATCTGCAAGCAAGGACCATCTTTCCCTGCCAGCCCATCTGACTCAGGGCACAAGGGCCAGGCAGGAGGCATGGCCCAGTCTCAGCAGCTCTGCCCAGAAGGGAGCAAGGGGCGGGAGCCATTTCTAAGTGGGAGCTCAAGGGGTAACATGAAGCCAGAGTGCATGTTCTCGAGACAGTGCCAGGAGGAGGAGGAGATTCTGACACAACTTCAGCATCATGGCAGACGCCCGGGGGAATTTGCAACTGGGCTTTTCAGCTGCTGCTCTAATGGGAATCGGGAGACCACCAACTGGGAGCTCGTCACACACAACACAACATTGTGCAGCGTGGACATACACAAGCAGCAGCTGGGAATGGGCGAGGAGGACGAGTTGGAAGAAAGAATGAGAAAGGAGAGTGAAGGAGGTGGCAGGGGGGATATCACATGGGACAGGTCAGGAGAGATGGACAGTGGGAGTCAGATTTCCACTGGTTCTGGCTCCCAGCCCTGCAGCCTGTCCCCGCTAATGAAACCTGCAATGGGATTTTCTGCCTGTTTAAAGCTGGTGGAAGCTGCAGCATCAGCTCAGATATGGAACACGGGGGAGCTGGACCCCAGTGATCGGACAGTGGCCTCATGCTACTGAAAGTCACCTGAAAGTTACGTCGCTTGATGGGGATGCCAGGAATTGCTCTGCAGTCCTGCACTCTGGCTCTTCCAGTGCATTAGGGGAAGGCACATGAGAGCACTCTCTTCACAATGCACCCTGCCATGGGTGGCACCCTTTCCTAGCCTTTCCTCTGCCCGGAAGCATAAACTTTGATCATGCTTCTCAGCTTACATTGCACAGCTCCAAGTGTTATCAGTACGTATGAATCACCCGGGCCCTTTGGAAATGCCACCCCTGGACCCTGATGACCTCCTGTAGCAGTGAGTTCCAAAGGTCAGCTATACATGGCATATGGAACCCTTAGGAGGCATTCCAGCAGGTTGGCATGTGAGACAGGAAGTGGCAGCAGTTGCAGTCAGGATTTCACTCAGGAGGAGCGGGAGCAGGGTCAGTTTCTCTCCTTGTGTTCAGGTGCAGGGGAGGGAAGGAGCTAACAAACAGGGAAGGGGAAGCTATGGGACTGATGCCCACTCACTCCCCAACCACTTCCCATCCTGAGCTGCACGCACAGGCCAGCTCTGGACATCACAGCTCTTGGGAAATGGGATGAGTGGGAGACAATGGGCAAGATCTATCCTCCAGCCCTCGCTGCAGGAACAGTCATGAAATGTGTCTGTGCCTCCACACACACACCTGGTCCGGGAGCCGTGTCATGGCTGGGGGGAAAAGGGGGAACTCGGACCAGAAGCGGAACCACAGCTGGGGCCTGAGAGAGAAGGCCAGCAGCTGCAATGCAGCCAGGAGTAGGGCCAGTGGCTGGGAGCGGAGCTGGGGGCAGAACAGAGGCTGGGGGGGGGGGACGCTCCCTCCCCGTGGGGGCTGGCTTGAGCCCTGCCGCACCCCCCTGGACATTCCCTCATGCCCCATAGGGGGACATGCCCCACAGTTCTGGTACCACTGCTGTAGGGAATGCCTGGGTTCCTGCAGATTTCTGAGCCCGTCTGAAGACCAGTTCAGTCACCAGGTGCTCTCTGGGGGACATAATAAGAACTGCTTGGCTGTGTGTCATAGGCCCCACACTGCTAACAGAGAGTCACCCTTAGCTCAGTGGCAGGGGTCTGTTACCATCTAAGGCCAAAGGGCCACACTGACAGCTGTTATATGCCTAGATTAATTATACTAATACATTTTACACCTGGGGACGAGGGGGCTTGCATTTCCCCAGACAAAGGTTTCACCTGGTTTCCTTACTCCCTTTTCCTTCCCCTTGCTTTTGAGGCTGGGAAGGGCAAGGTCAATGGCAGAAGCATGCCAGCTCCCCAACTGGTCAGCACCCTTCTCATCTGCTCACAACTCCCTTCCTTTGGGTGGGCTTACCCAGGAGCGGCGCCAGCGTTTCTGGCGCCCTAGGCAGAATTTGGGGGGGTGGCATTTTGTGCGCTCCCCATGGGGCACGTGGGAGCTTCCAGTTCCACTCCCATCGCGCCGCCGAAGAAGGACCCTCCGCCGAAATGCCGCAGGCGACAGCGGCAGTCATTGAGCTGCTCAATTGCCTGCAGCTGTTTTCTGTGGCACATCGGCAGAAGGTCCTTCTTCAGTGGCGTGATGGGAGTGGAACCAGAAGCTTCCACGCACCCTGTGGGGAGCGCACAAAATGCCGCCCCCCCCAAATCATGGTGCCCTAGACGACCGCCTAGGGTCGCCTAATGGAAGTACCGGCCCTGGGCTTACCTAGGCCAAGGCTGCCTTCCCCATCACAACCGGCCTGTCCTTCCAGCCATAATGGAGGAAAGGCTATTTATAAAACAATCCTCTCCCCTGGGTGGGGTTATGGTAATGAGGAGGTGGGGTTAGACAGCCAATTTATAGCTGAGAATTGGTGCAGCTGATTGGTTTTACATGCACTTGACTTTGGAAGCTTTCTAGGACAGGGTTCTCCTTTTGGTTGTGTTTGTACAGCACCTAGCACCTTAGGGTCCTGGTCCATGACTGGGACTCTGGGGTCCTACCACAATACATATAACAGCAACAACAACCTGTACAGGTGTCAAGGACTCAGGCCCCTTTGTACCGCAGGCTGCTCACTACCATTGGCTGTTGGCTTCCAGCCTCCTGCCCACACGGTATTGGACTGTTTTGTTATTTTACTCTCTTTCCTGCTCCCTTTGCTCATTATCATCACTTTCCAAAAATAAATGCCCCGTAGCTGCACCCAAGCCAGCTACAGGAACGCGCTGATTGTTGGACTCACTCTCCTCCCCTGCGCTCAGGCTACATGGCCTGTCCTCAAAGCCCTAGACGAAGGTCAGCCAGTTACTCATAGGACGTAGCTAGGGACGGCAAAGATCATTGATTCGGCCCCTGTAGAGGCAGGAGGGAGTTCCTCATCACAGGGCGTGTCAGATAAATATACTACAGTATTAACACAGTGCTGCACTCCCTTTGTTACAGTGCTCTGCAAAGCAACACCGACCTCAGGGTTTTCCCACCCTTCCACCCCAGTATGTCGAAGCACCTGAAGGAATTCAGCCCAGCAAATGTCTGGGGTGGTAGGTCAGTCTCATTTTACAGATGGGGAACCTGAGGCCCAGAGCAGCTCCAGGAGTGACTTCCCTGAGGTCACGCAGTGGGTCAGTGGCAGAGCAGGCACTAGGACTCCCAGTGCTAGAGTCCAACCCCCTACAGCACAGTAGGGCTACCTTGGTGTAGCAGATAGAAGAATCCAGCCTTTGCTCCGTGGAACTTGCATTGCCCATCCTCCACCCTAGCTGCCCACATTTTCCTCTGTGGCACTGGTGCTTTGGAACGTGCAAATCAGACGCACGTGGCTTACTGTGTTTAACCAGGAACCAGTCTGGCCAGTGCCAGCACTCGGCTTTTTCCCTACTCCTACTCTCCCAGGTCACCTTGGGTAAAGCAAATATTTTACACTGATGGAAGCCCTGAAAGCTGGGCTAGAGCATGGCCTCTTTGCATGGCTGGACAGGCAGACACCACCATTCAGCTAAATAGCATAAAGGCTTCCCTTTCCCACAGCTGCGCAGCCAGGGCAAGCTAAGACAGAGATCACCCCCTGGAGGGACCCCAGAGAGGGCACAATAACCCAGAAGCCAAGAGTATGAGGGAGGTGGTTGGTGCACAGCCCAGCAGAGAATGAGCAACGCTCCACTACCCAGCTGTTGTTGGCAACGGGGCAGGCCAGTGGATGCCCCAGGCCAGATCAGGATGCCCTTCCTGGGCAGTGCGTACACCAGTGCCTCCCCTACCAGTGCCCCTGGAGAAAGGTCCTAGGTGCTGGCAGGAAGGATGCATGATCTGGCTTTAGAAAACAGGGCAAGAGTGCAGTTCCTCTGGGTGAGTCAGTTCTCAGCGCAGCCACAAACTCATGTCATGGCAGGGCTGCATTGCTATCCCACTGCAGCACAGCTTGGCTTTGGGAACAAAATTTTCATACTTTAGGCTCCCCTGCCATTGCGCTCCCGGAGAATCTCCATTACCACTCAGCTATATAGGGCTTATGACACACAACTCAAGACACTCTCTTCTATTCTCATACCTATTGTGTCTGGCCTGGCAAAGGGGAGTTCACAGGTGCTGTAAAGCCAGCATAGCCAGTTCTTATGCCACCTCCCCAGCGTAGGCATGTGGCTGAAGCGCTATGCACTATAGCTATTCTTGGCTGGCCAACAGTCCCTCTGAAAGGGTTGTCTGAGGGTGTAAATCAGAGCAGCCACTAGGCTGCTCTAACTGGCACCAGGGCCAAGCGGAAAATCAGGTTGCTACAACTGGCTGTCTGGTGGTCTTTTGAAGTGGTCAGGTCAGGTTGAGTGGATTCCCAGCTGCAGCAGAGATCTGATCCTATGATTCCCAGCTAGCAAAAGGCAGCCAGAGATCTGTACAAGCCAGCTCGTTACAATACCAATCAGCCGTTATGCTGGCACTCTTTCTCTTTGAGGCTGTATCTGTGATGGGTTTGAGGTCAAGCAGTCTGATTTTGGAGGAGACTACAGAGAGCTCTAAAGGCCTAATCCTAGGGGGGAAAGCCCCTAATAAATCAATAAATACATAAGAGGATCAAATCCTGACACTTAGACTTTTGCTGCCTACTTACTGGAAATATGCAGTTTCACAGCTGGAACTGCATTCTGGAAGCAAACATTAATTTCAGGCATCGCTCACCGAGACAACGTTCAGCACCGCAGCCAACCCCACTCAATGGCCACAAAGGCAAGTGACTCCCCATCTGCACTTCCACAGCAATGGGCTGGTTTATTTGTTCAGAAAACAGATGGATTTCACCAGCAGTCAGTGGATAACGGGTCTGCGGAGGGGATCGCCTAGTTCGGGGATCTGCAGGGAGAGATGGAGCCTTTCAGCTCTAGGTCACTGGCTCAGTGAAGACACTCTCATTCCTTAATGTGCTGTAGGTGGGTGAATGCTGCAGCGTTCCTCGAATGGGTGAACCCTGCCACGATGCCCAGCAGGTGGGGGAGTCCGCGGCCTGGTGAACCCTGTCACGTCGCACAGCGGGCAGGCCTGATGAACCCTACCATGCCACCGAGCGAGCGGAGGAGTTCGCGGCCCGGTGAAACCTGCCATACCGCTGAGCAGGCGGGGGAGTCCGTGGCCCGGTGAGCCCTGCCACAATGCCCAGCAGGCGGGGGAGTCCATGGCCTGGTGAACCCTGCCACGACGCGGAGCGGGCGGGGGACTCCGCGGCCGGGTGAATGTTGCCGTGACACAAGGCAGTAGGGGCAGTCCATGGCCACATGAATGTTGAGGTGTGTTCTGTAACGAAGGGCATTCATGACAGAGCCTGAGTCCACATGTAAAGTGACAAGCTGGGCCCCCTTTCTGACTGCTGCCCAGTGCCAGGGGCCGGAGAGACAGCAGGGTTCCTGTGGGAGGCAAATAACGTTCAACTCCACTCTGGTGACAGTTCTGTCCATAACTGGGCCGAAGCTCCGGTGAGACTCACTCCTCCTCCCCTGACTCCCACAGTGCCGTGGGAGATGGCCAGAGGAGGCCGATGGTATCCTACTGAACAGCCGGTTGTGGCCCTAGCTGGGTGTATAGGAATTGGCTCTTCTCATTCTCCGGGCCACTCAACCTGGCTACCCCAGCTCCACACCGAACCCACCAAGCCATCCCGCTGCTGTGGGTGTAGTGGTCTTTTCCTTCTCTCCCATCAGGGACATAGCCAGCTCCTGCTTACCAGCCTCTCCATTGGCCCTTCTGCTCTGTATCACCCCCCTACCCCGAGCTGCCAGGCTCCTACGGAACGTCATGCACTTCCGGGGCTGCACTGAGGGTTGTGGAGAGCCCCACCGTGATCATTCAATGCACCTGCAGCCTGGCCGGAAACAAGACATCCTCAACTGGGAGAGATGCTGGGGCGGGGTGGGAAATAGATGCTCTAGTGGGACTGGGGAGCTCCCCAAGCCATCTTCAGTGCTGGAATCAAGAGATGCCCCGTGCCTCCAATGGTGAATGTCTCCAGACTCAGCCATGTTGCGAGACAGCTCCTGGTTTGGCAGGTCCTATTGTTAGGGCAGCATGGACACTGTTCCTAGCTGGGTGGATTGTCCCTTTCAGGGAGGGGTTTGTTCCAGTAGGTCCCTCCTTTCTCCCATCTCCCCCCTCGTGTACACCCCCCTCCCTTCAGGCTCTATGTGGCCATGGCCTGCCTGGGCATCCGGTTCCTCTCGTGCAGCTTGGCTCTCCCTTTCTTGCCGGCATCCATGCCGCTAAGTGCGTTTTTGCTCTTGGGGGGCTTGGCCTTGCGGCGCTGCCGGTCGCCACACCACACCCGCTCACAGTACTCCTCCACCTGGTGCAGGTTGGCGTAGCCGATCAGGTGCATGATGTCCTTGAACCAGGCCCTGTGCCCTGGCGGCAGGCGGGGCTCCGGCACCAGGCAGGGTGGGCGAGGGGACTCGTCCTCGTGATCCCGCTGGAAGATGTGCTCCAGCTGCTGGCTCTCGATCACCTCCAGCGTGACCTTGGTGACGGTCTGGGAGAAGCCATGCTCCAGGCTCTTGCAGTAATAGGTGCCGGCGTCTGGGCGGTACAGCCTCCGGAACAGCAGCCCCTGCTCCGTCTTCAGGATCCGCTCATCCGTCTTCACCTGCAAGTGACCACACGGCAATCAAACGTGGGAACATAGGGACTGCTGGGCTGGCTCTGACCATGAAGCCACGTGCCCCTATATCATACCTCCCACAATGCCAGCTCCGACCACCGAGCCACATAATCCCACATCCTACCTCCCACCACTGAGCCACATAATACCATATCCCACCTTGCTGGCTCCGACCACCAAACCACATAATCCCATATCCTACCTCACCGGCTCCGACCACTGAGCCACGTGATCCCATATCCCACCTCTCACCTCGTCAGCTCCGACCCCTGGCCTTTGTGATCCCATATCCCATCTCCCGCCATGCTGGCTCTGACCACAGGTCCCCTGGCACCCTGCCCCCAGTCAAAAGGAATCTGATGGCTTTTGTGGCTTCCAGACATTCCCCCCAGCCTTGCACTCTAAGCAGCCTCCCACCCTCCCCTCCTCCATTACGGCAGCGCTGGCAGGTTTCCACTGGCTGGCCACCTGCACCGAGAGCTGGGGCAGAGAGATCCCACCTCCATGGTGAGTGTCTCTCAAGGAACGTCCAGCAGGACGGCTGGGCAGGTGGAGGGAGCGGAGAGGGGGCGCATGTGGGAAGCACTCAGGGATGCAAGCCAGTGGGGAAGCAGAGCGAGAGACACAGCTGATCATCAGACTGCAGGGGCTAAATGTGTCAGAGGGGCAGTCCCAGTATGATCTGGCCCCGGGGGCTGTGTGCACCTCCCCACACAGAGCAAGGGGTGCCTGCAAAATATCCTGGTCACTGTCACCAGTGGAGGCAATCAGAGCCAGAAAATCCTGCTTGGGGTGGCCTGTCGAGCGAGGTCGCCAGAGAACAGTTGGTTCCCATGGGTGTCGGGTGGACCCCCCCTTCGGGAAGGCTAGCCCCATGGCCCCATCCCATCCGCACGAGGCCCCGCCTCCCACAGCTGGAGCCTGGAGCCCCCGCCCCCCATCCCGTGGTCCAAGAAGCACCTGGCCAGCTGGAATCCTGAGCTTCCCCTCCCCCACTGCCAGAGGCGCTCCAGACCGGTCCCAGCCAGAGCAGCCCTAGCTGGCTGACTGATCGGAACCCCAGCCGGAGCAGCCCCAGCTAGCTGAGCGATCCGAGCCCTGGCCAGAGCAGCCCCGGCTGGCTGAGCGATCCCAGCCCCGGCCGGCTGACCGATCCGTGCCCCGGCCGGAGCAGCCCCGGCTGGCTGACCGATCTGTGCCCCGGCCGGAGCAGCCCCGGCTGGCTGACCGATCTGTGCCCCGGCCGGAGCAGCCCCGGCTGGCTGACCGATCTGAGCCCTGGCAGGAGCAGCCCCGGCCGGCTGACCGATCTGTGCCCCGGCCGGAGCAGCCCCGGCTGGCTGACCGATCTGAGCCCTGGCAGGAGCAGCCCCGGCTGGCTGACCGATCCGAGCCCCAGCGGGAGCAGCCCCGGCCAGAGCAGCCCCGGCTGGCTGACCGATCCGTGCCCCGGCCGGAGCAGCCCCAGCTGGCTGACCGATCCGTGCCCCGGCCGGAGCAGCCCCAGCCACGCTGGCAGGTCTGGGGTCGGAGTAGCCCCAGCACAGCGTCCCACGGCAGCCTATTATACCTGCCGTCCATGTTGGCTCCCCAGTGCCAGCTCCATGGGGCTACCCTGCCAAGGGAACCGCTCTCCTGCATCTGTTTTCCTTGGGCACGGCTGCTCCTTCCTACCCTTGTAACCCACTGCTGATGGGGCCATCTTCTACCTGCTCTCACAGCATCAGGCGAGTCCTGCCCCAGGCCCAGAGCTCATGTAACGTTCACTGAGGAGGCCCCTGCAGGCTGCCTCGTCAGCCAGCAAGTAGCTGCTCAGCGTGTAGAGAATGGAGCCCCAGGCAAGAGGCAATTCATCTACTGGGAGGCCAAGAAGAGGGGCAGGGAGGACTCTGCTCATTGGACTGGAAGCTTTTGGCAATGGGTAAGGGGCACCATGCTGGGTATGGGGGCGGGGTGCTCCAGGGGGCAGACTGGGAGGGGAAGGCATGGGGTGGGAAGGACGCCTCACCTCATCCCTTCGCTCGTCGTGGGATCTCTGAAGAAACCACTGCACAGTGGCCTGGGGCGACTTGGGGACGCACTCCAGGAAGGTGCTGTTGTGCTCGGTCCCATACACCACCTTCTCCTCGGCACTGTCAAATTCATCCACTGTGGAACACAGATGTTCGGTCAGTGCCCGAGGGATGTGGTGCACCCCAGGGAGCAGGCAGCCAGTGCCAGCCACCACCCACCCCAACCCCTAGGGGACAGCCCTGACTCCGCTCAGGTCC
Organism: Gopherus flavomarginatus; assembly: GCF_025201925.1. Taxonomy (NCBI): domain Eukaryota; kingdom Metazoa; phylum Chordata; order Testudines; family Testudinidae; genus Gopherus; species Gopherus flavomarginatus. Next base: position 47,481,271 of record NC_066622.1, on the reverse strand, counting down.
AAAGCATCTGGACCGACCCCGATGACCCCATGCAGTGCTGGCAGGGCACGTTTGGCTGGATTTGCTCTGTAGTCAGGGGTGGCTTGTCCCCCATCACCATGTGGCACAACATCACAGGGACAGCTGGTTAAGAGAATCTTCATTTGTGACAGCAGAGCCCACGCTCAGTGCCTCTGATCGAGACATGGGTGCAGGATATCTGAGCTGGGCCGGGGTGCTGCATGAGTGACCTCCCTGCTCAGCACACATGGAAAGCTCGTTGGGGCAAAACCACCACCTGGAGGAAGGTGCTGTTCAGGTCAGGATCCCAGTTACATGGGAGGACAGCCCAGGCATTGCCATGACACCAGTGGGCAGGAGAGTCCTGGATGCCCAGCCACGGGCTGGCGTCTCTAGGCCTATCTGCACCCAGTCACTGGGATGCTGAGTGGGAAGCTGGCCCCTCTCAGTCACGCGTGGGCTGGGACACAGGCAGAGCACATGGGCCACCTTACCGGTCAGGTTCTGATCCAGACACTGGTGCATCGGGTTCCCGGTCCGGATGTCCTGGCGGCGGAACCGGCGCTTGCTCGATGCTTGGTACCTGGTGCAGGAGATGCCGTCCCAGGCGCAGTATGGGTCCCGGGCCAGGCAGCACTCGGCACAGGCTGTGCCGTAGGTCTCGCACTGGTGCAGCTTCACCTGGGCCACCCCCACACGGGAGCCCACGTAGAGCATTTGCTGTGGGAGTAAATGGGAACAGGCTGGTAAACAGTAGGGGAGGGCTTTGCCTCGAGCCGAGCTCTCCACAATGATCCCATGGCAAACAGGGGCTGGGCAGAGCAGTGGAGTTGGGGCACTCTCCTCTCCCCAGCAGAAGCCAGTATTCAAAGCCTGCCTGGGGCCACATAAGGCTAGTCTCTGGAGACTGGCGCTGTTCTGCTTGCTTTGGGTTCAGGCCCGGATTGGAGAGGTTTGTTATTACAGACAAAGACTGAGGCGCCACGTGAAAGCAAGGCCTGGACTAGCAGGGGTGCTGCAAGGGCATTGGCAGAGCTGCGTGGGGAGCCCGAGGCTGGAAGCTGTAGAGAAGGAGAGAAGTGCATTGGTGTAGCTTGGGCTGGGGGTGCAGGGTAGGACAAGGGTATCAACAGGGCTGTGTATGGAGGCTAGTAACCAGCCAGGCAGATCCATCAAAGAACAATGGATGGATTATGCTCCCTGCTCATCAACTCCAGAGTTTGTTTCCAGTTAGAAATAAACACTCCTGAAGGAGAGGAATTTCTACTGGGTGGGCAAAGAGGGCGGGACTAGGAGGGAAGTGGCAACCAAAATTTTAGGATGAATATCAGGAGAGTTTCCATGACGCTGGGGAATGGTCTTCCAAGGCATCTGACGGAAACTCCATTGGGTGGAGACATCCTGCACTGGCTGCTGCAATAGACAGGATAGCTTAACACCATGCTTCTCATACTGTGCTCCCCAGAGCTGCTGCAGCCACCGCCAGGAGGCATCTGCCAATCTTCGTGCACTGATGCTTCCAAGCCCGACACAGTTATGGTTTCCTGGACTTTAAATACTTATACACACACCCACATCTGCCCTCAGCGTCTCTGTTCCTGCACAGCCCCTTTGTGTCCATCTATGTCAAGCATCTGTACTAGCCAGGCTGGGTTCTGCCCTGCATTTGTCCCACCGAGAAGCCGCTACTCACTCGTTTGACAGATATTTCCATGGTGGTAATGGGCGTGGGAGCCTAGGGGAGGAAGAGACAGCCCTCAGCTAGGACATGGCACAGAAACCACCCACCACCGTCTTCAAAAACTCCACATTCTGTCTGTGGCATCTTCAATCCTTATAGGTTTATTCAGCTCCCTGCCCATCCCCCAATCATCATGTCTAGCATTTACTGCTTCCCGAGGGCTCACACATCTTTACTAACACAAGCAAGAACTAAAGCTTCCCAGAAGAATGGAGCCAGCCCCTGCCCCCAGCAGTCCACCCAGATCCAACCGGCTTCTCCTCTCACTTTCCCCACTAGCCCAGCACTGAGTTCATTTATCTATGCCAGCGTGAGAGGAGATCCCAGCCCCTGGCGTGCACTGGAGACAGTCACACACACAGCTCACGTGCGCACACACTTACCCAAATGGAAGGCACTATGCCACACCCCGCACATACAACAGTTGCACACACAGGCTTACTCATGCAGCAGGTGCCACGTATGAAACTGCAGTGAAGAATCCTGTGGCACCTTATAGACTAACAGACGTTTTGGAGCATGAGCTTTCGTGGGTGCATGCATCTGATGAAGTGGGTATTCACCCATGAAAGCTCATGCTCCAAAACGTCTGTTAGTCTATAAGGTGCCACAGGATTCTTTGCTGCTTTTACAGATCCAGACTAACATGGCTACCCCTCTGATACTTGACACGTATGAAACTATCACACACACGTGTCAGCACAGGTGGTAATGTAGTTTGCATGGATTGTACATGCATACTATGTGTATGTCATTGATTGCACTGACACACTCCTATATGTGGCACACTCAGACACACATGCACAAACATACAAAGATGCCTGCGCACCACTATCATTCACACACATGAGCCATTTATCGCACCTTAAAAACCTGCAGCTCCTCCAGAATGACTTCTTCGGCTGCGGCGAAGTTTCCTTTCTGAAGGGCTATGACCTTCAGTACTGAGCCAGCATCTGGATGGTAATAGAGCAAGAGCATTGACAAAAGCCCTTCACCTTGGCATCCTGGCCATCACTGGCAGCGGGGGCAGATGGAGACAATTCCTGCTGTGACATGCCTGTTGTTTTGTGAACAACCTACATACAAGGGTAAGCTCTTCACCGTCGGTTTGCATCCAGGGCCAAGCAGCAGAGAACTGTCTTGCACCACAGATGTCAGGGCCTGGACTCACCAGGAGGCGATCACTGGTTTTCCCTGGTAGGATGTTGGAAGGGGTCCCTCCCAGCCACCTGGACAATGACTCACACAAACAATTATAGCAGGCACTGCTACAGCCCCTTTCTCCTACAAATCTCAAAGAGCTTTGCAGATGAGGTGAGCTGGGGAAACTGAGGAACAGGGAGGCTGAGCGATTCCCTGGCAGGTGAGAGGCAGAGCCAAGACTAGAATGCAGCTCCCAGTCTCTTTCGGTAAACACTAGACCATACAGCCCTCCTATCAGTACAACTGTGTGATTCAACGGGCTGTATCTTCAGGGGCTGCTCCTAGAAGCATGGAGAGTCAGCTGGGCTATCCACAGTGGCTGCTATCCTGCCACACAGAAATATTATTAACAACAAACTGGGTTTGGCTCCAAAATGTGCCTGATAACAGAGATTATTTCCGCCTGGCACAAGTGGCGCTCACAACACATCACAGCAGGTCCATGCCACAGCTGGTACACAGAACCACTGGCTCTTCCATTTCTCAAGCGTCCCTTAGGGCCAGCTGTGAAAAGCGTGGGAGAGATCGGTATCATTTGTATGACTAGCATGAACACCTGTTTATTTCTCATGGAGAGGGCATCATCAAGCAGTCGCTCATGTGTCCCAGGAAAAGAGCACAATGGATTCAGCTAGCCAGCTAACACTCACAAGACAACGAAGGGGGTGTTCTCTTTGATGGCCCCCTTGCCCAGGTGAGCTCACCAGATGAGTTTGACAAGGGGACGGGGGCCGCCATGAGTGGAGACAGAGAACAAAGAAGTGTTGTGACTATTGGGCCTACAAAATGTGCTCCTACTGTAAACTCAAACACAAAATGTGAGTGAAAGTTCAGAAGATGGTATCATAACCTATAATTTTTTCCTACTTGGAAATTAACCATGAAAATCAGGCTGTTTTCAATAAATGAATATTACAAACAAGTGCTAGCCAACCAGACACAGAAGCTGGATTAGTGCAAACAAAAAAGACTTGCTGACATGATTCAAGGATGGTTGAACTCATGCTTGGTAAAACAGAAGATGTGCAACAAGAAGTTAATGGACCAAAACCGGTGTGACAGACCTTAGGCCTAATTAGTGGACAAAATAACAAGTGGGGGATGTACTAAGTCTCCCATTTTTGTCCTTTTGGGGTTTGTTCAGGAGAGACTTTGATAAAAACATTTTCAGTTCTTTCTCCTCTCCCATTCCCACCTTGCATCCCAGCTCGCCTCATCTCATCTTCCCTCAGCTCATCCTCAAACCTGCCAGCACTGCAGCTTCCTGGATGGAAGGCTGGCTGGCCTAGCTTTTGTTTAAGGAACTTTGTTTTCACCGGTGAGTGTTGAAAGTCATCACATTCTCATGACATCCAGTCCTCAGCCTGTCAGTGTGGATATCTAACTGCCAGCATCCCAGAGACATGTAAGATCCTGTTTTCGCCTCCCTTCCTTGTTGTGTTACGTCGTGTCTAACTATTTCTTTCCTCCTCTCTTGGCTTTTCATCAAACCCTGAAACCAGCTAAACAGCATGCACCCAAGCCTGCCCTGTCTAAGGAAAAAGGATCCAACCAGATGATGGCCCTGAACCAGATTGTAACTAATGAGGGTGCAAGCAGCAGGGGTCATGACCAACTTGCCAGCCAAACCATCCACTCATAACTAACCAGTGGTCCAGTGTTCTGAAAACTTCAACCAAAGCCATGTTTCACCCATCTTGTCTACCCTGTCTTTCCTCTACCTTGTGTGTCTGTCTGTGAAGAAGAGGATAAGAGAACAGCCACATCAGGATTCAGAGTAAAATGAACCTTTTCCTTTTCATCAAAGAAAGGTTGTTCTGAAAATAAGAGTCTGATATTCTGACTTCAAAAGCAGAGATACTTAGATAAGGTCTGACTACGTTCGTTTTGCATAATCCCTCAGCCACAGCTTCAATATCAGTGCTTGTTTTAACTTTCTGCTCTTTCTTGTGTTTAATCACTAAACTTTCAATTTGAATGACTGTTTTGGGGTATTTGCCTAGTAGTAACCAAGTAAAACCAATGGCTCTATTTAAAAACAATCCCAAACCTGCCTATTACTGCTTTAATGTCAGACAGTGACAGGGTTTATAAACACCTTTAATTCTTTAAGCCTTTCAGATCAATATCAATACAACAGGGGCCTGCCCGGTTTTAAAGAAACACCCTCCTTGAAGCTCAGGGGAGGCAGGGACCAGAGGCAGCATTTGCAGAGAAGCAGACGGAAAACCAGCCCCAGAGGCAGTGAGTGCCTGGGAGCAGCTGGACCTGGCCTATGATTGCCAACCCTCCAGGATTGTCCTGGAGTCACCAGGAATTAAAAGATTGATTTAATTAAAAATTGTGTCATGTAATGAAACCTTCAGGAATCCATCCAACCAAACTTGGCAACTCTAGCCTGGCCAAGCATTGAGAGAAATGCTAAGGTTAAGTAAGACGTATGCATGTAAGCCTTCTGTTGTTTTAACCCTTTTCTTTGAGAATGCTATGTTCCTATGGATCAATAAACAAACATCTGGAAGAAGGTGCTTAGAGTCACTGCATCCACCAACTGGACACAGGTCCCTTAGGGAAAGCTCTTACGAGTGTCAAAGACAGCTGGACCTGCAGAGACACCAAAGTTGGTCAGCAAGGATGCTGATGTTGGGGGACCCAGAATGAGAATTGGGGGGATCATGGGATTCCAGCCTGAGAGAAGTGGAGGCATAGGGCCTGTTACTGGAAAGGGAGCACTTGGGGGAGACTGAAGAGGGGTCAAAGATGCAGCTAACCCTGTAACTGGGACAGCTGATCTATTCTAGCCAGATACCCAACAGCTGGTGCATGTTCAGCTCCACTGCAGTTAGCAATGTTGGCAGGCCTGGTGTAGACACACTGACGGCACCATAATCAACATGGTATTTTGAAAGACCTGCTGTGAGCTGCAGCTGAATTGATCAGGGAGGATGACCCAGAAGTGGAGAGCCAGGGGCGGGAGCAAAGGGAGATCTAGCAGAAAATGGCTGGCCTTTGCTGAGGCCCTGGGGGTTCTCCTGTGGGTGCCAGCTCACCTGTCCCAAGAAACATGACGTCATACTGCCCGTCCTCAGCGTCCACCCGGTCCACCACGATCTGCCGCAGCCGGTGCTGCAGGTTGGTCTTCACCAGCATGGGCCGACGGTGCAATGGGTACACGGGCCTATACATAAGGGGGTGAGCACGGGCGAAGTGCAGGACCTCGTCAGGGTAGTCCTTGGTGGAGCCGTACTGCCGGCTGGGTTGGTTGGTGGTTTTACTGGGACACTGGCATGAGGCAGAAGAGACAGCGTTTCAGTCTGGCATTCCTGTTCTGCACCCCTGTGCCATGACACTAGGAGACCCCACCTATAGCCTCCTCATCCCAATGCTTGTGAGCCACCTGCTCGGCCTTAACAAGGGCCTTGGGAATCTCTACTCCCTGATGCTGTCTGGGTTTTGACGTCCTTCTCAAGCTCAGATCCGTCCTGTTAACAGCCCAGGTGGAAGGCTCATTCCCATCAGCTCCCCTGTGTTATCTCCTCCTCCTCTGTTTGATCTCAGACATGGGCTACCCCCAACCCCTCCTTTGCTGTCCTTCCTCCCCTGCAGCCTCAGCTCACTCCGCCGCTGGCGCAACGCTCTGGGCGGCGGGGCTGTGAGCTCCTGGGGCAGCACAGCTACAGAGCCCAGCCTGACCCGGTCTGTGCTGCGTGGTGGTGGCAGCAGTGGCGTGGCCCAGCTCCAGCCAGATGGCGTGGCTGTAGCGCCGCAGCCAGCAGTGCTCCAAGCAGCGCAGTAATGGGGCAGGGAGCAGGAGGGGATGGATAGAGGGCAGGGGAGTTTGGGGTGGTGGTCAGGAGGCAGGGGTGTGGATGGTGGTCAGGGGGAAACGGGTTTGAATGGGGGCAGGGATCCCGGGGGGGTCTGTCAGGAAGGAGGGGGCGTTCAATGAGGCAGCAGGATGCAGTCAGGGACAGGGGTTCTGGGGTCAGTCAAGGGACAGGGAGAAGGGGTGGTTGCATGGGGCAGGGGTCCCAGGGGGGCTGTCAGGAATCAAAGGAGGGGTTAGGGGTGGTCAGAGGACAGGGAACAGCGGGGGTTGGATGGGGCAGGAGTCCAGGGGGAGGGGAGCAGATAGGAGGTGGGGGCTGGGCCACGATCCCCTCCCCTAACCGGCCCTCCATACAATTTACGAAGCCCAATGCGGCCCTCAGGCCAAAAAGTTTGCCTTCCCCTGTCATAGACACTGCTCTGCCTGGGAATAATTCATTTGCCTCAATTAAATCCCAAAGTGGGTCCCACCTCCTGAAACAGACTCTGATGATGGTCCCTGAAAGACCCAGGAGGAATAACTGCTGGGAAGTTTGTGCCAAGACAAAGCCACCATCCCTTGCTGATGCCAAATGGCAGCCCACCACCACCAGCGGGAGAAATTAACCAGCCTTAGCACAGAGGGTGAAGCGAGATGGGGTTAATAATGGAAATACCAGGCCCTGGAGCGACTGTGCGTATCATGAGCTCTCTGAAAAGATCATTTTATGAATCTTCTCCAGACACCTTCAGAAACAAAGGTGTGAACCACTTACAACTCCTGGCCTGGGGTAGGGCACCTTGCCCTCATACGCTGCCCACTGGTGATCCGGGCCATCCTTATGGGCAAAGGGCCCATTGAAAACTTCCCAAATGTCTGTCATGCGGTACACACAGATGGCAAAGCCTTGGAAGACGTTGCTGAAATGAGAGGAATTGGTCCAGGGTGAGGATCCATTGTTAGCTACACACACAGGGCTAGCAAACCCTTCCTATTAATGGTGCTGGGGACCTGCACAAGAGATGGGTGTATTGAAGAGGGATAGAATTACCAAACCAGACACCAAATCCAAAAGCTAACTGCAAATCCACGGGCAACAACCAGCCCAATGAGATGGGGCTGTGATCAGATCACAGTATAAATTCCCGGAAGACAACGTGCTGAATTCAAACTAAGGCGGCCACCATAAAAAGTATAAACATTTGAAACAATAAATATCATGAACGTTACAGGTTAAAAGCAGTGAATCCTAGCTATTACAAAGGCTGGAAAAGGTCAGTTAAAGTAACGAGCTAAAGAAATCAAGTGCCTTTATACAAACCCAAATCTAGGCATGGAATGTTCACATTAGACATCCCAATAACAACTTTATCTCTGACCCCAAGACCTAGCGACCAAGAGGCGTGGTTTGGCCATTTTCAGGTTACAGAAAGACTGCTTTAAGAGACTAAAAGATTTGCTTTGAGACATCAAGTATTAATATTTTAACTGTATCTGTCTTGCTCCAAATTACATAAATCACCCTCTTGAAGGCCTGTTGTACATGGATCTGCCCAGCACTGTCCATTTTGAGTGTCAGATTATGCGGACATTGCACCAAGGACCCTGTTTGGTATCTACTATTGATCCATAACTATAATGTATCTATCTGTAGAACCTCCAAGAGCTACGGCTATTTATACATGTTTACACCAAAACCAACCCAGTGCATTTGCATTATTCATCATCCTTATGCAGCTGACCTCTTCTACCATTGCACAGTTACTAGACAAACTATCTCTTCTCATTTAGATTATACGCATTTCGGAGGGGGACTTTCTTTTGCCACTTTGTTCAGTGCCTAGCCCACTGGGCTGGGATCCTCTTGGCCCTCCACAATGTAAATAATAAACAATAATAATACTGAGCAGCATGGGAAAAAGGGTGGGGATTGGTGGCGTTGGAATGGCTGATGTTAATTTTCAAGTGACAGGAGAAGACCTTTTGTTCATTATAAAGGGTGAGAGGAGCTGTGAGTTGTTACCTGATGGTGCTGAAGAGGGCATAGATCTCAGGGCTCTTCCCATCTTTGGTCCTCAGCAAGAAGATGTCCTCTATGGAAGAGAAGACTGGTCACCCAGTATATCAAATTACCCCCTTCCACAGCACCCCACACCCCACCCATCTACTCCTTGATGCTTTCAGCATCTTGCTGGCTTGTCAAGAGTTGAGTCCCAAGGAATACAGCAGCCTATCCCCCAGCCAGTTCCAATCAATAATTCTGCCCCCCATCTCTACCTGCTGGGGGTTGGATGGGTGGAACAGAGTGAGGCAAGCCCCCCACCAAGATTCTCCCAAAGAGGCGAAGGCCAAGCTGGAGAGCATCTCTGGACTCCATGGTATCCCAGAGGCAAACAGCTGGATCCCATTCTTGTCACCAGAGGCCCCAGGTCAGCAGCCCATCCCCATTCAACAGAGCACTTGCGCCCAACTTCTAGCACAGACTGAACATTCAGGGCTTTCTCCTTCCACCCACTCCTGCCTAGTGGCCAAGTGAACAGTCCCCTGGCCACACACATATCAGACGTCCCCGATCCCAGAGCCCCACAGCCAGAGAGCGTACAAGCAGTTGCTCCTCTTACCCAGTTCATCAAAGTAGGTGTCTATCCCATCAGGCCCTGGGACGGAGCACACCAGACGGGCTTTGTTGAAGGTGCTCCATTTGTTGACCAGCACCCGCTGGCCTCCTGCATCATTCTGGAAGGAGAAGGGACATCACTGCACATACCTGGAAGCAGCCTGATAAAAGGTTATCTTAGAGACAATGAGCTTAGGAGGTTTGAGCCACATGAGCAGCCACAGAGCTAGTTTCTCTAGAGGGGACAAGGTCATGGTACCTTGACAGGAGACAATGGGAGATGGAGGATACTGCTTGACCTTCAGCTCAGATGGGATTATTGCACGCCAGGCCAGGGAAACACTGCTCCACCCCCAGCAACGACCCCCTCCCCAGAGCAGTGACTAGAATCAGGGCCCAAGGAAAGCACTGTTGCCTGGGGGAAAGGAGGACCAAGCTGAGATCCATGGAGCACCCAAAATCAATGACCACTTGGCTGCATACTTCTAAAGTCAGGGTCCCAGAAATGGAGCCACAGATAGTTTGATGCAAAAAAGTGACCCTAAGTGACTTGCCCAAGACCACACAGTGAGTCAGTGGCAGATCTGGGAACTGATCCCATATGGGCCAATTCCCAGTCTGGTATTTTAACCCCCACACCATCCTTTCTCCTTTTCCAGGCCAAAGCTTTCCGTAGCCCCTCCCCTTGGCTGAGACACACAGGGGATACAGCACCAATGGGAGAAGCTTCCTATTCCCTAGAAAGGAACAGAAGCAGATTATGAGTAACAGGTGTAAATCCAGAATCACTTAATGGAGCAGCTCTGGATTGACCCAAGTGGAGCTGAGATCAGAATCTGGTCCTCCCTGGAGTCTTTCCATTAATGGTTATAAACATACTCAACGCAAAGGAAAATGAACATCACTGGGGCATTGGGCAGAACTTGCATTCAGCCGGAATTCTGAGCTTTCCCTGTTAGGGAACCAGGGATTCATTAAACCACCTCTGCCCAGCCTGCCTGGCAGAGTTAGAAGGGAAGTGCCTGCTTCTTAAGGAAAGGGCTGATGTGTAGAAGTGGAAGATAAGATTGTAGGCCCTGCTCCGACTTCTTGCCCCTCATGAATCCCAGCCTGGCCTCAGTTTATCCACTGGCCTGTTCCCCTCACCAAGCACAGCATGTGGCCTCTGATTCAGCACTCTGAGATTGTTTCTGGGATCCCCTATCAGTCCATCCCTTGGGCCAGTTCCCTGTCCAAGACCACATGCTGCCACTAGGCACATGCAGAGGGGTGAGCTTTGTATCTCGGGGGCATATGGGGTGTATGCAAGTTCAGGGCTAGTAATCCTGACTCTGGGTAATGTGTATATAATATATCTTCCTACTGTATTTTCCATTGCATGCATCTGATGAAGTGGGCTGTAGCCCACAAAAACTTATGCTCAAATACATTTGTTAGTGTCTAAGGTGCCACAAGTACTCCTGTTCTTTTTGCTCATACAGACTAACACAGCAACTCTGAAACCTGTCACACAGCACTGGGCAAACTGAACCCACACCCCAATCCTTACCTGCAGGTCCTGGCTATTCTGGCCTAAGACCCTATACCATTCTATCAGTGCACTTTAATCCTGCCCTGCAGCCCCGCTGCTATTCCAGCTCTGGCTCCCCCGCCACAGCTCGGCCAATGCCTCTCCAGCCTGGCCTGCCACCCCCTGCTATTCCAGTGCTGGGCTCTCATACTGCTCTGCTGATGCCCCTCAGTCCTGCCCAGAAAACCCTTCCTCCTGGAAGTCTGACCCCAGGCCTGTCCTGTGCACAACCAATCTAATGACCAGACAAACTGAGAATTGGCCACCAAATAATTTCAACTGAGTTTACATCATAAGGTCAAATCCTCGGTCCAAGCTAAATCCTCTTTGTGACACTCCAGCTGTACAAAGGAGCCTTGAAGCTGCACTCAGAGGGTAGCTGGGGATTGCCCTGTAGTACAGGAATCCCTCGTGGCCCAAGACAAGGTAGCCAGTTGTAGGTACTATGGTAATAGGAGTTCTGTAAGGACCTAAGATAGGAACAATCCACTGTCCATCTAGTGACATAAGTTAGAGCAGCTGTGGGGCACCTCTAACTTGTGCCAGGAGCCAGTTCTGCCCTAGCACTGGAGGAGGCTGAGACGTAGCTCAGAGACACAATTACTTTACCCCACACTCAGCTGCACTGAATGTTAGCCCAGCACTGAGCCCTAGGTCTGCAGGACAAGGCCAGCGCACTAACCCACTAGGCCAATTTGTTAGCCAGTGCAGATGACCTTTTGCACACGTGCATGTGTATTTTTCGTGTGTCCAAGGCATCATAGGAAATATATAGTCAGTCAGTTCTTGTGCCCACTCCAGCCTCTTGCCCAAACAAAGAATCCCACTCCAGGCAGGAACTGATTTGTCCAATAAATAACCTCTTTGTTCCTGTGTCTCAGGGTTTCTTTCTGGGGTTAGAGCAGGAGCAGAGAATTCACAGCTGACAGCGTTGCTCTGTTTGGATGGAGAGCTGCCACCCTCTGCTCCAGTTCACGCTGCCCACGATCTGTTCCAAAGCAGCTGCTTCCACGTTGAGCAACTGCTGATGCTGCCGGCCGACAGATGTTTCTCTTCTCCTCCCCGGGATCTCTGGGGCCTGCTAACTTGTGCTTGTGAATGACAGGGCCGGGAATTGAGCCACTCCCCTCCAGGTGTTGTAGCAATTCCATCACAGTGCCTTCCTCAGAGCCCACACTCCGCTCCGGCCCCTGATTACTAACAGGCTTCCAAAGGTTGGAAAGGAAGGGCAGGGCAGATTTCACCCCTCTGGGGCTGGTGAGGGCAGAGAATTCAGAAATTCCAGCTCCTCTTCAACAAGATGCTTCTGACACTGATCATGGCAGGATACAAGACTAATCACAGCCCACAGAGCTAACCCCAAAACAAGTATGTGGATAGCGCAGGGAGACGGCAGCTCAGCTAATGGTCTCTGGGGCTGACACTCCCTTACCAGAAGGGACTGGCAAAGCCAAGGATGGGTTTAGTTTTGTGAAACTCCGCTGGTCAAGTTTGATGGCTTGGATCCAGATTCATCCACGGGAGTTTGGATAAGTGGTTCCAGGTTTGGCCCATCTTCATCCCTGGTGTTGCATGAAGGCCAGTGGCCACAAGGCCTAGTGATATGTAGCAGTGAAATGCATCCATCTATATGTTAATTTTGCTATGTCACTGCAGCTGTGAATGCAACAGGTGGGCAGTCTCACGGGGTAGAGAGCTGTATGGCTTGACATCTTCCTTCCCCTGAACCACTCGAGTGAACCTATCCAAACAGCACGCTGCAATTCCAGAGGTGGGGTGGGGGAGGGACAGCTGAACTTCAATGTTCCATATGGAGGGCAGGGAGGGAGACCGCGGTCATGCTCCATGTGTGTTACAGCTCAGCCGATCGCACAGCTAATATGCATTCAGGGACGGGCCCTCCACTGAGATGGAACGTGCATTCATCCTGCATATGCAAGTAGGAAGCCCCTGGCTGGAAGTGCCTGATCTTCTAACTTTTATTTCCTTCTGCCAAATCCAGAGCAGGACTGTGCACAATTCTCACCACCAGCAACAGAAGAAGGAAACAATAATGTCCACCTGGAAGGTTTCACACAGCTCCCAAAATATCCTAATCCCCCATCAAGGAAGAAATCTGTCCTTTCCTCCCTTCCTCCACAACAAAGACTCCTGGGAAAAGTCTTACCATGAAAATTGAAGATTTTCACCAGGGTTAAATTTGTGAACAGTCACCATTTCTGGAGGGCAGAGAGAGGTCAAGAGGTGAAATGTTGCCACTTTCAGAACACAAGCTGCATTTCCTAGGGACTAAGCAAACTATGACCCAGGATGGAATCTGCAAATCCTCACATGGAAGTGGCCCACAGCGATGCCACGCAGGCTACCTGAGAGAGAGTGGGACTCAGAACCAGCAAAGCTGAGCCACCAAGCAAAACAAGAGAAGCGTATAAAGAATCAGAGGGGTAGCCGTGTTAGCCTGGATCTGTAAAAAGTGACAAAGAGTCCTGGGTCCACAAAAGCTTATGCTCCAATACGTCTGTTAGTCTATCAGGTGCCACAGGACTCTTTGTCGAGTATAAAGAAGAGACTCAAAATCTCAAACTCTCACAGGATGGGAAAACCATTGCTAACCAGCTCTACTGAGCACAGGATCACAATATGAATAAACTTCAGAATTGTTTCCTGTCCTGAAAGAGGACAAAAGGTCATAATCTCATAAATTTTCATGAACTGATAATCCAAAAAGAATTTCAGATCAGGACAGTGGGTCAATGAAAATGTTTAATTTTGATAATTCCATTTCACATTCAACCTTCTTAAAATGCTTTAAACTTTTTTTAGTATAAATTAACAAAAAATTCGATATTCAAAATTGTTTAAAATCAGAAGATAAAATTTCTCACTTAGAAATGGTCAAAAATGGGACATTCCAACAATTAAAAAAAAATTGAATCAGGAGTTTCTCTTCAAAGCAGACTCTTGTGAACAGCTTCGGTTTCAAGGAATCGACATTTTCCAGAAACAACAAACACTTTTGTCTGAAAGTTCTCAACCAACTCTAATTCTCAGCCACTTGTGACCAGACCTCCTCAGAGATGACCCAAAATCTTTAGCATCAATCACCACAGTCCATCAAAAGAAGAGCAGGACTTCATGCTACAGCGCTGTGAGTTGAACTTTCTGAATGGTCACGATGGTATGTGGGCTCACTGTGCCCTCCAGGTCTGGATCCCACTCCAGGCAGAGTCCAAGAGAGTGCTAAAGTGGCCCACAGCTCTGAGAGGCAGGCTACCTGAGATGGAGTGGGATTCAGAACCAGCACAGATGAGCCACCAGGCAAAACAAGCTGCAGTAGATGGAGAATGGCCTCAGGGATGGCTCTGGTTAGTTGCAGTCAACGGGGACCCTCTCACTGCACCAACTCGGGCCATATGATGCCACCCAGGACCTACCTACTCACACAGTCCCATTGAACTCACCAAGTTAGGCATTACTCAGTGGGAATGTCAGAATCTGGCCCTTTACCATGCTTGCTGTTGCTGTTCCAACCCAATTAAAGTCATTATAGTTTAAATTTGAGGCATGATGAATTAACTGAAATCTGGGAGACAAAATCATGGTTGGTGTGAAGGATGGGATCACTGTGAAGCAAGATGGTGACCAGGAAGAGGCTCAGGGTCTCTGATTTACAAAGAATGAAAGAAAAGGGGAAGTAGAAATGGCCGGGAAACAGAGTTTCCACTTGAAATGTCAGCTTCAATCCTAGGGTGACCAGATCTCCCAATTTTATAGGGACAGCCCCAATTTTTGGGTCTTTTTCTCACATAGGCTTCTATTACCCCACCACTCCCGTCCCGATTTTTCACATTCCTCATGTTTCTCGCCAAAGACTTCAGCGGGATTTTTGTGCCAACCACATTGAAGAGAATCATGAAGCAGAATTCTCCTAGCCTTGGCTGGAAAAGAGTCATTCTCAGCCTTGAGAGATTTATGTGACGCTCAAGCACCAGGTGATATGGAGTGTGAGGCCTTGACTGAAGTGCTTAGAAAACACCGCAGGTGACTTTGGTCCTCTCACTCCTGAAACCCAAATGGAAGGAGAAAGCAGCTTTTTATTTCACAGCTAAGTCTGAAAGAGCCAGCGCCAAAGTCCACTGAAATCAGGGAGGAAGTGCCATGGGCTTTGGATCAGCTGCTCAAGACCTGCACTTTGGTGGTTAGGAATTTAGGAGACCTGGTTCAGTTCCTAGCTCTGCTACAGACTTCCTGTGAAACCTTAGGCAAGTCACTTCATCTCTAGGTCTTGGTTGCTCATCTGTAAAATGGGGATAATAGTCAAATTGTTTTCGGAACAAAGCTATTTACAGGAGAATGGGGGCAAATAGGAGTGAGGAGATCCCCCCATTAACCCCTGAAGTCCCAGTAATGCTACTGGGGGGTCCCACCACCCAAAACTCATCAGAACAGTCACTCCAACGTCAGCACACATCCTCTCCCATGACCTCACCACACAGATTCGCCCAACGCGGCTGAAGATGGCGTGGCCTTTGCCATCCGACTCCACTGCCTTTTCCGTGAAGAAGAAATAGACCTTGTCATTGTCCCGGTCATCATTGTCTGGGATCAAGTAGGCGGCCACAAACTTTGGGTCTGCGTGAGAAAGAACCCAGAGCAGAGCTAGAGCATACATGGAAGAAACACGAAGGGCAGCATCCAGCCCAGCACCGCTCCAAATGGTGCAGGCCCTGGGAGAGACTCCTCTGCGAGCGTGGCTGCCTGTAGACTCCCACGTCCTGGCTGCAGAAGCAAGGAGGAAGCCCACAGCCAATCCTGTCAGACAGGAGTTCTCAAACTCGCCGGAATATGGGCCACATCTTAGCAGGCCATTGTACCATCGGCCAGTTCTGCCCTTCTCAATTCACCATTGGGCAGCCTCCTGCCATGCCTCCCCTCCCATTGGCCACTGCCCAAGCCACACTCTCCCTTCCCATTCACCATCTACCAGAGCAATGGCCCCCTAGCCTGATCATGCATACTGTGGCCTTCTGCACAGACCTACAGTGAGCACTGCATGGTGGGGTGGGTGGCATCCAGGGATTGTATTAAAAAGGAAGGTGGTTGCAATTTGCTCCATTTAATACCAATTAGACATGACTTCAAGCTCTAGGGGTTTTGCCAAAATGCCCCCACCCCCAGGCAAAGTCAGAGAATGTGCTTTTACCATTCAGCAGGCGCTGATCCATCTCAGTGCGTAGAGATGAGCGGGACCCCATGCTGCGGAAGATCACAGAGTCCCGACCCAGGAAGTCTGCGGTGAGGCCTGTGTACAGCTCCCCTCCTGGGAAACAGCCCCACAGAGAAAATAAAACCCTACAGCATGGCCCTGTGGACTGCAAACCCATCTCGGAAAAGGAGGGCAGCAACCTTGCAAAGGGGTTGGGCTATCTATATGCTGTGGAAAGTCTATGGCCTGATCCAGGTTAGAGTCCCTGAGAGAGGAAAGATCTTGATCTGGATTTCTGTGCCCACCTGGAATGGACTCTGTGGACTCTGGAAACGTGGACCTCAGATACTGGCTCTAGCCAGGGAAGAATCCCGAAATAGATTTCTAACTGGTTATAAATTACTCCAGGCCCAACTATGCTGACCAAGAGCATCATGTCTCATCCAGGCTGGCAGCTGTCAAACCCCACTGTCCCTAATACCACTGCAGTTGATGATCTTCCATAATAATTTCTCTCCAGTCTGTGCTTTAGCAGCAGGGAGCCAACTGACCTGAGATCTCGGGTTTACGAGGGCTCCTGTCAAGGCAGCTCAACCCTAAGCAATGGTCAGTTGTAAAGGGTCGAGTCTTTTGCTGACCAGCAGGACACTTACCAGTGAAGGTGCTTGCAAAGGCCCTGGTGGGCTCATGCGGACACTTGCCCCGCCCATTCTGCACGCTCATGGGTTGCAAGCTGAACACATGCTGGGAAGAAGAAGGACACATGATACAGGGTGAGGCGAGACAGAGATGCCACCAGGCTGCCTAGAACACAAGCTGGGTCAGAGATCTCAGTTGGAGTCTAGGGGGTTCTTGTAACTGTGGCTAGGAGCCTGCAGCTTGTCTATGTGAGAGTAAGATACACACTGGAAGGGATGGGATAAGGTGTGTGCAACACCGACACCAACACAGACTTACTATGATTGCTCTGAATTTGGCCCCATGGGTCTAGTTCTGGGCAGCTGAAGGAGTGGTCTTGGCCCTTGCAGCCTGGGCATTCTACATCTCCCAACATCCCTGCATGGCATCAGAGGATGCTGGGCATCTGACAGCGCTGTATGCCAGAAGCTGGGGTGCCCCTCCCACCAACACAGCACTGGGAGGGGGGAGGCTCTGCAGCTGAAGCCTTTCTGGCTCTCCTCCTTAGAGTTTAGTCATTTTCAATGAGATGTGAGGAAGAGCCACAGGAAAGGCACAGCTTCAACTCAGTGGGAGAATCGGTCTAGAATAAATGCAGAGAAAACTCTGCCAAAAGAAAACCACAATCTTTTAGAACAGGGGTTCTCTAACTTCATTGCACCGTGATCCCTTTCTGACAAAGGACAGTCACCTGTTCCGTAACTGGTGTTCTTCGAGATGTGTTGCTCCTGTCTATTCCACAGTAGGTGTGTGTGCTCGCCACGTGCACCGGTGCCGGAAGTTTTTCCCTTAGCAGTACCCGTACTGGGGGAGCACCACTGCGACCCTTGGAGTGACGCCTCCATAGCGTGCTATAAGGGGAGCCGTGTGCTCCCCCCACCCTCAGTTCCTTCTTGCCGGACCAACTCCAACACAGAGGAAGGAGAGCGGGATGTGGAATAGACACGAGCAACACATCTCGAAGAACGCCAGTGACGGAACAGGTAACTGTCCTTTCTTCTTCGAGTGATTGCTCATGTGTATTCCACAGTAGGTCTGATGGAGGTGGGTAGGAGTTCACAGATTCCCTGTCCCTACCGAAACCAGCATCAGCCCTGGCGTGGGAGACAATCGCATAGTGCGATGTAAATGTGTGTACTAAGGACCAGGTAGCGGCTCTACAGATGTCCTGGATAGGGACATGGGCCGCAAAGGCAGTTGACAAGGCCTGAGCCCTTGTCAAGTGAGCCCTAATGATAGGTGGTGCAGGAACCCCTGCTAGGTTGTAGCATGTGTGGATGCTCAGTGTAATCCACCGGGAAAGCCTCTGGGTGGAGATGGGTTGGCCCCTCATGTGCTCGGCTGAAGCAACAGAGTTGTGAGGACCTGCGGAACGGCTTAGTCCGATCCAGATAGAATGCGAGCACCCTGCACACATTGAGTGTATGGAGGCAACGTTCCTCATTAGAGGCATGAAGTTTGGGGCAGAGGACAGGCAGGAAGATGTCCTGGCCCATGTGAAAGGCGGAGACCACCTTAGGGAGGAATGCAGGGCATGGGTGGAGCTGCACCTTGTCCTTGTGAAAGACCATGTAGGGGGGTCGCAGGTGAGGGCCCTGAGCTCCAAGACCCGCCAGGCTGACGTGAAAGCCACGAGGAAGGCTACCTTCCATGAAAGATGAGACCATGAACATGTGGCCAGTGGTTTGAACAGGGGCCCCGTGAGATGGGATAACACCAAGTTTAGATCCCATTGAGGAACCGGGGTTCTAGCATAAGGAAAGGACCAGTCAAGGTGTGGGAGAAAACCGAGCAGCCCTGGACCAGTGGATGGAATGACAAAATAGCCGCCAGGTGTACCTTGACGAAGGAAGGCGCCAGGCCCTGAGTTCTAAGGTGAAGGAAGTACTCAGGGATAAGTAGGAGCGGGGCAGCCATTGAGGAAGCATCCCGCTCGCCCGCCCACCTGGCCTCATCCGAAGTCTGGCGTAGTGGACCACATATGTGCACGTCGCCATGTGGCTTAGGAGCTGCAGCATGCCCTGGCCATGGTGACAGGGAACTCCGTGGCTGAGGCTATAAGCCCCTTCAGAGTCTGGAACCTGCCCAGGTGAAGGGAAGTTGTGGCCTTGGAGGCATCCAGGAAAGCGCCTATGAATTCTATGCGCTGCATCGGAACCAATGTCGACTTAGTCTCGTTCACTATGAGACCTAGGTTGGCAAACGTAGCCAAGAGCAGATCCACGTGGTTCTGTACCTGGGGCCGCGAGCTGCCCTTGAGTAGCCAGTCGTCGAGGTAGGGGAATATCTGTACCCCTAGCATCTGAGGTAGGCCGCTACTACTGCCATAAACTTTGTGAACACCCTGGGTGCGGTGGACAGGCCAAAAGGGAGGACCGTAAATTGGTAGTAGTCCTGTCCCACTAGGAAACAGAGGAAGCATCTGTGCTCCTTGAATATATGGACATGGAAGTATGCGTCCTGAAGGTCCAGGGCCGCATACCAATCTCCAGGGTCCAGAGAGGGTATGATATGTGCCTGAGATACCATGCAGAACCGGCATTTCGCCATGACCCAATTGAGGTCTTGCAAATCTAGGATGGACCTGAGCCCCCCTTTTGCCTTGGGGATCAGGAAATAATGGGAGTAAAACCATTTCCCCCAGAACTCCTACGGAACCTTTTCCACAGCTCCCAAACTAAGGAGCCGACCCACTTCCTGTTGTAGCAGGGGTAGATGTGATGGGTCCCCCCTGCCATCCGAGGGAGGGGGTTGGGAGGGTGGGGAAGAGACAAATTGCAGTGTGTAACCCTGGGAAATGGTGTTGAGGACCCGTTGGTCTCATGTTATTCAGGACCATTCCGCAAGGAACACAGACAAGTGCTTGCTGAAGGCAACTTTATTGGTAGAAGAGTCCTCTCGGGGCCACCCGGGTACCCTCCTGCAACTAGGCAAAAATGCCTCTTGCCCTGCTGCTTGCCCCTGGACGGCCCAGGTTGCAGGGCAGAGCGAGACTGCCTCTGAGGTCGCCTGTTTTGGACCTCTTGTAGGCGGGTTCGTATCTCAGCTTGGGCACCGGGACGGAGGTTTGTGACTTAGGTTTTTCCTTGGGCGGAACGTAGAGCCCGAGGGTTTGAAGGGTAGTACATGAGTCCTTCATGCCATGGAGCCTCACGTCTGTTTGTTCTGCGAACAGGTCCTTTCCATCAAAGGGAAGATCCTGTATCACAGACTGCGCCTCCACAGAGAGCCCTGACAGCAGAAGACATGATACCCTGCGCATAGATACAGCCGTGTTAGCTGCATCCGACGCTAGCCTCACCCAATTTTCTCTTGACGCTTCTGAGAAGACGGAGCCTTTCTCTGCTTCTTCGACGGGGAGCGGTGCCAGCCACCGGAAGGTGCCAGAAGATCGCCGTGCACCGAAGATGAAGTGCCCGGTGCTGATTCTGCTCAGCGTACTGGGGTTAGAGCCAGTGCCGACTCCATGAGAAGGGCCTGAAGTCTAATGTCTCTCTATTTTATCGTCCTGGGTTTTAAGGACACGCAGCTCTTACAGCGGTCACTGATGTGACATTCGCTCAGGCAGCAGAGACAGTCGGTGTGTGGGTCACTTCTGGGCATCCAACGCCTGCAAGACTCACACGATTTAAACCCTGGGGCCCGGGGCATGCCCCAGCCCGAACACTAACTAACTAACTAACTAAACTGGAACTTTTATTGAACTAACCAATACAGGTTCTACTAACAACGAAACGAGTTCTGGGACGAGCCACAGCAAAGCTGAAACAGATAGTTCCGATGCACCGTCACTGGCGGCAAGAAGGAACTGAGGGTAGGGAAAGTGCTCAGGTCCCTTTATAGCGCACTATAGAGGCGCCACTCCAGGGGTTGCAGCAGCGCTCCCCCTACGGGTACTGCTAAGGGAAAAACTTCCGGCACCGGTGCACGTGGCGAGCACACACACCTACTGTGGAATATACATGAGCAATCACTCGAAGAAGAACAAAAATTACTACATGGAGGGGGACTGAAGCCTGAGTCTGCCCCGGGCAGGGGGGGCCAGAGCCAAAGCCCAAGCCCCACCATCTGAGGTGTGGGGGCCAAAGCCATAGCCCAAGGGTATCAGCCACAGGCCAGGGGCCTGTAACCCTGAACCCTGCCACCAAGGGCTGAAATCCTCAGGCTTGGGCTTTGGCCCGAGGTGGTGGGGCTTGGGCTTGGGCCCTGGGCCCCAGCAAGTCTAACGTCAGCCCTGGTGATGCCATTAAAATGGGGTCCCAGCCCACCATTTGAGAATTGCGCTTTAGAACAAAATTCTCCTGCCGTGCGCCCAGCTCCGTGCCCTGGGCCCCTTGGCAGTGGGGCATAGGAGGCTGAAATAGCTCACACGGTGAGGGCCAGATCCCCAGTTGGCATCCCGTGGAACTCTGCCAATTGACACCAGCTGAGGATCTGACCTCAGGTGTCCAGCGTCCTATTTACCCCTCTCCCTGGGTCCCTGTCTATGGCACATTGATGTATGGAAAGCTTTGACGTCCGGCCCAGCTCACAGAGAGTTTCAATAACCAGGCTGGTGCAAGTGAGGAGGCTTGCAGATCTGTCCCCACCCTATCGCCCTTGCACAGCTGACATGCTGTGCAGCTTTTGGCATCTGCTGTCTGCCTCGCCCCTGACTTGGTGGCAGAAAGCAGCCTCTTCACACAGCCTGGATCTCTGCTAGGCAGCCGTGGCTCCATGCCCCCACCCAAGCTCAGCCACGCCATGGAGCAGAGCCATGCTGAGGCCCTACCAAATGGCTGCAGGGGTTCTGCAGCACGAGGAACAGGGCCCCGATTGTGTCCCACTGCCTGGTGTGATGGTGTGGGAGGGGAAGCAGGGACGGGACCATCCCAGGCAACCATAGATGGCTATGCTGAAAGGGCTCTTTCTCCTCCACACTCAATAAAAGAGGCTCAAAGCCTGTGAGGAAGAAGGGGGTCATAGGGAGGCCATGCTGATTAAGAGATGGGGTCCTAGGCATGGAAAGAAATGCCGTACAGGGAGCTGGCCAGGGAGAGGGAGTGGGAGCAAGGTGGATGGATCCATGTGGCAATTCAGCCTTGCTCAGCGGTGGGGAAGAGATATGTGCTGCTCACTCTGCATGGGGCAGCGGAGGTTCCTGGGTCTTCCCTGGGGCAGGTGGTGGGTTGTTTGCATGGCTCCCCTTGCTGGGCACGAGGCTGGCATTGCGTGGGACCAGTGCTGTGCATGGATTCCCTCTACAGTGCAGAGTGGCCGTATGCCATCTGCTCATCCCTCTGCCGTCCAGGTGGTTTGCTCCAAAGAGGGCAGGTGCCATCTGCATCCCTGGGAGGCAGGTGGTTTACTCCATGCAAAGCAGGTATCACCCACCAACTCTCTCGCGAGGCTCACCTATTCATGCTCCATTTTGGCCATCTGCCTCTCCCTCGCCCCCTTTCAGGATTGCCTTTTCCTCCTTCCTTCCCATTCCTGGCTCCTTTTCAATCTGCTTCTTCCTCATTTCTCTCCCCTGCCATTGGACCTAGTGCTGAGGGGCCTGTGCCTCCATGAAGCCCAATGGGAAAGGGAGTTAGGCTGGACTTGGGGTTGGAGGGGAATCTGGCATCGCAGCTGGAATCAGCCTCATGGCCCAGCAGAACATATCCCCACTCCGGCCCTTCCCAGGACATTGCGCAGGCTGGATCAGGCCAAGAGATGGGCCCTAGAGTCCCAGCTCTCATGTAGATCTGAACATTCTCCAGTCCAGGCCCTTCTCGCATTCCTGTCATGGCCACGCGGCACCAATAACCCCAGGGCTGCTGCTCTAAGTGCTGGGCTTTCCCTACACCCTTTGCCAGTGGCCAGTGTCGAGGTCTGGCACCAGCTCTCATCACAGGAGTTCCCGCAGGATTCTGTCTGCAGGACTAAGGCCAGCTGTCCTGGGGCGCTGCCTTACCTCGCCACGATGTCCCACGTCAATGAAGGCACAGACAGGGTGGAAGGCTCCTGTCCCACAGGCCAGCAGGTGGGTGCGGTTGAAGGGGTGAAGCACTCGGACGTAGTTGGCACATTCAGTCTGGAAGAGAGACAGTGGGGGGTGAGGCACTGTTTGACCAAGTGGATCTGTCAGCGCGTGGGAAGGACTCAGCAACGCCTTCCTCTTTGCCAAGCCGTGTAATGTTCCTCTGACTGTGTGTGATGGTGCAGTGGGTTCCTTAGCAATGGATCATTAATAAACACCTCATTCAGTCACCACCTTAATTAGCTTGTCTAGTCCACATCCTATCCCACACAGTGTGGCCAACTTGTGTGAGTTTATCGGGTTGCCTGATCGGCTGATTGCAGGTTCCTTATGTTGATTACTGAAGAATATCTGGTGGACACTCTGAGGTTTAGCAGGTTCTCATCCCAAGGTCAGAATCCCAGTTAAGCTGGGAACCCTGATATGCATGCTTGCAACACACACACTCAGGAAAAACCTCCTGTATTTGTAATAGTTTTATTACCACAGTTAGCCAAGTTACAAACGCTCCAAGCCTGCAAGGTAACTAGAGAGAATGCATGAGCGTCCGAGCATCCAGAGACTCACATCAGCCCTTGCAGAACAACCTGACATATTAGGCATTATCTTCCTCCTCAGCAGCAGCATATTCCTTGTCACCATCACCAATGGTCGTCCTCCTAGCATCTCCCAAGGCATGCAGGCTTCTACAATACCTAATGCATATTCAAGTAGGGGTACCAGCCCCTTTTCCTTATCTGTATTTCCTCACCCTAGGAATGCTGGGTGCCCTTCTGCCATAGATTCCTAGCCCTTTACCTCAAGCTTATTAGCATGAGCATCAACTAGTTACCACGACATTCTTGCGGTCAGACATCTGTTGATGTCCTTAACTTAAGATACCACAAGCAGTTCTAAACTAGTATCTTGTGGCTACCTGTCAGCAGTTTAATCATTACAGTGTTCTGTCTTGTGATACCTTATGATCCAGGGTTACTGTTGGTTAGCTGCTTATACTACGGTTTTTAAGGCCTTGATTGGTTTGGCTAAGCTATTGTCTTTCAAGCTTTGAGGCCTGCAGTCTCATTGCATTACTGCCTCAACTTCTACCTATGCCTTCCATAGCAAGCAGCTATACCTATTGGCTACACTTGCGCATCTTGCCCTATTCAGTGTTTTTCTTAAAGTCCCCAGTTCCTGGAGTCATGGGGGTTAACATTCAACAAGCAGAGTCAGTTTCTAGCCCTCCTGGTTGCAGAGAAAATGTGACCCATACAGACAGAAGAATATGAAAAAGCACCCAACATGTAGTAGTCTGAAAACATCTCATGCTTTTTAAGATTTACACGTGTTTATCCATTTCCCCTGTATTCCCTACTCACCAATCCACAGTTCATGTTTTCTTTTCACTGCTGCAGTTTCCTTATGGCTTTGTTCTTCTCATGAGCATGATATTGCAGTGGCTGACTCTGAGTTTTGAACACTTGGAGATGGCAATACTGCACAGGCACTGCCACATGACCCTCAGGTGAGCATGTGTGCTGACACGCTGCTTGCAAACAGAGCAGACCAGGGGACCACAATGCAGTTTCGTGGCCCCTGGCCTGAGAGGGGGCAGACCCAGGTTCAAGTCCCTGCTCTGCTGATTCAGGGCAGAGTTCTTCATCCCATATCACCTCAAATCAGGGATTTGAAGCTGGGTCTCCCACACAAGCCCCCACCTTATAGAGCAAGAGTCTCTCTCATTTCATGGAAGCCAATCAGTCTCAGCAAAAACTTTCCAACCGGCCCTATTTGGGAAACAGCTGGCCAGTGAATTGACAGTGCAAGATATTGGCACTGCTTTCTGCAGCTGTGCACTTGCCCTTTGTTTCTACAGAGCAGGGGGAAGAACCAAATGAGTCCCAGTGCATTACGTTCATGAAACGGAACAGCTCCGAGCTCCTCCCTGCTCCCCCACAATCATCCTAACAGTGCTTGGAAAGCTCCCATCACATTGGGATTTCCCAGCTGCTCCCCCTCCGCTGGGGCAGGGCAGGCGGCATAAACCCAGTCCCTTGTTCTTGGGCACAATAGCAGGAAGCAATACGTGCTCACTCACAGCTCTGAAGCTAGGAGGGCAGTTCTACTGCCACACTGTAGGGAGTGAGACCGTTCAAGGTCCTTGCTCCTGCCTAATAGAACAATATAACTTCCAGGGGGCACACCCCTCCACCAGCTCCTCAAGTCAAATGATTCCTTCCCCAGGCGCCCCATCATGCGGTCACATGATCCCCATGCTACTGCACTGTGATTGCTTGGAGAGGCAGGTTCCTGTATTGGCGCTCGTCCCCTTCCTGGCTGCTTGGCACATATCCCATTCCCCCCCACTCCACTCCAAGTGACTCCTTCCCCTACAGAGAGTTCATGTCATCCCCCAGCCCATTGTAGTATCTCAGGCCAGGAAGTGAGGTCTTCATATTGCTTTGTGCGGGGGCTTCCTGTATTAGCCCAGCGGAGCTACAGACAGTACATTCTCCCTGGCAGGCCCAGGGAGACAGGCCTAAATCCAGCATTCTTGATCAGTGGTAGCCAGGAGTAAGAGCCTGGCTCCTGGGCCTGTACGCCCTGGGACGGTGGTACAGGCTCCAGGATTGTGGACCCAATGCTCAGCTGGTGTAAATCAGCACAAGTCCAGGAGCTGTCCCAAGCTGGCCAGGCTGAAGATCTGGTCCCTGCACGTCAAAAATCAGCTCTGTTGGTAAGGGATCCCATGACTATCCCCTGCTGCGGACACCCCTTCAGGACACCCCTGGGTTCTTAGCCTGAGCACCCCCCTTCCACCATGAGTAATGCTGGATTGCTCCCTAGCTTCATTACCGGGGAGGGGCAGTGAACAAGGATGGGTCTCCACCTGGTGCTGTGGAGCTGGGTGATGCAGAGATCACTGACTGGGCAACTCATCCTGCAACACTTCCCATTCTGTTGGGACGGTTGCAGCACATGACCCCAGGACACCATTTTCCATCACAGCACATGGAACTTACTGTGACGGATGACCTGTGTAGGCAGGTGCAGGCTACTGGCCTATCTCCCCAGCCCAGGAAAGCCTGAGTCTCCCAGAGCCTCCCAAGCCCTATCTTCCTTTATTCTTCAAACAAAACACTCCCAAGCCAAGCAGGCTACAGGGACCCAGTGGCTTCCTATAGTTTTCTCAGCCCTTTTATGGGGATCACCTGACCCCCTTCCCAGCTGGATCTGATGATCCAACAGGGCTGGCAGGCCCCCTGGCCTTTAAAGGAGCAGGCAACCCTGTTACACTAGAGCATAATGCAGAGCCTACCATAATAGCCAAAAGCATGAAAGGAGGGGAACAGACTTTGCCCTACTCCATAAGAGCAGGCTCTGCAGCATGCTCTGACTTGGTCAGACCAAGCCCTTTGCTATGGTCTGAAAAGCACCATGGTAAGTTTCCCAGCTTGCTCTCCATCCACTTGTCTGTCCTCGCTGAATGATCTGAAAACTCAGGGAGGAAATTCTCAGGCCACTGCCTGAAAAGCACTATTTATCCTCCACCGAAGGCCAGTGCCATCCACCTGATGCAGATACACGACTTTGTCGGCACAGCATTTCCTCCTGCTTTCTGGACAAGGGGAATGGGGGAACAATGGCAGGAAATGAAGGAGACGGACAAACAGACATGCACAGCAGTCTTATGGATGGATTAGTCATTTAAAGGGGAGGCTGGCTACTTACGTGGACAGGATGATAAACGGCCTTTCAAGACTGCCCTGGATTAATTGCTCCCTTTTCCGGAGCAGCGATCTCCTGGTTGATAAGCACGGAGAGAACAGAGAGATTGTCTGAGCATCCTCTGCTGGGCTCCAAGACTCTATCCATCCAGCGTGGCTCAGGAGGAACCAGCTGTGTTGCTTTACACAGCAAAGATCAGTCATCCTCCCCAGTCTTTTTCTCCAGCTTTGCATACTGCACCCCTCATTCTGGAGCTGAAATGTTCAGCGGTGCTCTTTGTTAACTAGCCCACTGGAGTCAGTGCAAACACTCCCACAGATTTCTGAGTTAGGCCATAATGAGGCTGGTTCTCTGCTCATCTTCATCAGTGCTATTCTGGCGTCCAGTCCCAGATTATTTGGGTGGAAGTGAAAGGAGAGGCAGCCCTGTCAGTATCTCTGTTTGCGAGCCCAGCCTGATCAGCCCTGAAACATTTATGATCCTTACATATGAAGGACAGGTAGCCCACTGGTGAGCATGTTACAAGTCCCCATCTTTGCCAATCCCCAGAGGATGTGAGCTGTTATGGCCTGCAACTACAAGGCATGGGCTCTTTAGCTCAACCTATAGCAGCTTATGCTTTTTAGGTCCCCAGTTCAATCCCTAGTATGTCAGCCAAGATAGCAACCATCACAGATGCACAGTGAAAAGGAATAGGATAGGATTATATTTCCTTCAGCCATCAGTTTTATGCATGGTG
This sequence comes from Gopherus flavomarginatus, assembly GCF_025201925.1. NCBI lineage: Eukaryota > Metazoa > Chordata > Testudines > Testudinidae > Gopherus > Gopherus flavomarginatus. Next base: position 47,453,991 of record NC_066622.1, on the reverse strand, counting down.
AGTCATTTCCTTGGGACAACGGGGCTGGGGTGGTGACAAAACAGCTTCCGTTCGAATTAGCTCCTGGAAGCCAGGTACTAAAGGTTATTCTTCTTAAAAGAAATTCAAAATATTTTCCTGAAATAAGAGGTTATCTCCAGTAACCTTGTTTAAGAGACAGAAAATCTACCTGCATGTCCTGGAGAAATAGACAGACACTTCCTTATTGCTAGAGGAACAGAATACAATTTGGAAGAATGCTGACAGTCCGTTTCCATCTGTATCTCTGCTTCGAGCCTTAAATTCTATGGATGCCAGTCGCTTCAATGGTGAATCAAGTGATTCCTACCAGAACACTGATACAGGGCCAAATCCAGCCTGGAAGTTTCAGGTCTTTAGCCCCACGGTTTGTAAAGCTTTGAAACCCAGTGCTAGGGCCAGGCTATCACAAATGCCAGCTATTGAGCTGCATTGCCTTCCCGTGTTTGTGAGCACAGCTGGACACCTGACTCCCATGCTGGAAACCTCAGCTTTTCCACCCTTTGGTGGAGGTGGTGCCGTGCGACGCATTCAGGTCCTGTGATTCTGGGTTATTCAGCAATCATAGGAGACCAGTTTATGTTCCTCTCAACCTGGGAGATGGGTTGGGTAATAGCTTGTGGACCCTTTGTACCTCTAAATCACTGTTCCCATCTGAAGGCTTTTCGGCGACCCGTGTGGAATGGGTTGGTGGGGTTAGTCTAGTTCCTAGCAGGGAGGGGTCCACTTCACAGGAGCCACCATCAAAATTGACAGAGGAGCCATGGGGCAAACAGGCTATGAAGGCTCTTCTCCCAGCTCTGCAGCTGACCCCCTTCAGGCTGAGGGGCCTTGTGGGGAAGTTTGACCACCTTGTGGATAAATAGAGGCCCTCAGACTTAAAGGCTGGGACATTTCCTACAGCTGTTTATGTTCACTTAACGAAAGCAGGCTGACTCTGGAGCTCTCAACTCAGCCCCGCGGCATGCGCCACTGAGTGCTTTGCCGGGTGCAGAAGGCGTTCTAAGGACTCCATCTAAACCTGTCATCTGTGATGAATTTCTGTTTTCTTTCGGCTGAATTACGGCGTTTGGAGAGAGGCCCTCTGCAGCTGCTTGCCTTGCGCTGGAGTGAGCAACGTGCTCCTCTCAGGCAAGAGGACTCTACTAGTGAGGAGGGATAGCTTGGTGGTTTGCGCATTAGCCTGCTAAACCAAAGGCTGTGAGTTCAAGCCTTGAGGGAGCCATTTAGGGACCTGGGGTAAAAATCTGTCTAGGGATTAGTCCTGCTTTGAGCAGGGGGTTAGACTAGATGACTTCCTAAGGTCCCTTCAAACCCTGATATTCTATGATCAGGCAGGCATGGAAACTCAACAGCAGCAGTATTTAGAACAAAAGTCGCTTGTTCTGCTCTCACTGTTTCTGAGGCCTCTCTTCCTTGCTACCCAATGGGCAGAAGAGAAAGACCCTAACGTGGCTGGTAAGTAACTCCCAACAGTCACCTGCTTGTATTTTTCTGTCCTCAGAATGCTTAGAGACCTCTGGACAGACAAATCAACAAGCATCAAGAAAATGATGCATAGCAGTCCAGGGGAATGGGACTCTACGGGTGAAATCCTGACCCACATCAAAGTCATTGGCAAAACTCCCATTAACATCACTGGAACCAGGATTCCCCTGCTGCATTTCTAACTGCTTGGTTACCATGTATCGACACATCCTCTTCATTCTCAACGGCTGATTGCCATTCCTTAGCCTGTTCTGATTGGTCAATTGCTGTTGCGCTAACCTACTGGAAGAGGTTTTGATCAGTCTTCAGCTGAAGGGAATGGTCATAGGGCTCTGACGAGTTCAATAGAGATACACTGATTTACATCAGCCTATAGTTGTTTTTTAACTTGGGAAATAAAGGTATCACAATCCAACAACTTGTACAAAGATGCGCCTATATCTGAACCCATTCCGTCTGTGAGCATGAAGAAACACAACCTGGAAATCAATATACCTACTGGACAATAGCTTGGGAACACTATTCAGTAGGAAAACAGCCTACACAGTGTATCAACTGGAGATGGGCAGGCCAGTTTCTAAAACACATGAACCAGCTGAGACCTCAGTTCTAATCTCCAGCTGAACCAATCAGAACCTTCTATTACATGTGGGTAAGTAAAGTAGCCCATCCCAAACCCGTACAGGACTGCCACTTTGGCTGAAATCCTTCAATCTCATCTGAACCAGCTTGTATCTTTATAACATATTAGTTCTGGGGTTCCGTTGTGGTTGCCTCTCTCTCTGTTGGAATGCATGCTTCCTGGGGGGAGGGTATTGGTTAATCAAAACAAGGGCAAAAGGGTTGAAGGATTAGCCTTTGGAGGGAGAAGGATGGGGTTGGTGCAGGAAAGAGAAAGGAGACCTCAGATCATTTCGATATGGATCTGAAACTCTGAGGGATTCTCAGAACTGACCCTCCAGCCTCTCTGAGCCTCACATCTTCTTGTTACCAGCAGCAGACCCCAGACTAGACCAGGTTCTGTTTCAGCCCCAGAACCCCTGCCGAACAGGGAGAAAAGCAGCCAGAAGCTCATAAGAAGAACAAAACCATAAGGAAACTGCAGCAGTGAAAAGAAAACATGAACTGTGAATTGGTGAGTAGGGAATACAGGGGAAATGGATAAACATATGTAAATCCTGGGCAAACGCAAGAGGGGAACAGCAGCAGGCCTTTGATGTGCCTGCCTGTGAAGCTAGTGGAAAGAGTTAACCCCACACAAAGGACAAATTCAAGGCAATGCTGATATTTTTAACACAAAACACTTGACTCACCCACTCCCAGCATGATCATCACTGGGAAGATGGAAGTCTTTTTAACTCCATCAGTACAAGCAGCAGTCAGATTGGATGAGCCTGGCTTATCTGGAGCTGCTAGAGCTGGTGAATTCCATGAAGCCAATGTCAGAACTAACAGCCATTCCCACATGCTTCATTCCAAGATGGCAGGAGCCCCAATCTCCCTGTTCTGCTGAGTACACAGATGCTGAGCCACCCTCTTTGTGGTCCAACTGTTGGTTTCTCAGCCTCTCTGCTGTTTATTTTTCCTCAGTAAAAGTCTCTCAAATAGCAAGGGCTAGGGGAACGGAGAAAGGGCGCCCCAGGGCCTGGATCCGTTGGTGAAAGCTTGCAAAATAAACATGTGGAGGCCGAATTGAGTGACAGCCACTCCTGGGAGCAATTAACTTTGGGATGGACTATCAACAAGGGGTTCTCCTGCCCCCTCGCTCCCTCCATGGTCTCAAATCGTGGTTTTAAAATAGCCATTTGTAAGGAGCAGGGGAAAGAGTCAGGGAATCAGGGAACTGAAATCTGCCAAACACCCTCCAACAAATAATTCAGCCTTGCCCACTAGCTTCTTGTTGCTCACTAAGGACCACGTACTGCTCCTTCTGGCCAGGAGCCAAAGGCCACTGAAGCCAATGGAAAGGCTCCTATTGACCTCAGTGAGCTTTGGATCAAGATTTAGTCCGCTCCCTGTGCTGGTTCAGTACTACACCCTGTCCCCATCTCTCCAGCCAAGACCACTCACCACCTCATGCACAGCTGTTCTGATGGGGAGACACCAAAACTACCTGCAGCTGAGAATGGCCCAGCTCATGCTATGGGATATTGCAGTCTGCACACGTGTATGGAAGGTGTGGAAAGCTAACAGTTCAAACGGTGTGCCTGCACTGTATTCAGGAAGTGTGACTGCAGCATGGGTAAGCTCAAAGCCAGCTCAGGTATATCTACATAGGCTGCAATCAGATCTCCCGACTGTAGTGTAGACACATCCAAAGACTGGCTTCTGCTCTGCATTCACTAAGCAAACTGCTTTTCATGTATACAGTTCCAAACTGTTCTGCTGCCAGTTCTGTAGTTAAAGCCCCGGACTGGGATTGAGGAGATCTGAGTTCAGTTCCTGGCTCCATGTGTGACCCTGAGCTAGTCACTTAATCTCTCTGTGCCTCCATTTCCCCATCTGTAACATGGGGATAATAATCTTTCCCTGCCTCAAAGGGGCTTTGTGAGGATCAATCCATTCATGTTGGTGAAGAGCCCAGATGTGACAGTGAGAGGGGCCATATAAGAACCTAGATGTGAGCACAGAAAGGGAAAGTGACTTGTCCGAGGTCACACGGTGAGCTGTGACTACCCCATCCAGGTTCTATGCACTATCCCCCAGATGTGTCCCCTACCAATGGGAAGGGGAACCACACCCTCGAATACAGAAACAAACACCACCTCTTCAACTGCACAAACCCAGGACAAGGCCTAGTTGTCAACTGCTTGTTATAGTCTGCAGTCAGACACATAACAGAGGGACTCCGCCCCAGAAGTCGCAGCCGCTCAGGAAGGATGAGAAGGGCTGTAACACACAAGGGGTGAGGTGAATCCTGCTAGGGCAGTCCGATCATTGTTTAGTGACCAGGCGGAGTTGAAGGGGCCAAGCAGAAGCTGAGATCTGCTGGGGCTCACTCAGCATATAGGCCTTGACAGCTGGGAAGTCCAGGATGCAGGAAAAGAGCCCAGAACAGGACAGCTCCATCCCTGGGTACGGAAGGGAGTGTTATGGGAGAAGGGAGCCGAGAGACATAAACAACCCCTTTATTGCCTTCTTTGACAGCTAGAAGTGCGTGGAAAAATAAGGCAGTGCAGTTGAGGTGAAATCCAGAGCGACCTCATCAGGAGATTTTAGGAGGAACAGGGTGACTTACCATTGGGTCCTTCCCCTTCTGAAAACACTCCTCCTTCTGCCCAGGGAGAGGTGGCCAGTAAATCTGAAACAGAAGACAGGAACCTGAGGCCAAGTCACTCTGGGGACACAAGCAAGGGGGGGACTGAGGGAACTGGGATGATGGGAAGATCTTGGGGGCAGCACCCCTTGGGAATCCACTTCTGCCGAGTGGTTACCCTAAAAGAATCAGGGATGTTTGGACCCCAGGACATTTGGCCTCCTCCAGATGGCTCTGATTTCTGGATTGGAGCAGCGTATTAGGAAATAAAAGCTCTGCACAGCTTAATCTGCCCTGATGGCCGATGGAAGAGTCTCACTGCTCATAAACATTAAGGATTAATAGAGCAGGCAGTGGGTGGGTAGGGTTCCCTCCCCAGTGCACCCCAATCCTGACCTGCTGCCCCCACTGCTATTCTAACTTTGGGCTGTTAGCCTCAATTTTTGATCAGAATTTACTTTCACTTCCACAAGTGTAAGCCTGGCTTTAATGGAAGGATCCCAGATTTACACTGGCGTAACTAGAATCACCCTTCTACACTTTGTCTGTAACCCTAGCAGATAGTTATCCTAGCCACCAAGGGCTTTGAAAGCTTGTCTTGCAGTGACCTCACTGATGCTGCTTGGCAGAGGAATCGGGATAAATGAGAAACATATTCATTTTTTTAGATAAGAGTCCCTGCTGATCTTTCCATTGTTCCCGGGGGTGGTCTCGCCCCCTCACAGCCACAGCTCTAGAGTTAGAGACATACAGCACAGTTTATCTTTTTCTATTTGTCCAAATAAAGCCAAAATTACAGCTGGCAAAGACACCAGCTGAACCCAAGAGGGCTAAGTTGCTTAGAAAGCCTCTTACATGATGTGTTTCATCTCTTGGGCTCAAAAGATGGAAAGACTGATTTACAAAGATGAGTCAGTTTCATTACTCCCCAGTCTACATGTGGGGAAACTGAGGCATGAGGCAGGGCTGTGACTTGTCCCAGGTCCCCCAGCAGAACAGTGGCAGAGCTGGGAACAGAGCCAGGTTTTTAAGGCCCAGTTTAGTGCCCTGCCCAAAGAGCGCTAAGGGATAATTAAACCACCTGGAATACTAGCCTAGTTTGGAGCTTCAGTAGCACAATTCAGTGCTGTAATAACAGCGCTCTCCATTTACACTGAGTTTCTTATCCAAAGTAAGGCACCGCTGCCCCTGTTTTACATATGTGCCAAAAGCCCCACAGCAAGTCAGGCACAGAACCCAGGAGTCCTAGCTCCCCAGTCCTACTGCTAACCGCTGTGCCATACTGCCACCCCAGAAAGGGCCTGTCTGAGCCTCGGAAAAGTGTCCGTGTGTGTGTCTGACATATAAGTTTGCAGTGTGCGGGTGAGCGAGGCCCAGGTGTGAAGCAGGAGCATCGTGAGGTGAGGCGTGACCGTATGAATCCCACGTCTGCTCTGCCTGTGTGTTTGCATCAGAACCCTGTGTTTGTAGCAAAGGGCTGGCCACATCTGAATGGAGGCTTTGTGCGTGGTGGGAGTGTGTCAGCGTGGGCCCAGGGGGGCGTGTCTTTCTTTGCAGGGTCTGTGTGTGTATTGGTGAGCCAGAGAGAGAGCACGTGTGTGTGATGAGGTGGGTGCCTGATGGATGAGGCAGACATCTTCCCCCTGCCAGGCCTGCTGGCACCCTCGTGGGCCCTCCACTGCTCAGATAGAGGGCAGCCCTTGACCTTTTCTCTGTGTCATTACAGAGACACTGAATTTCCCTTCTCTGCTGCACACAGTCACCAAGACATGGCTGTGGGGGCCGCTCCAGCATGGCCTGACAGGGTTTCCAAGCTGCTGTGGTCACTGTCCTCAGGCAGAATCCCCTATGCTAACAGCCCTGCTATAGGAGAGGCAAGGAGAGCTGTTGGATTAGGAGAACCCCACATGCCCGAGGGGGAAGTGGGAATGAGGGCCCAGTTACCAGGCCAAGACACAACACCTTTCAATGTGGGGCTATTGGCCTGGATCGCTCTGCGGTCTCTAGTCTGAGCCATCTTCCCTCCCCACCCTGCCGTTTCCTGTGGGCTCAGGGATTCCGATGCAGCCCTCAGGAGTGGACAGGGGTGTCCAGACTGGGCTGATGACCTGCCATGTAATTCTATGTGATAGATGAGCTCGAGCATAGTAGAGGGGAGTTAGCCCAGCCTAGCAGGGAATCCAGACGCCCAGATCTCCCTGCAGGTACATGCACGGCACCTGGCAAGGGTGGGGTTTCTCCCTGCGATTGCATTGCTGCCATCAACTTCTCCCCTTCAAACTGCCTATCTGAGCCACTGAAATGCAAAGTGTTGCCTCTCCTTCCCTGCTGCCTGACTGCAGTGTCGTTCCCTGGCACTGGTTTGGAGGAGACCAGGTTTGGAAGGATCTGGAGGATCCTGATACCTTGATCAGCAATGACCAGGCATTCTGTGGACCAGGCATATGCTTAGCCTCTGGACAAGGGCCTGGCAATGCCAGACTCTCATAGACTCATAGACTTTAAGGTCAGTAGGGACCATTATGATCATCTAGTCTGACCTCCTGCACAATGCAGGCCACAGAATCTCACCCACCCACTCCTGTAACAAACCCCTAACCTATGTCTGAGTTACTGAAGTCCTCAAATTGTGGTTTGAAGACCTCAACCTGCAGAGAATCCTCCAGCAAGTGACCCTTGCCCCATGCTGCAGAGGAGGGCGAAAAACCTCCAGGGCCTCTGCCAATCTGCCCTGGAGGAAAATTCCTTCCCAACCCCAAATATGGCGATCAATTAAACCCTGAGCATGTGGGCAAGACTCACCAGCCAGCACCCAGGAAAGTATTCTCTGTAGTAACTCAGATCCCAACCGATCTAACATCCCATCACAGACCACTGGGCATACTTACCTACTGTTAATCAACGATCAATTGCTAAATTAATTGCCAAAATTAGGCTATCCCATCATACCATCCCCTCCACAAACCTATCAAGCTTAGTCTTAAAGCCAGATATGTCTTTTGCCCCCACTACTCCCCTTGGAAGGCTGTTCCAGAACTTCACTCCTCTAATGGTTAGAAACCTTCGTCTAATTTCAAGTCTAAACTTCCTAGTACCCAGTTTATATCCGTTTGTTCTTGTGTCCACATTGGTACTAAGCTTAAATAATTCCTCTCTCTCCCTGATATTAATCCCTCTGATATATTTATAAAGAACAATCAAATCCCCCCTCAGCCTTCTTTTGGTTAGGCTAAACAAGCCAAGCTCTTTGAGTCTCCTTTCATAAGACAGGTTTTCCATTCCTTGGATCATCCTAGTAGCCCGTCTCTGAACCTGTTCCAGTTTGAATTCATCCTTCTTAAACATGGGAGACCAGAACTGCACACAGTATTCCAGATGAGGTCTCACCAGTGCCTTATATAACGGTACTAACACCTCCTTATCTTTGCTGGAAATACCTCACCTCATGCATCCTAAAACTGCATTAGCTTTTTTAACGGCCATATCACATTGGCGGCTCATAGTCATCCTGTGATCAACCAATACTCTGAGGTCCTTCTCCTCCTCTGTTACTTCCAACTGATGTGTCCCCAATTTATAACTAAAATTCTTGTTATTAATCCCTAAATGCATGACCTTGCACTTTTCACTATTAAATTTCATCCTATTACTATTACTCCAGTTTACAAGGTCATCCAGATCTTCCTGTATGATATCCTGGTCCTTCTCTGTGTTAGCAATACCTCCCAGCTTTGTGTCATCCGCAAACTTTATTAGCACATTCCCGCTTTTGGTGCCAATGTCAGTAATAAAAAGGTTAAATAAGATTGGTCCCAAAACTGATCCCTGAGGAACTCCACTAGTAATCTCCTTATAGCCTGACAGTTCACCTTTCAGTATGACCCGTTGTAGTCTCCCCTTTAACCAGTTCCTTATCCACCTTTCAATTTTCATATTGATCGCCATATTTCCAATTTAACTAAAAATTCCCCATGTGGAATCATGTCAAATGCCTTACTGAAATCGAGGTAAATTAGATTCACTGCATTTCCTTTGTCTAAAAAATCTGTTACCTTCTCAAAGAAGGAGATCGGGTTGGTTTGGCACGATCTACCTTTTGTAAAACCATGTTGTATTTTGTCCCAATTACCATTGACCTCAATGTCCTTAACTACTTTCTCCTTCAAAAATGTTTCCAAGACCTTACATACTACAGATGTCAAACTAACAGGTCTATAGTTGCTCAGATTACCTTTTTTCCCTTTCTTAAAAATAGGAACTATGTTAGCAATTTACCAGTTGTACTGTACAACCCCTGAGTTTACTGATTCATTAAAAATTCTTGCTAATGGGCCTGCAATTTCATGTGCCAGTTCCTTTAATATTCTTGGATGAAGATATCTGGGCCCTCCGATTTTGTCCCATTAAGCTGTTCGAGTTTGGCTTCTACTTCGGATGTGGTAATATCTACCGCCATATCCTCATTCCCATTTGTCATCCTTCCATTATCCCTAAGCTCCTCATTAGCCTTATTAAAGACTGAGGCAAAGTATTTGTTTAGATATTGGGTCATGCCTAGATTATCCTTAACCTCCACGCCATCCTCAGTGTTTAGCACAAACAGATACCAGCCTGAAGATGACACTAGCAAGTGCTGCACTGGTGGGTCTCTTTCTCCATGCACTCCTGGGCTTCCAATCAGACTGTCCCGTCAACAAGCTCCATCTCTTACTCATATGTGTCTTCTTCCCCTGGAGCAAAGGAGGGATTTGCTCCAAGCTTACTCACTGATCTCCCTGCCCCAGCATATGGCTCCATTGACAGACCTCAGTCTGTACCTACGAGGATGGCACTACCCACCCTCATATCCCAAAAGTCAGGTTCTGGGGGTTCTGCCCTTACGTTTGCCTCCTTCTGTGCCCCTAAGAGCCAGAGGAGAATTGACTAAGTTATGCCTGATGAGTTACTTTCCACCACAGCGAGAGCGGTCACCAAGCCAACTGGTTGCATCAGCACTCTGTAGACAGAGGAGTATGCCAGCATTGATCAGAACGCCAGGGTTGTTTTGACCCCTTGTTTGCTGCAGAGAAGTTCAGACCCAAACCTGGACCTCAAGTACCCAGTTCAGATCTCTCCTGAGAGCAGGCTGTAACAGAACCCCCAAAACCAAGCCTTCCTGGACTCCAGGGCAGTTCATAAGTGGATCCAGTTGGGACCCAAACTTCCCAACTGGGCACCAGCTCTCATCAGTCCCTAGGGAAGTGTTTGATTCAGATCATACACCCAAAGGCTCAGCTGATTATCCACCCACTACCCCAGTCATCCAGAACTCTTTGGTCCGCAGACGGGAGCTGGAAATCTCATGAGAATAGTCTCTCTTCTGAAACTGGCAGCACTCCTGGCTTCGAAAAGGGCTGGAACAGCCTGTCTCTCTGCATTGTGTCACATTAGCCTCCATGCCTGACCTGGATCTAGAAGTGCAGAGCCATACACACGAAAAGGAGAGAGCAATACGACCCCCTACAGTGGAGATATAGATACACAAGGCAATAAATAAGGACTTCATCTACTCATTGGTTGAGAGAGGGACGGATCAGAACTCATGAGGTGAGAGCCCGGTGGGGCACACGGAGGGTGGGAGCAGGAGTCTCAGTTAACGACATTATTTTATGTCTATTAGCAGAGACCATGGCCCCTGGGCTGTTAAAACAATCCTGCTTCCGTCCAAAAATACCTTCAGCCCACTTAGCTGCGGGGGAGTCACCGCGATAAGGTAGCGGCTATTTATTTATTCTCATAACATGGTTGAAAACAGTGGACGTAGCTGGGTTGCCAATGGCAGACGCCTATGGCTCATAATTCAATGTGTGTCAGGCCCCCGGCTTACAGGAAGAGGAGGAAATGAGATCCAATTACACTAACTTCCCTTGGGGACCCTCCCTCTCACTCCGTTTCTTACAGAAGTGGGGAAGGGAACTCATATGCTAACTGATGGGGAGGCTTCCTCCAGTCCCCCCATGCGGAGGAGAGGACGCTGGCTGACAGGCCTCACCACACTCTTGTTAGCAGGTCTTCAAGAGGGGGTTCGGAGACAGAGGGGGGAGGCATAAATCGTGGTTATGGTCCAAGGATCTGCTCCGGGGAGGAGACGGGGCTGGGGTGGGTCATGTCACAAGCCCCCTGTTCCCCTCTGCGGGGAAACCTGGGGAGAACAGCTGAGACCTTTTGATCCAGCTTACACTCAGTGGGCTATATGGAGATCTAAGCCAACACGTCAGTCAAAGCTCAGTAGGGACAGAGCATCAAGGGAAGCAGCCACAGAGCCATGTGGGAAAGGGATCCATCGTGCATTAAAAGCAATGAGCCTACGCTGTAAAGTCTGGGGAATTTCAGAGACTGGAATTCAAGGCCTCCCAACATAGGGAAATCTGCAGCGTGGGAGGCCGGGTACGCACTCGGCAGCAAAGGGAGAGTCTGGGAAGAACTGGCACATCACTGTGCATTGAGGGTGGGTTTCCCAAAGCGACCTACCTCTGCTCACATTGACATCAGGGAATTTTACCATGGAGTCTGACAGGAGCCAAGCTAGGCCAAGGCCAAGCGCTTTGGAAAACCACAGCCCTAAACACTACTGGACCCAACCTAAACCAATGGGAGCAGTGACAGTAGGCAGGGGATGTCCATGTGGGTAAGAGACCCCCTGGATATCATCAAAACCCAGGCAGAAAGTGGGGCCACCGGCCACCACCCTCCTGTGCCTCCAGCACAGACTGAAAGACTGGTGGGGTGCAATCCTGGGCCCACTGAAGTCAAGGGAAAAGCTTCTATTGGCTTCACTGAGGCCAGGATTTTGCCATGGCATCTCAGAATTGCCTGCCCCAATGTCCCCACTTTCTTGTTTTCCATCCTCGCCTGCACTGGTTTTACCTTTGGCCCAGTCGTCAAATGGGCTGATTCGTCCTAAGTGTTCCATTGATCGCCAGCAGTGTGGCCGCATGGCCTGTCCTTCCATGTTGCTGATGACAGTTCATTGCAGGCTGACCCCCTGCAGGCTGCATGGCTTCCCATATGTGCACCTAAATTCCATTGGGTGTAATGTTTCTGACTCCTCTTTAATGAGCTCTGCTGGAGGTCCAGTGCTCCTGGAAGATCCCTGGCACTGTTCCTGACCTGTACGCCCCCTCTGATTCCAGTTCTAGCCTCCCCACAGCTCTGCCAGTACATCTCAGTCCCGATCCTTGGCCCAGCCTTTGGCCACCACACCTGGCCCGTCCATGCCAACCCAGCCCTGTGTCACGTGCATTATGTGCACTGCGTGGAACAGCGCCACCCTGCTCACTCACACAGGTGCAGAGAGATTAGGTGTTACCTCCTTGGCGTCCATGCCGGGCTGATCCAGCCACAGAGAGTAGAGTGCATCTTTTCCCCCGATGAAGAGCCGGTCGCGGTATTCATCCAGATACAGGGAGCGGAAGTCTGGGAACCCCCGGTGGCCGAGGAACAGCTTTGAGCGGTTAGCAGCCAAAAGATCTGAAGGCAGAGAACAAGGAGAATCTACTGGTTATGTCACAGCACATGAAGGGCGAGGATGAGGGGACCCAGCGCAGATCCTCATCTCTAACATGTCTGCAAAACCAGCACAATCATGCCTAGCTCACTTACTCCCTGGGAAGCTCCATTATAACCAAGAACGACAGCCTCAGGGCTGCTCTAACTTACCCTCTGTTTCCCCCGGCCCACTGTGTGCCCTAAACAGTAGAGAACAGCTGTAGTGTAATGCATTCGGGCCATACTCTTGGCATGCCCCCAATTTGCCACCTGTGCTGGAGGCTGGGAGAAGGCCTGTGTAGACCCCTCACCCCAGCTCTACCCCATTTTTCTGCCCATTTTAAGGTCCCTTTATGCTGCTGCCATTGGCCATTGCTGCACTGCAGCTAGAGCCCCAGATGCTTTCTCTTGCCAGGGTGTCCCTGACTTGGATAGGCGAACCGAGTTGGATCAAGTGAGAACTGATCTGAGCCTCGACCCCAAAATTCCAGCCTGTGTTTGCAGCCCTGAGAGTTTCTCACAAGGCCCTGCCCTTGGGGGTTCTCCCGACCCTATGGGGTTGACCCTTCGTTAGTTTCACGCCCAGCCCAGAGCACCAGGCCCTCGATGCAGCTGGGAGCGCTCACCACACTTAGCGAGAGGAGCTGGATGGAGCCACCGTCAAGCAGGAGTGAGGACAGGAGGGAAATTTACTGCTGATAAAAGCCCTGAAGATAAATGTCCTATAAAGAGTCTGTCAGCGCGTCAGCAATTAAACTCCCTGCCGCAGACAGCCCAGAGCACAGGACAACCACAGGGGCTGCTGGGAAGATACTCTGCAGGCCAGGAGTGTGTGGAGACCATCGCGAGGGGGAGAAGACAACAATGCACCGAGAAAGGGGTAATGGGCTGCCCAGGGTGGGGGGGAATGGAGAAAGGAATTGCCCACTCGGTATAAACCCACATGCCCACTCCTGCCAGCCTCATACTGCTCCCATAAATCAGGCGAGAAGATACAATTCACACACAACCCTACACACACAACTCAAAGCTACACATGCAGGGCATCTGTCCTGTGCACACTTACATATTAACCTTACCAGGGCCATAAATCCTGCCCCTTGCAGTGTTCCCCAGTGACCCAGAGCACTGGCATGCCCTAGGAATGTGCTCCCAGCCCTGACTCCTCCTAGGAGGAATCGCCTTACTCCTCAGTCCCTCGCCCTCCAGGTCAGGATTTCACTCTCCAGGATCTGCCACCTCCTTAGACACACACATGGCATCTTCTGTTGCCATGGCACTATCATGCGTGTTCCAGTCAAGGGAACTAACATACAAGTTGAGGATTGGATAAGACATGCCAAGGCTCCATTTAAAGACAGATTAGATAGATAACCTCCCTGTGTATATTCAGACACATTCACTGAACAGATCCTCGCTCACACAAAACTACAGCGCAATAAAAGCGAACGCTCCTGTCCCCAACTAGAGCTCAGCGCAGGCTTGATGGGGCGTTCTTGTCCCTGTGTTGGAGCAGCTGGGGGATGGAGTGACAGGAGAAGGCCCTGCTCTGCTCTGTGTTGCCTGGCATGGGCTCCCCAGTACATTCCTTTTGCATACTGAGTGAAGAAACCAGCATCCTAGAGATTAGGCATCTGGAGCCTGTGGTGTATTGTAACAACCCAGGAATTCGGACTGCGGAAGGAAAGACAGAGACTTGAGGTTTGCCACAAACGAGCCACTTACCAAAGTCAGACCCAGCCAGCTTCCCAGTAAGGATCCTAGTCGACCAGGCATTTCCTGTACCAAGCAGTACAGCAATCGGGACGCCGGCTAGAGGGCATTCAGAACGCCGTGGGCACAAGGTGCTACTTGACAACCCCAGCTGTCCTCAAGAACCTACGCTGGAACCTGAAGCACAGAACGAATAGAGCAGGGGTGCTCCCGGGAGACTTGAAGGTCTTCTCTTAACCCTGCCCTGCTTCTTGTTCTGCTCCTTTGGCCCAGTGGCTTTACAGCAAGCTGGCAGCACCCCTGAGGGAATCCACAGTCAGATGGTGATTTTCCAGTCCTCCGCTAGTCCTTATTCCCTCCAGGACACAGGAAGGAGAACAGGCTGTGTTTTGCACGATGGGGTGTTACACAGACCGGGCGGACTCACTGTGAATACGTGGCTTACAGTCTCTGTACGCTCCATCCTCTGGGATAAGGGGCTGGGTGGGAAGGAACGATGGATAAGAAGCAGAGGGGGGAGTTGGGAGAATGAAGGGGGAAGAGGTTGAGTAGAGGAGTCAGAGAAAGCAAGGCAAGACTGATATGTAGCACGTCAATGGAAAGCTGAGTTGGCATCACCACTATGCCACACTGATACTGCCTGCGGCAGACCATGTCCTGTTCCCTGGAGTTTTCTTGTCAGGGACAGGTCCTGGCAGCTGAAGAGTATTTGTGTTACAGCGGCACACCTGCTCCCAAAGGGAGCGGGGGTGAAGAAAGGGGTGCAGATTGTGACGCCGAGTGACCTTCACAGAATCTCAGCTGGCACTCTCCAGCTCGGAGCGGGGGCAGGAAGACTGTTATTGGAGGCCTGTCTCCGCTGTGGTGCCGTGCGTATATCTACAACTAGATAAACTGAGAGAGCAGTATCTTGGCACCAGGCCCTGGGCTCAGGAGACAGAGGTGCTAGTTTCCAGCCTCGCTCTCCTTGATTCTGTTATTCCCGGTCAGCTCAGGACACACAGGAGCAGCGACAGGCCACCTTCCTGCACCAGCAGCTTGGGAAGGGGGCTGTCAGGGCTGTTCCGTCTGGGGAAGAACTTCACATTAAGAGTCTCTGAAATCAAAATGCTGAGCAAAAGGCCTCCCCGAGTTCCCACGCAGGACTTTGGAACAACTGGAGTAGAGAGAGGTTCAGAAGAGCCCATCCAGGCTCCCCCACATTCTCTGTGACTACGCTGACAAAGACTCAGTCCCATTCACACTAGTTCACCACCAGCTGACAGGGGAGTTGGAAAGGATCCAAGACTGAGAACCACGTTATCAGTAGAGGATTTTCCTGGGGGACTTACAGCCATTGGCAGTGGCAGTAGCACGTCAGTTCTCTGGAGGCCTTCAGCCAACTTACACCTGTTCAGCAAATCCCCAATTCTTTCTCTTAATACCACGCCTAAAGGCATCAATTAAAGGTTCCTGTTAACCTGAGACCCAGCTGCACCCAAGTCTCTGCTTGATTTTTCTCTTCTCACGTAGCCAGCGCTAGTTCTATACAAGGACTAAAGCTAATCTGACCTCTGCTGCTATCCAGTCCAATCTAAATTCCATGCGGCAGCTGCTTTAAAAGAACATTAAAGTTGCAAAGTGAATCATGCAAAAAGTCAAGAAATACCAGAATTCAGGTTGTCTATATGCAACCTTAGCTTTGTCCCTTTGTATGTAAGCATTACAATAAAGTCTTCAACTACACAACCTCATGCTATTTTTCCCCCAGGGCTCCTGCCGCATTCACTACACAGGTTGCACAGTGTAGTGAATGAAGCAGCTATTGACTGGCGCATTCACTACATAACCCTGAGTCACCCAGCATAGCCCCTGAAGGCCCATATATGTTCACGTTAAAGTAATTTCAGATTTGCTCCATGTTTATCCTGTGGCAACAGCAAGTACAAAGATAAGGCCAAAAGCCACAGGACTCTGCCTCATTCACTTTATGCCCTGCCTCCTTCTCTGCATAGCATCCAGCCTGTCCACTGAGGGTGAAATTCCCCCTGAGGCCTAGGCATCAGTTATACCTCTTTTGGGAATTAAAGAGATGCATATGCATTGTTTAGACAATCAGCATAGGGGTGAATTTTACCTAGAATGAAGCAATGGGACTTTTCATTTGCCTTCTGGTGTCTGAGCATTTAAGGTTGGCATTTGCAAGCTTCTCTCCATAACTGGAGGCTAGGAGCGTACCTTAATTTTAAAATGAGAGCCTCTAATCACATGACTCCACCAGCGGAGGCCATAAGACAGGATTTCTTCATCTCTAACCTATGTGAGCTTTGCTCCTCAGAAGCTCATTGAGCAACTGAAGCAACCTCCAGCTGTGACGTCTCTACAGCAACAAGGTGTGTTGTCACCAGCAATGGATTCATAGATTCACAGATTCATAGACTCTAGGACTGGAAGGGACCTCGAGAGGTCATCGAGTCCAGTCCCCTGCCTTCATGGCAGGACCAAATACTGTTTAGACCATCCCTGATAGACATTTATCTAACCTACTCTTAAATATCTCCAGAGATGGAGACTCCACAACCTCCCTAGGCAATTTATTCCAGTGTTTAACTACCCTGACAGTTAGGAACTTTTTCCTAATGTTCAACCTAAATCTCCCTTGCTGCAGTTTACACCCATTGCTTCTTGTTCTATCATTAGAGGCTAAGGTGAACAAGTTTTCTCCCTCCTCCTGATGACACCCTTTTAGATACCTGAAAACTGCTATCATGTCCACTCTCAGTCTTCTCTTTTCCAAACTAAACAAACCCAATTCTTTCAGACTTCCTTCGTAGGTCATGTTCTCAAGACCTTTAATCATTCTTGTTGCTCTTCTCTGGACCCTCTCCAATTTCTCCACATCTTTCTTGAAATGCGGTGCCCAGAACTGGACACAATACTCCAGTTGAAGCCTAACCAGCGCAGAGTAGAGTGGAAGAATGACTTCTCGTGTCTTGTTTACAACACACCTGTTAATGCATCCCAGAATCACGTTTGCTTTTTTTGCAACAGTATCACACTGTTGACTCATCTTTAGCTTGTGGTCCACTATGACCCCTAGATCTCTTTCTGCCATACTCCTTCCTAGACAGTCTCTTCGCATTCTGTATGTGTGAAACTGATTGTTCCTTCCTAAGTGGAGCACTTTGCATTTGTCTTTATTGAACTTCATCCTGTTTACCTCAGACCATTTCTCCAATTTGTCCAGATCATTTTGAATTTTGACCCTGTCCTCCAAAGCAGTTGCAATCCCTCCCAGCTTGGTATCGTCCGCAAACTTAATAAGCGTACTTTCTATGCCAACATCTAAGTCGTTGATGAAGATGTTGAACAGAGCCGGTCCCAAAACAGACCCCTGCGGAACCCCACTTGTTATACCTTTCCAACAGGATTGGGAACCATTAATAACTACTCTCTGAGTACGGTTATCCAGCCAGTTATGCACACACCTTATAGTATCCCCATCTAAATTGTATTTGCCTAGTTTATCGATAAGGGTATCAAATGCCTTACTAAAGTCTAGGTATACCACATCCACCGCTTCTCCCTTATCCACGACTCGTTATCCTATCAAAGAAAGTTATCAGATTGGTTTGACACGATTTGTTCTTTACAAATCCATGCTGGTTATTCCCTGTCACCTTACCACCTTCCAAGTGTTTGCAGATGATTTCCTTAATTACTTGCTCCATTATCTTTCCTGGCACAGAAGTTAAACTAACTGGTCTGTAGTTTCCTGGGTTGTTTTTATTTCCCTTTTTACAGATGGGCACTATATTTGCCCTTTTCCAGTCTTCTGGAATCTCTCCCGTCTCCCATGACTTTCCAAAGATAATAGCTAGAGGCTCAGATACCTCCTCTATTAACTCCTTCAGTATTCTAGGATGCATTTCATCAGGCTCTGGTGACTTGCAGGCATCAACTTTTCTAAGTGATTTTTAACTTGTTCTGTTTTTATTTTATCTTCTAAACCTACCCCCTTCCCATAAGCATTCACTATGTTAGACATTCCTTCAGACTTCTCAGTGAAGACCGAAACATTACGATAATAACATTGGCCTTGGGGAATAAGCAGCAGGAGCAGGTTAACCCTAAAGAGACAAAGATCCCGTTTCTGGGCAATGAAGAGAGAAGAATGGGAGTGAAAATATCAGCTTTCCCAGCAGAAGTGCCTCCAAAGAGGAGAGTTTCAGCGTTCTCCAGGCATCAGCAGCTCCTTAAAGATGGTTCCTTCTTGTTTAACAGTGCTGTCCCCCACAGTAATAATTCTGTATAAACAGACCATTAAGCCCTTCATCCCCAGCTGTGTAACTGATACACACACACCCCCTTCTCAGGGCACTCAGCCTCTGAAAATCCTCCTGGATAGAGGAGAGGGAAGCGGAGAAGGACTGTGAAACCAGGACTTTGCCAAATCCACCTCCAGTTCGTTAATCTCTCCCCTCCCCTCTGCGCTCACTCTGATGTCAAAGGGAAGCATGAATGGCTCCTTTGTGTATGGTGTGCAGGAGTGGGCAGGGAGCCTTACAGAGGGAGGTGGCTCAATAAACTGGCCCGTTTGCATCCAGGACCTGGTTGTCCCTGAAGCGAGCTTGGCTGTTCTCAGCCATAATAAAAAAACGACGCATGCCCAGCAGGGCTGTCAGCTGGATGCCCCAACCCCATAACACGTACCCATGGAGAGGCCACCATTTCTCAGGTTCCAGGGCAACAGCGGTGGGGTCTGTCCTATGGCTCCCAGTGACTCAGAGGAGAGGAAACCCTTCAGGATAATGGTGAGTGTGTGTGGAACCAGCGCCTTGTAGAGGTGAGAAAAAAGCAGCTGAATCAGGACAGCTCAAGGCTCTTTCCCCGGCCTTGCATGGCGTTTGCCATGGGATCTCAAATCACTGACGGGCTTATGTCTGGCCTTGCACCCCGCTGTCCTTCCTTAGCAAAGCCAAGCACCTCCTCTCCTGGGTCACACACTTCACCACTTGCTGGGGAGGGGAGGTTCAGAGCGACCCTCCTGTGACCCCTTCTGGCTTCAGGAAGAGGGGACAGTGCAGGGCCCACTGCTGCTCCCAGAAGTGGGAGCAGAGCACTAGTGTAGACAGGGTGCAGGAGGCATTGTAACCACTATATCAGCTAAGCTTACTGTAAGGAGGGCGGGACAGCAAGGTGGTTACATTACTGGCTTATGTCTACACTAAGGCCTCCGCCCCGCTGCTGCTACTCCCCAACCAAAGGACCAGGAGAGAAACGTTCAGCATGAAAGCCTAGTGCAGTCACAGCCTTAGTGGCAAAGGCCAGCAGGGGAGAAATGTGATCATTTGGGGTCTCCGCATGCAGTGAGCACCAACCAGGGTCACGGCAGCCCTGTAAAGCATTAGTTCCACTGCACAGCAATGGTAAAATATGAGTCTGGAGTGGACAAGTCCCAGGCAGGCCCCTGAGGGGGGCTGTCTGCCCAGTACTGAGACCCTGCCCTGAGCATGGGAGGCCATAATTCACTGCAGTGACAGCGAGCTCCCAGCATGGCGAGGGGAGATGGGGGTAATTTGTCATCAAGTCCTGGGGCTGTTCCACTGGTGCTGGCTGACGAGGACGCTGGGCCAGAGGCAGCCCCCTCCCCTGCCTTTGCTTGGGATCCTGGTCGCCTGCTTCCCCTGGGGCAGCTGGAACTATTGGATCAGAAGGAGAAACTAGGATTTTTCCCAGTAATGATCGTCAAGATGGAAACGAGGAAACCCAGGAGGATAAAGCTCCGTTGTTTCCTGCACTCAACATCTGTTTTCCAAGCAGCCCTGACAACTTGGGATTCCACCAACTGAACATTAAACTTACACCCAATTACTGCCCAGATCCAGTGCCACAGTCTCTTACCCTGAAGTCCCCAGGTGGCTCTGCCTCTCCCCTGTTGTGGTTTTGTGCAATTCTGAGAGCGGCTGCCCTTTCCCACCCCAACCTCCAAGTTCAATGATTTCCCAGTGTGATTATTTTCCCTGCTGTAGCAGGATCTCTGATCTGAATCAGGAGTGAACCAGGGCATCAATTAGAGTAAGCAAGGATGGAGAAGGAAAGAGGAGGGAGAACATGCTGCTAGCCAAGACAGGCAAAGTAGGTAAAATACAATCAAAACTGGCCTGAACTTCCTCACCAGATGGGACCTCAAAGCTTTGAGGGCATTTGGCTAATTTCTCTGTCCTCATTATTTACCATTTGCATGGCCTAACTCTGCACACGGGCTCTGACTAGCAACCCGGGCCCAGATTCTGATCTCTGTTCACACTGGTGCAGACCGGGAAGAAATCAGTGGAGTTCAAATGGTGTGGCTCCAGAGAAACAGAGATCAGAACTGGGGCCGATGCACCCCTCCATTCTGCTGGCTTGCGTGGGCAGAAATACCCACGCTGGCAGGGCAATCACACCCACCAATATTTTCACTCCTCTTAAATAGCCTCACGTGCAACTAATTCTGTGCACAGCTACCCACCAACACACCCCAGTTGCTCTGCTTGTCTACACACACCGAGCGTACTGAGGTTTGAGAATGCAGCTCAACATGCCTTATTCATGCTGTGGAGTGACCCATGCTGCCAGTCATTCGGCTCTGAGGGACGCTAGGGGCTGGAATCAAGGAATCCGGCTTGGTGTTAATTACTAGCAGTAAGGTTGTTTGTGTTGCTGACACAAAACTTCCATTCTAATCCTCATTGTCAGGAGGTTTAGAACATGGCTGGGTCAGGGCTCTTTGGCCCTGCTTCTGAGAGTTATCTATTCCAATGGGAGTTAGGTGCTTAAAGACACATGAGGGGGAAAGAGTAACGAATATTAGCCCATGAGCAATGCCTGCTCGTCTATAACCAAATTTGGAGGGATTCAGCCTGGCTTTGTCTGTTTTAAGTTAGGGAATTTTATGGCTTTCAGCTGCTTTTGAAAGGTCCCTATAACTCAGCCGCACCATGTGTTATTTTTAGATGGATCTTCTGCAGCCCATCAATGGAGCATGCAACACAAGGGCCTCGGGATAGTTTGTAGGGAAAAGGGGAAATAATGTGCAATGCCCCAGGTGTTTAAAAGGGTGGTTAGCACTGGGGAGTGACTGGAAAACCATTCTGTACTCCGCCACACCATCAGAGGGGCTGCAAAACACACCAAGTCACTGGGCAGGTGCAAGCCACAGACATCAATCAACACCCACTGCTGTAACCCTGAAGCCAAAGAGATGGAACAGTGTATGCATATTGATCAGACATAACTACCTCTTCCACCTCCAGTGGCCAACTACAGAGAAACAAGGGAGTCATCTGCTGCCCTGGGATCACATGAGGGTTCATTGCCACTGCTGGTGCCGTCTAAGCTGGGGAAAGCAGTGGACTGGAGCCCTGTCCCCCAAGCTCTCCCCTGCCAAACCCACCCCAGTGCCCAAATCTCCACACTGGCTGCGTCCCTTGGCGAATGAGCACCTCCAGGTTGGGTAGCAGGATGGGAGAGAACAAGCAGTCCTCCACCCACTCCAACTCTTCCCATTAACATTCCCACTCCCTAAGAGCCCCTGCTGGGCTCTCTCATCCCTAACGGACCCTCTCTGCTGCATATCTGGAACGGGTTTTATAGCCTCCACGTTTTAATGCCAGTAAAAGGGCTGATATTTCCTGCGTTGTTGCCAGACCCTATAAGGCAGGGCGACCCTCTGCCCGCGCCTGTCAGACCATGATTAGAATATAACAGGGAGACTGCCATTCAAGTAGGCTACACATCAATGGGATCACCACAGCCTGACAGCCCAACGTGGCTTACGGCCCTGTCCTGCCCACACAGACTGCAACACACTCTGCCCGAGGTCAGAGCCAAGGGGGTGACACCCCAGCCCTTAGCACACTAGCACAGGACTCAGTGTTGGCTCGGGAGGACTGGCAGATGTTTGAGGGGTTACTGCACCTTATGTCTCATCGGAGGCCATGGTATGTCTCCATGCTAGAGCACTCTGAGGGGAGGGGGCCAGGGAACAGCTGAGGGTCACCACATGTCCCTCACAGGCCTGACAACAGTCAGGCCCCAACATAAGTAGACTCTCCAGCTCCCCCCACCCTCCCTCATTCTCTTCTTGTTCAGCCCTGCCCCTTTCAGCCTCCTCTTAATCTCCCCCTTCTCCCTTTGATGAGGTTTATTTGCAGAGCCCAGTGTTCCCTCTGGTTTGTTTTCTTTAGCTGTGTCATTTATTTCCAGTTGACTCTTTGCTTATTTGCACTGGGCTGTGTAATTATTTCTCAGGAGAAGCCGGCTTGGCCCCACCAAGGGGGGCAAAGTCACCCGATCCTGCGAGAGACACAGAGCCATTTATAACCCAGCCAGACACCCTGTCCGGGACCACAACCCACATCCCTCCAACAAGGACAGGTGGGAGGCAGGGCAGCAAGGAGACAGTTGGAAAGAAAGAGGAAAGGCCAAGAGAGATGAGTCCCGTGGAGAGAGGGGAAGTGCCAGAAGGAACTGGAAGAGGTTAGAATGGAAAGTGTGTTGACACCAACCCAGGAGGCCACAGCAGTGAGTGAACTGGCTGGCTGGCTACCTTGTACTTGAGATGGTCCAAGGTGCCCACAAAGCGGCATTGCTTCCAATAGAGTTGTTGGGGTGTATGCATGCACTGAGGCCCTTGCAAGGCTATTCTCTTGGACACCTGTAGCACTTACTCCATAGAGCTCAGACGGGGCTGAGTCACACGCTAACGAGCGTGGCAGGACAGGGTTAGGAGAACCAGGCAGCCCAGTGCCACAGCAATGCTTGTGACTTCCCATCCTCATTGGGTGGGGAAACCACTGCAGCTCAACTAAAGACCACAGCCCAGGCCCCATTGTACCCAGTTAAGCTGGCTGTTGTGCGCAGATGCAAGGTGTTGCAAGGTCAGCGGGCTCCAACTCAGGGCTTTTGGCCACAGCTTTTAGCATGGACAAAGCTGCAGGAGGAGGAAAGCAAGGAGCAAGGAAGAGGGGAGATGGAGAAGAAAAGTAGTGTGAGAGAGGCAAAAATGGGAAAATAAATTGACTTTACAACTCCCAGAGCAAAGGGTGTCCAGATTTCCAAAACCATTTGTGACACCTGGTACCCCACTATTCACTGTCATGTAATTAGGATGTGTTTTGTACAAAGTATGCCTTGCGAGGTATCATTCTAAAAGTCTTGATCTGCTAGACATGGATATCTCAATGGATTGTATGTGCTATCATTATATGAGAAGTTATGAAGTTTGGCTGTGTATGCGTTAGTGAAACGTTGTGAGGTTGAAAACACCCACAAGCAGCCTTTCAGGTACAACAGTAAAAAGGTCAAACAAACAACATTAATGGCTTATTGAGGAAATGCACACAAGCACAAAGGTTACTCCAGGAACTGTGTACAGTAGAAACCTCTCAGAGAGAGCACTACGCAGTGGGAACTGTTTGACCCAGGGCACAGCAAAAGAGCTTTCCAGCAAGTAGAAAGAAGTTATAAAAGGGGGAAATGACATCATGATAGTACCTCACTCTCCCAACAACAATACACCTGGAAACACCTGAGGAACAAAGACTGAACTGCGCTTCAGGAAGGAAGGGGTTCACTAAACTCAGACAGAACTCAACAAATTTTGGGAGGACACAGCTGAGCCCCCTCATGCCAGGGCAGAAGATGAAAATCAAGGGGAGGCGCTGGGACACACTTCCCATCACTGTCCTCTGCACCTCCCTTCAGGGCAAGACATGTGTGTCATTAGCATAGAACAGCCGGGGCTGACTGGTCCAGCTTCCTCTCACTGCGCTGGTCCTGGGGAGAGATTTGTGTTGCTGCTAGCACTGTAACCGGGTTTTATTCTATTTGGGAAAGGCTCCCAGTAGCCTCTCACTGCAACGGATTCCCTCTCCTGGCCCAGTCGATCAAAGACAGGGAAGATTCTACAACTGGTCAGATAGATGAGGCCAAGGTACAGGGATGAGGAGGGAGGAAAACAGCTCAGCCTATGGAGAGATGCTTTGGGCCTTTCATCCCAGACAGGGGAAAACCAAAGCAGAATCTGTGCCCTTATTTATGTATCTCCCCACACTGATGCCCTAGCAGGAAACTGACTTGCCTCTCTCCAGGGCATCGGCTCTGCTGCAGCGGAGCCGGGGAAGGGTTGGTTGGGGCTTGCCAATATTCACACCAACCCACACACACAGCAATGCACTCACTCATCCACAATCACCCTTGGCTAGCTGCTTACCACCATCCACTTGCTGAGAAACACACACACACAAATACTCAGACACACCAATGCACAAGTATTTACCTAGACGTACCAAGACACAAAACCAGTCGGCACACTAGAGAAACCAAGAACACAAACGACAACACGCACAGAAATCCAAAGACACAAAGTCAATACACAGGCATAAGCAGACACAAACACGCCGCCATGCAGACCCTAACACAAATGCCGTGGGCCAAGTAATTCCAAAAGGCAGCATTAGTTTAAAAAGAAATCAAAGTGGATGCAGGAGGAAGATACCAATGTACACTCACTCTCACACACACAGAGCATCTCCCTCCTCGCACAGATGGGAAGTCCCATTCACAGGTTCTGTCTCCTGGGTACCACATCAAGCAAGAGATGGAGCACATTAGCCCCAAATCCTCTATTAGAGACATAGCCCGTTGCACCGGCAATCCCAATGCCCAGTGCCAGGAAAAGAAACCCGCAGAGATGTCTCCAGGGCACAACCCTCGCACTGTCACCCTTCTCCGAAGGGCTGGTTTTAGGGGCTCCTGGCCAAAAGCACCAACACCTGGCCCCTACCTCGCTCCTGCTGTGGGGGTCACAGCCCCAGTCTCCTCTGCCACAGAGCCTTGTTTGAGGATTGTCGGGGAGGGCAGGGGAGCCGAGCGGCAATCTTAGTGCAGCTGCTCTATAAGGCAGACAGACCCCTGCTCTCCCTTCTCATTCCCATGGAGGTCAGGATGTGCATATATGAAAGGGGTGGGGGAAGTGTTGCTGGTAGGTTTCTTCCGGGTCATGCTCGGACCACCAGCCCAGGACTGAACAGACTTTTGGCTCTGGATCAGAGCTACATGACTGGCCCCTCTCTGCACGCTGGCAGATCCTACCCACCAAGCAGTCAGTAACACTGCAGCTTAGGCCCAGCCTCTGCAGTCTCTTTGGACCCCATGTCTGGGAGACAGCTGTGCTAGGGAATCAGGTATCCCATCACTCAATACCCCACCCCTAGAAGTTCAGCCAAACTTCAACGCAGACCCAGCCAGAGTGGGAAAACAGTTGGCTCTCTCCTCTCCCCCGCATTGCTGGTGCCTCTATTATTTCCGGTTCCAACCTGGGCCCTGATCCTCGGCTGCTCTTCCCCCTACGCAGCTAATTACACCAGTGCAGGGTAGGTGCTGAAGGCTCCTGTGGCAATCACACGCGCTCTGTGCTGGAGTACGGAACAAAAGGTATGGGGAGAACGAGGGTCCAGCCAGGGCTGTGCAGATACCCCTGCAGTGCAGCCACACAAACAAAGCCCAGGGTTACATGCTTCACTACCCAACCTCAGTACCGAACAACCAGGGACATCAGCCAATGGAGGACAAATCCGCTTGCCACCACAGCTGCACCCTCCCACCATTCTCTGTGTAATGCCAGCTGTGGAGTTTCCATCACTCAGCTAGGAAGTTTCCCCTGGTGGTGGATGGAGGGAACCAGGGAGATCTCAGCATTATACCTTTACACTTCTTTACCATACACTGGTGCTGAGCTAATGCAGCATGTTCTCTGGAGGAGAAACACACACTGTGCTCTCTTGTGGAGACTTCTTTGGTCTTTCCCTTAACCTAAACGAAAGGGTATTTTATGGAGAGGCAACCCAGTCTAGTGCGTAGTGCACCAGCTGGCAAGCCAGGAAGTCTGGGTTTCTAGTCTCAACTTTCCCCGGGCCTGCTGGTAAGTTGTTTCTCTTTTTTCTCTCTATTTAGGCTGTGAGCTCTCTGGGCCAGGGGTGGGTTTGTACAGCACTTGGCGGCACAGAGCCCTGATTTTAGTACTGCTGTACGGAATAGTAGTGCTTCAAGCTGAAAGTCTGGCAGATGGCTGCTGGGTTGTGCATGGAAAACATAACACTCTGCTCCCTTCCAAACCAGCATCCTTCCCCTTCTCACAACGACCGCTTGAGTCCTTCTGCTTATCCCGTCTGATCGCACACGGGCCCCTTCTTCTCTACACCACCCACACCGCCTCCTCCTCCCCAGATGCTCCCTGGGCCCCCCAGGCTGCTGAGCCTCCCAAGGACATACTCGCGGAGCGTTCAGACGAGAGTGCTCTCTTCCACGGGTACAGCCTGGGCAGGAAAAGTGAACTGCCCTAGAGTCCTCAGAGCTAGGTGCCGGCTCCGTCGACTACAGATAGCCCGGCCAACAAGCTCCTCTTTTGTACCAGTTGCGGAGTTCTGCAGGTGCCTCAGACCTAACCCCACCAGAGCAGGGGTCTTTGCTTCCTCTTTGGCACAGCACCACCTGCTCGCACGGGCAGGGATGAACAGCTGCAGGCTCCCTCAACATCGTGCTGAATTGCAAAGCAATGCTAGACTCACCGCTTGGATTTGCTTTTCCATTTGCTGCAAAGGGCATAGTTACAGCCTGCAATTTCCTCAACCCAACAGGATTTCCCTCCCAGTGGTTGCTGCCAGGCCTTCAAAGAGCTACAGAGACTGGCACAGCTCCTGGCAGGCCAGGAGATTCCCAAGGCAGGGACTCAGCTGTGCAAATCAACAGGATGCACGCAGACAGCAAGCCATGCAGCCTGTGACAGGGGCGCGGATCCTACTGTCCAGCCACTGGCTGGACATGCAGCATCAACAGCGATGCCCAATGGGAAGAGCCATGGGCTGCACACGCTCTCCTACACACGCTCAGATAGCAAGCCATTCCCCCAGGGAAAATCCAGCCCCAAAGTCACATCCATGCTGGGCACCTGGTGCAGCAAAACTATCATCAAGTTCAACAGAGGCATGGGCCTTACATGTGGGGTCACTGGCTAACCAGCTGCCAAGCACTGCTCAAGGTTACCCCAGCTACCCAACTTGCCCTGCTGCTGTGACCCACCACATCATCATACCTGGCTGCTCTTCCAAGCCCTCCCCCACTACGGACCTGGCCTCAGAGGTCTCATGGTTCCTCCAGCCCCCTGGAAGGGGCCGTGGTGTTTTTCTGTTATTAAACAGCAATAATATTTTCCCATCTCAGAATAACATTGGCAAGGCCCTTCCTCTTTTATTGGTTCAGAAACTTTCCCCAGGCAAATTCCTCCACAGGCTAGGAGCTTTTATATTTGCATTAATCCTCCAGTGCGTCTGCCATGAGCAAAGGGGTGGGGTGAAGGGAGAGGGGCCGGCTCCCTGCCTGAGACCGAGGGCCCCCGCAGAGAGTCTGGGCTTCTCCCCAACACCCAGGAGAGCCATGGATTTCCCCTCAGAACGATCAGCTACAACCAAAGCTTCTCTCGTGACCCATAGTGGGAAGATCCACCCAGGTGTGCTCACCCTCACGGCAGGGACGACTCAGACCTACCACCCTCCACACCCCAGACTCTAGCTGGAATCTTGGACTCCGTGGATTAGGTCTGACTCAAAGGGCGCCATACCCAAAGGGTATCAGTCCCTCTCCATCATAGTAATCGTACCCAAGGTCTAGAGGGGGTCATGCTGCAGGAGATGAGATGCAGCGTGATCCATCTCACAAAGTCCCCACTCTAGGGTCAGGCAGTGCTGCGCTGCGGCAGGGGCTTGCTGGGGAGCTGTGTTGCTGGAGATGCCATCTAGAGTTAGACCCAAGCCCAACATTTGGATTTGGAGCCAGTTGTCCCCAAACTTGGCTCAGGAGTTCGGATTCAGGCCCCTCTTCATAATTTGGGCATGCTCCCCCGTGCACCCTCAAGCCACCTCGTCAGGAGAGAGGAGGCATGACGCTGTTGCGCTGCACCTAGGAGAGGACGGAGCAGAACAATGTACTGCCAGCTGGGGGGATGGGAGAGGTACAGCACTGGGTGGCAATTAGAGGGAGGGGGTGGGATGGAGGTGTAAAGTATGCATCTATACTATGCACAAGGGGGGGGATGGGAGAAGTAGCAGTACTTCTGGCTGTTAGACAAAACAGTGAATTTCTGGCTGCACAGTGAATTTCTGCCCCATTGATTTGCAGGGCCGTTCAGATCCCACTGGGACAGAGAAGACCTCCAGAGCTAATTCCCTTAACACTCCCCTCTTTACTGCCCCCACTTAACAAGCCAGGGGGAAGAACCAGGACTCTGTGTCAAGGGCCCTTCCCTCAACCCCATAACTGCACTGCTTGATGCTGCTAGCAGAGAGATCCCACAGTGCGGAGCCAATCCAAACAGCTTCTCCAGGCGTCTACCCTGCCTCCTGCCATGCTCCCCCCTCTTGCAGCCTTCCATTATTTTGTCTGCGCAGTATTTGGAGAAGTGACAGGAGCCTGGCTCTCCTGACCCAGCCTCTGTTTTGTCTAACAGCAGGACCGTGAGCAGGACAGAGGAGGCTGCTGCTGGCGGGATGGATGGGAAACCACAGGGAAGTGGGGCATAGATTTGGAGCCCACGTGACGCAGCCTGAGCATCTCTCTCCCTGTCTCTCTGGTCCTCCCCCTGGAGCCCCTCTCTCAACCAGTTCACCTTTGGGAATAGTCACTCATCAAAGACACCCCCAGACAAAACCCAGCCCTTGGGAACACTGACAGGCCATGTGATTCTGTGATCCCCACACACCGCAGGGCTACAGCAGCTCGAGATCACCCCTACACACACTCACCCACTCAGAGCAATGCAACCTTCTTCTCATGAAGCTGGCTCTGCAGTGTCTCATTCCCTGCTCTCTCCCCCCCCCACACACACACACCTCTTCCCTGGAGTCATTCCTGGCTTCCTCTGGTGGAAGAGAGAGAGGTTGGCACTAAAGCATCCTCACCTCCATGACAAGGGCGGAGAAATCTTCCTCCCCTTGCTTGGTCCTTTGGTGGGCTCTACCCTGGAAAGGGACATGACCTAACGCGGAGGCAGAGCTGCCGGGCTCAGCGATGAGACACACTTACACCTGTTAGCCTGTCATAGCCAGAGCCTCGTCCAGCTTGTGCATCAGCAAGAGGTTTGGGTACTGTGCAAAACCCACCCAAGACAACAGATATCACATGGGTGTCACTGAGGCAGCATTTAGTCTAAAGAGCTTTTATTACTGGGGATGTTGCAGAAGAAATGAACTCAGCTTTACTTTCAGATCCCAGGGTGAAGGGCAGAACCAAGGGGCTGGGGGAAATAAAGGTATCTCGTTAAATTTAAACTGAACACATGTGCTCTGGAGCCCCCAGGAGACACTGAGCATGGCAACCCAGGACTGCACCTTAAATGAACATCAAAGCCTTGCTGGGGAGGAGAGGAATGGTAGAGCAAATGCTAATGGCTGGCTGGTCTCTCGCACCGTCCATTGGAGGATCTCAAAGCACTTTTAAAAACATTCATGATTAAGCTCCACCCCTGCCCCATGTGACAGGGCCATATCGACACAGATGGGGAAACGGAGCCACATGAAGTTGACATGGTTTGCTCAGAGTCATATTACCAGTTAGCAACCGAGCCAGAAGAGTAGCCATGTCCTCTGCCTCCCAGGCCTGTGCCTTACCCAGCTCCTTCTCTTTGCTTTTAGAGCACAAAGCCGCATTACACCTCCAGCTGGTCAGAGAGCAGCACATGCCCTGTTTTCTCCAGGAGGCAGAGGATCCAAGGGAAGGCCCTTGGCCATGCCACCAAGCTGCTAATAACCTGGAGTTTCCTTCCTCTCCAGAAATACCCAGGTTATCAATTTTTCTTGGCTACTGTAAACCCAGAAGTGGAACTCTGGAGGAGGGAGAAGACTCTCCTTTTAGTCCCATCATGTACTAGTGACAGAAGCAGTGAGGACACAGTACAGCTATGGCAGGTTCATAGGATGAGAAGGATGTTCCCTTTGCAAGTCCCAGCCATGGGAGCATCATTCACATCCCACCCACTCCCAATACTTCCCTCTCTGGGGACCAGCCTCTGGCCCCTTTTGTTCCTGCAAAGAACACGAATCCAGAGCCCGCTTGCAGAGTCTGTGGCAATACGGGATGTAGTCACAGCATGGAACAGGGAGTCAATAAGCCTGAGTTTAAGTCCAGGCTCTATTATGCCCTCTCTGGGTGACCTTGGGAAGGTCATGGCACCTCCATGCTTCAGTTTCCCCATCTGTACTGACACTGCTAGGCTAGGCTTTGAGATGCTTCTATAGGAGTCCAATTTCAGAGGGGTAGCCTTGTTAGTTTGGATCTGCAAAAAGCAACAAAGAGTCCTGTAGCACCTTATAGACTAACAGATGTACTGGAGCATGAGCTTTCGTGGATGAATACCTACTTCGTCAGACACGGTATTCACCCATGAAAGCTCATGCTCCAATACATCTGTTAGTCTATAAGGTGCCACAGGACTCTTTGCTGCTTGCTATAGGAGTGACACAGTATTAAGGTACTGGGACACAGGACCCTGTAAGCCATGCACTTTGTCAGTCTGCCCCCTCCAGAGAGCAACTTTGACATCAGGGAGTGCCTAGGTGCCAACCCCTTTCCCCTAGCCAGATCTCTGCCCTGACTGGCCAGTTCTCTGCTGGCATGATACAAGCAGATCATTGGGATCCCCATGTAATTCAACCCTCTACAGTAACGCATACGTGCAGTTTTCATTACTACAGTGCCTTTCCCTTGGAATTCTCTGACTTCACCACCTCATAACTACATGCCTGAGCCTGCAGCCCATACTTAGCTACAACTCCCACGGACTGATGGGCGCTTTCCCTGGGGAGGACAAAGCAGGAAAAACAGGATCGGGCCCTAGTTTTTGGCTGAATTATTGCAGGACAACAGGGCGCACAGGTTGGAACAAGAGCAGTGTCACCATGTAGAATTTTATGGCGTAAATCTTGAATCAGCCCTTAATTTGCTCCAGCTGAGGAGCTGGCCGTATACATTCCGAGTGCTTTCCAGCTGTTAACTAAGTCAAGCTCATGCCCACACAGGGAAGCACTGCTATCCCCACTTCACTGGTGGCGAAACGGAGGCACCATCCTACATTATTAATTATAGTAGCACCTAGAGGGCCACCAAGATCCTAAAACAGATAAAAGATGGGAGGAGAAATGGCTCGCCCCAGGGCAGAGTTTGTCACTAACCAACCCTGGACTAAAACTCAAGCTCTCCTAATGCCCAGGCCAGGACCAGCTTCTCTAGGCCATACAGTCTCAGACCCAGGATTACACAGCAAGTGAGTGGCCAGAGACCAATACTGCCTCTCGCTATAAAGGCTGGTGGCACAGAGGGGGGAAGCACAGGCTTAAATTTCCAGTGCTGCCCAGCTCCTGTTAATTTCAGTGGGGTGCATGAATCCATCAGCTCTGAGAATCTCAGCCACCTTTCGCAAGGAGGCAGCAGTCTCTCTCTCTTCAGAGGAAGCAGCAACTCGGCACCCAGACAGCCCTATGAATCCTCTGTAAACAGGCAGAGGCACCTTGAGAAGGTGGGGGAGGAGCAGGACCTTCCCAACCACATAGCTGGTGGTGCCCTGGCACTGGGCACACACCCCCAGGAAGGACGTTGCAGGGGGAGTGAGAAGCTGCAGTGAATGCTTTGTTCCACATAGCCCGTGCCTCAGCGAGAACTAACTGCTTCCACACCACCAGGGCTGGGGCAGCTTCCTTCCCTCCCTCCAGCCAGCCAGATTCTGGCTCCAGGCACTCCAGCAGGCTTTGGCATCACCTCTGATTGTTGCACAACGGGCCCTGTTCTTCGAAAAGGCTACTCTGGCTCCCCGTTCCAGCCAATCACAGCCTCCTAGCAGGAAACTCCCAGCTAGCCACAGAAGAAACTATATTCCCCCTATTGCCAGCCACTGGAGTTATGCTGCTTCCCTGAATAGCAAGAGAGCAGCCCTGATGGGAGTTTCCTTTAACTACAGAAAATGTGTCCAGCCAGGCACTGGGACTCAGAATTCCTGGGTTCTCCTCCAGAGTCTCTGCCAGATTCGCTGTGGGACTCCAGGCAAGTCACCTCCCCTCTCTGCATGGCAGCTCCTCCAGGGTAACATGAATGATATTGACCCACTTCCCAAGGGGAACTAGAAAGCCCCATTAATTAGTGCTTCTCAAAAATCACAGCTCAGCTGCAGAGATTAATCCTGGCTGGGCTGGGCCAGTCTCGGATCAGCCAGCGACTGGCTGTTCGGATGGACAAACGTGTCCAGCTGGCGATGGAGCAGCTTGCGTAGCTGAGGCAATGAAGAGCGCCCTTTGGCAGGGCCATGACTAGGCAGGGCTACTTGCAGAGCAATCGACGTCAGGGTGGGGATTTGAAAGTGCCTAGAAAAACCGACTGTTAAACAGAGAGTCTCACCCCTCACTGCAGTACTAGAGTTGTTCCAATTCACTTCTGGATTCTCTAACGTTATCATTGCAAACCAAAGAGATTCAGGGGCTGAGCAATGTCTAGGGCAGCTGGGAAAAGAGAGTGGCTGGGGAACATGGGGAAGAAAGGGGAAATAAATCCCATCGGATCTGTTTTAAACCCAAGTGGACCAGAGTGGTGGATTAGCCGAGTTCAGCAATGGAGAGGGCCCATCGTTGGTAATGCTCGCCAGGTGGGGTCACTGCAGCCATGGGGAGGAGGCAATATGGCCCACACAATAGACTGGGAGTCGAGGGGCTGTTTAGCCACTGAGAGCTGTGACAGAACAGGCCTGCAACTGATCTGCTCTGCCCTCTCCAGCAGGGGTCGCCAGTGAGCATAGCACTACAGGAGGCCATGCTTCAACCAGCCAGGGGACAAGCGGGCACAGTACAACATGCGTATGCACAGTTGATGACAGCAACAGCCACCCTGCTTTACAACCATCGGCTCCCTGCGGAGAGCTGCAGGAAAGCTCTGAGCACCTCCGGAGGTGAGAGGAAAGGGGGAAGGCATCAAAAGCACCAATAATTGCAGGGCTCCAAACCTGCTCCAGTATTTCCTGCCAGGGTGGGTGGGGAAGTGAGAGTCGTGGGTCAGGGCGAGATGTTCTCCCCCCAGGCCAGAGAGCATTTGTGCTCAGTGGGAGCCGCTCTCTTCCGAGCAGCATGGGGCTGCTGCTGCTTGTAATTACAAAGCACAGGGATACAGCCCTTGGCATTTCCAGTGTGACATGCTTCCGAACTCCCCTGCACATTTCTGCATCACCCTCCCCCTCCAGGAGGTGCTGGGCTCTGGGAGCTGCCCTGCTGGGGTCCTTGCCAAGTAGGAGGTTCCCAGTCTTTGGGGCATCAAATTTGGGTGACCAGATGTCTTGATTTTATAGAGACAGTCTCGATTTTTGGGTCTTTTTCTTATATAGACTCCTATTACCCCCCACCCCCTGTCCCAATTTTTCACACTTGCTGTCTGGTCACCCTACATCAAATCAAGGACAGTTTGTTTTCTGTGGGCCTGTTTCTGACTAACAAGCCACAGCATGTTGTGCTCATAAATCAAGGGGATACATCATTGCGCTAGCAACCACAGGCCGGTGGAAAGGGCCAGGAGTCACATTCCTTTCCAAGTGATCACAGGAATCCTGTCCAGGTTTTTCCCCTCCTCTTATGGGATGTATCCAGAGTCCACTCCAGGTGGGCACAGGATTCCAGCTCAGGTTTTACTCCCTACACAGAGTCCTCTCCAGTAGGACACGGAAATCCAGTTCAGGTTCCCCTCCACACAGGTGCTGCACTCAGTCTACCCCAAGTGGGCAGTGGTGCCCAGTTCTGATGGTTCTCCTCTCACTGGGCTCACACTTCATCCTCTCCCAGTGCATCTTCTAACTGGCTTAGGCCAGCTCCATCCCTGGGAGCATTTATCAGGACGACTGCTCTGGGGCTGGATTCTCAACAGCACCAGCCTGAAATCCTGTGAAGAACCGACCCTGGGTGCGCTGGCCTGTGCTTTGGCCGCCTGGATCTTTGTCCTTGAAGCAGCCTGTGGCACAACGTGCAGAAGAGCCAAAGCACCTGGCGGGAGGCTGAGAGAGACAGTCCGGGCAGCCGCAGCCAGAGACACCGAGCTCAGTCGATCTGCTACATGCTCGGGAACGGCCCATTGGCTCTGGGACCGGAGACCCTCATTCGGAGATTCACACTCAACGATCCCTATATGAGTCCCATGAACCCCCCTCCAGAGAGAAAGGCAGGGTGCTATCTTGCAGCCTCCTCATTCCCCAGAGCCACATTCCTCTCCCACTCACACCAGTGCAGGCTCATTAAAGCCAACAGGTGTAACCCAAAGTTCAGCCCCAGTTGAGTGGCTGAGAACTGGGAACCACGCAGCGAGGGGCCAGCATGCCCAGCAGTGTCCGTGCGTCCATTCTGTACAATGGCACTGCTCCCTGCTGGAAGCAGGAGATACAGTGGGAACTCCCTGCAGCAGGAAGGCCTGACAATACACTGAAGTTCAGGAACTATTTGGCTGGCTCACAGCTGAGCGGCTGGATTAGCCACTGGGGGAAGGGGAAGCAAGGTGGCACATGTTCAACCTCATGGTGCATGGGCCAGTTCCAGCCTGGAGTAACTCTCCTGACTTCAGCAGTTACACTAGGGTTGAGACTGGCCTGACATGTTCACAGCCAAGTAGGAAAGAATTCAACCGCCCCTAGCAAGGAGGGGCTCAAACTCTTCCTGCCCTTTGGAGCTACCAGCCAGCATGCCCCCCACACACTGTTGGGCACTCCCTCCCAGAGCCTCCCCTGCCTTATCCCTGACATGAACCTGCTGTGCCTCCGGCTGGCTGACAGCTCTGTTCACCTCCACCCTGCAGCACGTGCCTACGCACGGCAGCCTTCCCCTGGAACATAGCCAGACCCCACCCCAGAGCTCTGGGGCCACCCGCCTTTCACCTCTATGTGGAACCAGAAACACCCCCAACCAGGGTGGCAAATGGGGGTGGCAGGACCCTGCAGTGCCGAACAGCAGGGAGGTCTAGGCAGGACCCCAGAGCAAGACATGGTCCACTGTGGTTTTAACAGCCAGTGCTGCAGAAACTGCGCTGTCTCACATTCCACACACTAAAGGGGCTGTTTGATTTGCCTTCCTTCAAAGCAACGAGGCCAAAACAGCCTCACCTCCGCCTTGGACGCTGCTGCAGCCTCCCTCTCACCTCTAGCCCTCCCGGCTTCCTTTCCCTTGTAGTCTATTTTTAAACAGCTAATCGTTCCGCGCTAGAGTTTATTTTTTAAGCAGGAGATTCTCACGGTCGCCCTGGCAGATTTCCCCACGCAGAACTCCTCATGAAGCAATGACGAAGGCAGCAATGACGAAGGCAGCCCATTACTCCCGCCTACCCTTCTGTGTGGGAAAAGCTCCCAGGCAAAAATCCTGAAAGTCACCAACTTAACCTCCTTCAAGGCCCTCCTGGAAACTCCCCTCTGCCTTAATGCACAGAGAAAGCTGCCAGCTGATAATCATTTAGCAGGTGAAGAGCTGAGATAGCTGCTCCTGAATGGCTAAGAATTGCCTATAGGGTGACCAGATAGCAAGTGTGAAAAATAGGGACAGGGGTGGGGGGGTAACTGGTGACTATATAAGAAAAAGCCCCAGAAATCAGGACTGTCCCTATAAAATCGGAACATCTGGTCACCCTAATTGCCTACATCCTTCTATCATAGCTCCTCCTTCAGCGCCAGAAGGCTTGTCTTTTAGACTGCAAGTTCTCTGGGGCAGGGACATTCATATAAGACCAGGGTCCCCCGTGCTACCAGTACAGAAAGGTTAATTAGGGATACATTTCAAAGGTAATGTTAATTAGTAACTAGATACATTTCAAAGATAGCACATTTAAAGGAGGAGGGAGAAAAATATTGTTTTTAAATGCAATATAGTTAACTTGTGGAACTCACAGCTGCAGGAACTTACTGAGTTAAGCTGCAGTAAAGGAGAAGATGCTCCTATGCCTAGGAAATGGGTATCATTTTCAAGAGCACCTAAGTGACTTTGGAGCATAGGTCTCATTTTCAAAATGGCTCAAGCACTCAGGCACTTTTTGAAAATGTTACACAGCAAATAAAGTTGCTCAGATACAATTACAATCCCTAGATCTCATCTAGCATTTTTCATCAGCAGATCTCTCAGCACTTCACAAAGGAGGTCAGACTTATTATCTCCATTTTACAAATGGGGAAACTAAGGCACAGGGAGGTCATGTGACTTACCCTAAGTCACCCAGCAGGCCAGTGATAGAGAAAGGAACAGAACTCAGTGCTCCATCCACTAGGCCACACTGCTCTGATTTCTCAGGCTTAAGGACATACACTGTTCAACAGCTGAGCTCAGGAAGATCTGTTCTCCCATGGGACAGTACTGCACAAGACCCAGGCACTGGCCAGCCAGGATGTGGGTCTGTCCCAGCATGGCAGCTGCCATGTGCATGGTAACAATGTCCCCTGCTCAAAGAGCAGGAACCAATTCAATACCCTCAGTTCTTTGAGTCCCAGCAGGACAGCTTCCCAGAATAGGGGTCTCCATTTCCCTCCCCAAGCAAGTAGCAGGCATGGGACTAGGTTCAGAGTAGGATAATTCTGGTCTCTGTCTCCCCTGGCCTACTCCAGACCAGGTGTGTATGGCCCAGTATCTGGAGTAAGTAAAGCTTTGTGCTTTACTGACACTGGGATTCAGAGGAGCAGAGCAGGGAAGCCACCTCAAGCAGTCCCAAATCTTGCCCTCCCCTCCTCCCACAAACTGAGCCATTCATGGTTTTCAGGGGAACCTCTCCTTCTTCTGCCTGTAGCTCACAGTGGCCACATAAGGAGAGAGAGCCTTGACATTCCACCCTGGCCAGAGGAGCTCTGAGCCAAAGGCCGAGTCCGCCTCCCCGCTGAGTCCAGATCTACAAGGAAGCAAGTCACTGGAAACAGCAGGGTCACTTTCCCCAGCTCTGTGGGCTGTTAGCCACCAGATCCACAGCGGCTTGGGTCCCAGCCACCCTGACATCTGTCCCCTGGGGCAGTGTGCAGCAAACTCTCAAGAGCACTAGAGTCAAGCCAGCTCTTCTGTTTCATGTTTCCACCACTCTCCCAGCTGGACTTTCCCCAGTCCCATCCCTCAACATCTTTTTGAGGGCTGGGAAGCAAGGAGGGAGGGACTATATTGGCTGGCCACAAACTCTTCAGAAATAACCCATCTAATGCGATTTGAACTACAGTCCCCAACCAAAGTCCCCAATCTAAGCCTGATGCATAAGCTGCTGTGCAACGGACGGTGCCTCTTTGGTGGTACCTTATCTACCCAAGGGCCCACGACCCCAAGCCTGCGCCTGCTCATACCAGAGTCAATGGGAGTTTAACTTACTAGGAGCAGGCCCAGAAAAGGGGAAAAATAAAAGCCAGCCTGACCCTCCAGCTACAACTCCAACCCCAGCTGTTTTGCCTCTGTCCAGCTCCTAGCTCCAATCAAAACAAGGTGGCAAAACTCCATGACAAAGGCAGTTCTTGAGGCATTTCCAGCCCCAGCAAAAGGAAGAAGCATCTCTGATGGCCGGAGAGACCCCACCCTTGGCAGTTTCCCAATGTTGCAGGGGCACAAGGGATGCAAATCAAGCCGCTGCACATCCCAGGGAAGCGTCGGGCGATACAGGGGAATGCTGGATATCGACAAAGCGCCAGCCTTGCATGCCATTCTCATGCATACCCAGCACTGGGGCAAGGAGCTGCAGGAAGGTCACTCACTCTCAGGGGGCACCCGCCAGTCCAGGAAGCAACATTCCTCCTGCTCCTTCTGGAGTGGGGCCAGGACACAGCTGGAAAGAGCCTTCTCCGGGCAGAATGCTGAGAATCAGGCTGCTTTGGCTGCAGTACCGGACACTGGTCTCAAGGGAGTGCTGGCTGCAGCTGGGGCAGAGAGGGTATGTGCCTACACTTCAGTGGGAGGCAAGACTGCAGCACATGGAGATATAGCCCAGGTAACTCTGATCAAGATCAAAGCTAGCTTGAGTAACAATAGCGGAGAAGCCACTCCAGCATAGGCGGCTGCAGGGACTAGCCCAGCTCAAGACACTGGGGTACATACTCAGTGGTGTGACAGACCCAGGCCAGTGGGGTACAGGAGTCTGGTAGAGGGCAAATATACTGGTCACTGGGTGAGTAGTTTTCTGTTCTCTGAGTGACCAGAGCAGGGGCTGCACTAGAGTAATCAGGAACCTGCTAGAACCAATTAAGGCAGACGGGCTAATTAGAACACCTGCAGCCAATCAAGGCAGGCTAATCAGGGCACCTGGGTTTAAAAAGGAGCTCACTCCAGTCAGGGAGTGGGGAGCCAGAGGAGAGGAAGTGTGTGTGAGGAGCTGGGAGCAAGAGACATAAGGAGCTGAGAGTGAGAGTGAGAGTGAGAGGGTGCGCTGCTGGAGGACTAAGGAGTACAAGCGTTATCAGACACCAGGAGGAAGGTCCTGTGGTGAGGAGAAAGAAGGTGTTTGGAGGAGGCCATGGGGAAGTAGCCCAGGGAGTTGTAGCTGTCATGCAGCTGTTACAGGAGGCACTATAGACAGCTGCGATCCACAGGGCCCTGGGCTGGAACCCGGAGTAGAGGGCGGGCCTGGGTTCCCCCCAATCCTCCCAACTCCTGATCAGACACAGGAGAAGTTGACCTAGACTGTGGGAGAGATCACTGAGGTGAGCAACTCTGCCAAGTAAGCACAGGATCCCCCAAGGTAGAGGAGGAACTTTGTCACAACTGGTGCCAAAGGTGGGATTTGGTGTGCACAGCGCAGTGGAAGAAAGAGGGTGATTTAAAGGAAAAAAAAAAAAAAAGGAGAGGGTTAATTTTTTTTTTCACCACAATGGATGACGTAGTGTGGGCACTGATACAAGCTACGGCGGCCCAGCAGGAGGCTACCTGTGTCCAGGCAGCTGCCCAACAGGAGGCAGTGCGGCTGCAGCAAGAGACTAATCGCCTGCTGATGGACCAGGCTTCTCAAGACCGAGCTATGTTGCATGAACTGGTAAACCAGGTAAAGACCCTTTACAGAGCTGAACCGCAGCCATGATGGGACGCAGAT
Organism: Gopherus flavomarginatus; assembly: GCF_025201925.1. NCBI lineage: Eukaryota > Metazoa > Chordata > Testudines > Testudinidae > Gopherus > Gopherus flavomarginatus. The sequence goes on along the minus strand of NC_066622.1, from coordinate 47,414,873 downwards.
CATACGGGCCAGCCATTGGCTGCAGAAAATGACGCAGGAGGATGATGTAGAGGCATACCTTCTGGCCTTTGAGAGGACAGCCCTACGAGAAGCCTGGCCTCAAGATCAGTGGTCTGGCTTCCTTGCCCCATTCCTCTGTGGGGAGGCCCAGAAGGCTTACTACGATCTGCCTGAAGAGGCTGCAGCAGACTACCCACAGCTGAAAGCAGAGATCCTGGCCAGATCTGGGGTAACAACTGCAGTGCGGGCCCAGCGGTATCACGAATGGAGGTACCAGGAAAACAAAATCCCACGGTCCCAATTGTATCACCTCATTCATCTCGCACGAAAGTGGTTGCGAACGGAATCCCGGAGTCCGGAAGAGATACTAGAGGTTCTGGTCATCGACCGATACATGAGGGGGCTACTACCAGACCTTCGTGCTTGGGTAAGCCAAAACGAACCCTCCACCTATGATGAGGTTGTTGCACTGGTAGAGAGGCGAAGGACAGCGAGGGAGCTGAACCAACCAGTTAAGGAAGAGGCACCCTGGGTTAAAGTAGCAGCACCAAGCCCTAGAGCTCGGGTGACTGAGCGACCAGGAGATCACAAGTGGAAAAAGAGAGGGGCTGAAGGCCCACCAGGAGCCACAAAGAGTCAGAGCACTGAGGGAGAAGAGGATCGTGATGTTAGACTGCCCAAACCAAGAGACCGGGGAATGCCTAAGGCCCCATACAGATGTTATGCCTGCGGGGAATGGGGACATATAGCTGCACAGTGTCCCAATGCTGAGGAGCGGATGCAGTGTAACCTGGGGAACTGGGCAGATCCATGCTCCCTAATCCACCTTGTGGGGGTCTCACTAACCCCACATATGTACACCAGACCAGTAAAGCTAAATGGGGTAGAGAGCACAGCACTGATTGATTCGGGGAGTGCTATCACGCTTGTCTCGGGGAAGCTCATGAAGTGTAGTCAGCTGCTGCGGCCTAAGTGTTCAATGGATAACATGTGTCCATGGGACAGTTGGTTATTACCCCACCATCCCAGTAAAACTCGAGATTCAGGGGAACACTACTGAGGTAGCAGCAGGTGTAGTCCCTAAACTCCCATACGCGGTGCTCACAGGGAGGGACTTCCCAGGGTTTGGAGACTTACTCCCAGTAGGAGGATTGGAGAAAGAGGAGAACCCTGAAGTTAATGAGGCCTCCATAGTAGACTGTCAATCCCCAGTCTTCTCTGAAATATCCCCAGATTTATTTTCCATTCCCAGACAGGGTAGAAAGTCGAAAAGGGAAAGGAGGGCAGCTAAGGCCTTGGGAACCTGAATACTGACTCAAAGCCAGAGAGTCGCTCTCGTAGGTAGGCGGAACCGAGCAGCTGAAAAGGAGGCCACCCCAGAGGGAGAAACACCCGAGTCTGACCCCCAACCTAACGCTTCTGAACCAGTAGAGGCAACAGAGACTGGGCCCCTAGATCTTGGGCAGATTAGTCCCGGGAGAGGAAATTTTGGACGGGACCAGGCTGAAGACCCAAAGGTACAACAACATTAGAAAGGAGGTGACTGAAATAGATGGGGTCCCCGTGGAAGCGAAAACCCAGGGACCAGGACCCTATTTCATAATGAAGAAGAATCTCTTATACCGGGTTGCACCAGTACAGGGGCAGAAGGTACAGCAGATCCTAGTACCTCAAAAACACCAGAACACTGTATTAAGTCTTGCTCATAGTCATCTTTTGGGGGGCACTTGGGGGTAGAGAAGACCCTGGCACGAGTCCTATGACGGTTCTTCTGGCCCGGAGTACATGAAGAAGTGCGGAGGTACTGTGCGTCCTGCCCGGAGTGTCAGCTGAACAGTCCTCGTCCCCACCCGAGGGCACCTTTAGTACCCCTTCCCATCACAGAGGTCCCCTTTGAGCAAATAGCCATGGACCTAGTGGGACCCCTGGAGAAGACGGCTCGGGGCCACCAATATACACTTGTTGTTTTGGACTATGCTACTTGCTACCCAGAAGTCGTCCCCCTGAGGAACACAGCCTCTAAAACGATAGCCAAAGAGCTGGTGGGGATCTTTGCCCGAGTGGGGCTACCAAAGGAGATATTAACAGACCAAGGAACCCCATTTATGTCAAAGCTAATGAAGGACCTCTGTACGCTGCTCTATATACATACCCTGAGAACTTCAGTCTACCATCCGCAGACTGATGGGTTGGTAGAAAGGTTTAACCGAACCCTCAAGGCTATGATAAGGAAGGTGGTAAGTCGGGACGGGAAGGATTGGGACCCCCTACTGCCCTACCTTACGTTCGCTATCCAGGAGGTACCTCAGGCCTCAACTGGATTTTTCCCATTCGAGTTATTATACGGGCGTCACCCCTGTGGCATACTAGATATTGCCAAAGAGATCTGGGAAGAGGAACCCAATGAGGGGAGAAATATAATAGAACATGTAATACAGATGCGAGACTGGACAGCCCGGGTCACCCCTATTGTACGGGAACATTTGGAAAAGGCACAGGAGGCTCAGAGAACTCATTACAATCGCCAGGCAAAAGTCTGACAGTTCCAACCAGGGGATCAGGTGATGGTGTTGGTACCCACAGCAGAAAGCAAGCTTCTGGCCCAATGGCAGGGGTCCTATGAGGTGGCTGAACCCGTGCGGGAAGTAACCTACAAGGTGCGGCAGCCAAGATGCCAAAAACAAGAACAGATTTATCACATCAACCTTCTGAAACCCTGGCATGCACAAGAGGCATGCATAACTGTCCAAAAAGACCTAACCCAGGAAAACAAGCCTTCCAAACAGGTGAGAGTGTCTACCAATTTAACACCAGACCAGAAGAATGAGGTGTCTGAGATGATCTTAAGGAACCAAGATATGTTCTCGACAAAACCAGGTCGAACAACCGAGACATATCACCACATTGTCACGAACCCTGGGGCCAGAATATCAATGAGGCCCTATCGGGTGCCAGCGGCCAAAAGGGAGGAAATAAAAGCAGAAGTAAAAAAAATGCTGGAGTTAGGGATCATCGAAGAATCCCACAGTCAGTGGTCCAGCCGAATCGTGCTGGTGCCCAAACCTGATGGCACCATAAAGTTTTGCAATGACTTCCGGCAACTAAACAAAGTATCCCAGTTCGACGCGTACCCCATATCTCGCATAGATGAGCTAGTGGACCGTCTGGGGAATGCCCAGTACTTGACTACCCTAGACTTGACAAAGGGGTACTGGCAGATTCCCCTTGCAGAAGATGCAAAGGAAAAGACTGCGTTCTCTACACCAGAGGGTCTTTTTCAATATACTGTCCTCCCTTTTGGACTACATGGGGCCCCAGCTACTTTCCAGCGCCTCATGGACAAGCTATTACGCTTGCATAACAGTTATGCTACTGCCTACTTGGACAATGTGGTCATTCATACCCCAGACTCGGAAACCCACCTAGAGAAGGTGGAGGCAGTCCTTGATACCTTCAGGTGAGCTGGTCTTACAGCAAACCCTGCCAAGTGCGCTGTAAGGTTTACAGAGGTCAAATATCTTGGCTACATTGTGGGAAAAGGTCTAGTAAAACCCCAATGATCAAGTTGGAGGCCATCCAAAATTGGCCGCGACCACATCGCAAGAAATAAGTCCGGGCATTCCTAGGTGTAGTGGGGTATTACCGATGATTTATCCCCCACTTTGCCACAAGGGCAAGCCCCCTGACAGACCTAGTGAAAGCCCAAGGACCTGATCTGGTGAGATGGTCTGATGCAGCAGAGGAAGCATTCACAGACCTACAGACTGCCCTCTGCAGTAACCCTGTACTGATAACCCCTGATTTCTCCAAGGAATTTATCCTGCAGACAGATGCATCGGAAGTAGGGCCGGGGGCTGTTCTATCACAGATGGTCGGGGAGGAGGAACACCCAATTCTCTACCTCAGTAGGAAACTCCTTCTGAGGGAACAAAAATATGCGGTGGTGGAGAGAGAGTGCCTCGCCGTAAAATGGGCCATGAAAGCTTTGTGCTACTACTTGCTTGGGCGCAGATTTGTCCTCATAACTGACCATGCCTCTCTTCAATGGATGCAGTGGAACAAAGAGAAGAACACAAGGGTGACCAAGTGGTTCTTATCCATCCAACCTTTCCAGTTTCGTGTGCAACACAGGGCAGGGAGCCGTAACGGTAATGCCGATGGCTTGTCACATGTGCACTGTCTAGCATCCCAAGCTGTCCAACCCCTTGGTGTTGAGCAGGGGGGAGGGATATGTGAGAGACCCAGGCCAGTGGGGTGCAGTAATCTGGCAGAGGGCAAATATACTCGTCACTGGGTGAGTAGTTTTCTGTTCTCTGAGTGACCAGAGCAGAGGCTGCACTAGAGTAATCAGGAACCTGATAGAACCAATTAAGGCAGACAGGCTGATTAGATCACCTGCAGCCAATCAAGGCAGGCTAATCAGGGCATCTGGGTTTAAAAAGGAGCTCACTCCAGTCAGGGAGGAAGGAGCCAGAGGAGAGGAAGTGCGTGTGAGGAGCTAGGAGCAAGAGGCACAAGGAGCTGAGAGTGAGAGGGTGTGCTGCTGGAGGACTAAGGAGTACAAGCGTTATCAGACACCAGGAGGAAGGTCCTGTGGTGAGGAGAAAGAAGGTGTTTGGAGGAGGCCATGGGGAAGTAGCCCAGGGAGTTGTAGCTGTCATGCAGCTGTTACAGGAGGCACTATAGACAGCTGCGATCCACAGGGCCCTGGGCTGGAACCCGGAGTAGAGGGTGGGCCCGGTTCCCCCCCAAACCTCTCAACTCCTGATCAGACACAGGAGGAGCTGACCCCGACTGTGGGGGAGATCACTGAGGTGAGCAAATCTGCCAGATAAGTGCAGGACCCACCAAGGTAGAGGAGGAACTTTGTCACAGTGGCTACAGCTTCACTGCTATTGTTACTGGAGAAAGCTGGATCAAAGCTAGCTGGAGTATCCACAAGTGCTGCATGCAGTGCAGACATGCCCTGAAAGCCACCACCTCCCCTTTTACGCTAAGCACCTGCTCTCAATTTCAAGGTGTTCCCTCACCCATGCAGGACAAGAACAGCCCCAAACCCTCCATTGTCCCATTAGCTGCAGCTGCATGCAGCCTTGCAAACTGATCACTGCCCTGTGGATCCCCCAGGGACCCATCACAAGCATAGTCTCACCCAGGGATGAAGAAGGAGGAGGGACCAAGGCTGGTGGCACTCATGTTAGCCAGATTGGGGATCGTTTCTAAGCAGGATCCCTTCATTCAGGCATTAATCCTGGCCCAGGCACTATTCCATCTCAGCAGGGCAGAGAGAGGGAGTCTTGTAGGTAACACAGACGTGCAGGGTAGCAAACACTCTCCCCGCAGATGGCTACAATCTCGGTTGACCCATGGCTGCTAGATTAGCCATTGAGACGATCCCTGTGCACTCTGGGGACAAGCAAAGCCTGGCAGTGCCTGGGGGCAGGTGGGGCCACTGCCCTTCCTGTCTGAGCCACTGCCCACTGCTACGAAATGAGAGAATGACATTTCTCAGCATGGGAGGGGGGGCCGCGACCACCCCTCAAGTCATTGCAGGAACTCTTCTTTTTCCCATTCCAACCACACGAGGGGCAGCAGACCCCCAGGGGGCAGTGAGGGCAAACGGAGCAAACCATTTATAAATCTTAACACTCCTCAACACACACACACACTCCCCCCCGCCGCTGTAACGAACCCAGTAAGTGCCATGTGTCCCACTCGCGCAGGATGCTCTGCAGTTCCACGGGGTGCCGAGAGTTTGAATACACGCATGCGGTGCACATATTGGTACAGCCATAGGGTCACGGGGGCTAATTTGTCAGGCATCCAGTGTACCCCCAGAGGGAAGAGTGAAGGAGTTAATTGCCAGCACTCACACTCTGCTCTCAGCAGATCTCAGTGTAATTGGTCGAGAAGGGGTTATGAGAGCCCGGGGACATCACAGTGAAATGTACACCCTTGCTCGCACCCACACCACCTCACACCTGCCCAGCTGCTCATCATTGCCACACAAACCCATCCCCACATCCAGCAGGCATTGCTCCCTGCAGGCAGCAGAAATCCCCCCTCCCCATCCACCAGTACCTCCTCCCCTATCCCCAACACACTGAAGGTTGCTGCGATCAGGGCAGAGCATGCCCCCAACACTTGTTCAGACCCAGGCATAAGCACATGAAGCCAGCAAATGCCAAGTCAAAAGTGGGAGAAGAGCCAGGGGGCAGCCCAGTGAGGCTTTCAGGTTAAAATCCTCAACACCATCCCCAGAGATGGCAGCTCCCATCAATACAGCTCCGTAAGCATTATTACCTTTGCAAGAGAGACAAGGTGGGGGGAGGTAATCTCTCATATTGGACCGACTTGTGCTGGTGAGAGAGACAAGCTGTCAAGCTTACAGAGCGCTCTTCTTCGGGTCTGGGGAAGAAAGTGCCTGCCCCACCTTGTCTCTCTAACAGGGTGCCCAGACAGCAAGCGTAAAAAATCGGGATGGGGGTGGGGGGTAATAGGTGCCTATATAAGAAAAAGTCCTCAAAATTGGGACATCTGGTCACCCTAATCTCTAATATCCTGGGACCATCATGCCTATACCACCCCCTGCAAATTACCTTTATAAGACAGGCGGAGTCTGGGCACGCTCCCCTTGGTCCCTTGGCAGCTGGCAAAAAGATTCCAAAAGAGCCACCAGGTTGCCAGCAGCTGGGAGAAGCAGCTCCGCTCCATGCTCACTTACTGCTCGGCTCTTCCTTTTGAGGCTCCCCTAGCCTTTAACTCAATGGGATTCCTTTCCAACCTCCCCACTGCAACGCCTTCCAGGGAGACAGCTGCGAAGATCCCAGCTGGCCAATATGTACTCATGCAGCCTTCCCCACCCCGCCTCTCCCCAGCCCGCCTGCCACAAGCAGCTGGCTCCAAGGAGTCTACTGGGAAGTTTTATACAGGCAGGGCTCCACCCAGCTCCTTGCAAGGAGACTGACTGCCACAGAGCAAGAGATGGGGGAGACCCGCCTTTCCAAGGACTTCCCCAGCAGCTGCAGCTCTCTGGGATTGAATTCCCTGCGGCTTCTGTGCTCTCTCCCCTAACGAGCTGGCAGAGGCAGCGGGGTTAGTCAGTCACTGCTGGAATGCCACTGAATCCTGCACAGTTACACCAGAGATGGATTTGGTCCTTGGCATGGAGAGGAGTAAAATGAAAGGCAGATTTCTTCCCTAATCTCCTCCAGTATTGGCCCATCAGCCAACCCGCAACCCTGCAGCAGCCTGCCTTCCCTCCCGCAGGCCCAAGAAGACACATTTCTTCCTTTAAAAGGAAGTAGACAGCAGGGCAAAAAGAATGAGTCGGGGTGGCGGGAGGGGGTGTCAGCCAATTTCCCCCTGGAAGCGTATCCTGTGCTGATCATGGCTGCCAAGAGGCTGAAAGGATCCCAAGGCCTGACCTACCCACTCATGCCTAGAACAGGTGCCTCCAGGACAGGGATCTAGTGACTTGCAGGAGGCAGGTTTTATTGCCAATGCCCATGCTGTCCCTGACTTGTGGATCACTCCCGGGTTGCTAATTCAGCCCCAAGCCCTATATTAAGGGGCAAAAAATAAATAGCTAATGCTGCTCAGTCCACTAGCCTGTCTGGGTTAGCTTTTGTACAGCACTCATCCTAGCAACAGGTGGATATCGAGCGGCACCATGTTGGTATTAAAGAAATGGGAAAGGTTCTGTCTAAGGTATTTAATATGGCTCCCCTCACTGCAGTCTCTGAACACCTCACATTCTTTATGGCCATAGACCCTGTGAGGCAGGGCAGGGCTGTTATCTCCATTTTACAACTGGGAAACTGAGTCACAGAGAGACTAAGTGACTTACCTGAGGTTACCCAGGACATCTGTGGCAGAGCAGGGAATTGACTGTGGGTCTTCCAAGTGGCAGGCTAGGACCCTAACCACTGAAGCACCCTTCAGCTAGCCCAGCTTTGCCATTGGACTCTTAGTTGTAAAGTACAGTCTTTCCATGCTCGCAGCATCATCTTGTGCAAGTGACTAGAGCCACCATTTTCCAAAGGAGCCTCTGGCTGGGGACACCTCTATTTTGGAGTGCCCAATACAAGATACGTGGGGCCTGGGTTGTTTTCACAGGTGCTGACAACTCACCGCTCCAGCTGAAGTCAATGTGCTAAGAAGGCACTTTACAAACAGAGGCAAAGAGATCCAAAGAACAAGGCAGGTGAAGGGCCGGGGGAACCAGATACGACAAACACACTGTGGTCAAGTTGTTACATTTCCACCACTGCCAACCCCAAGTGTTCAAAAATCATGAGCAGCATCATGGGATTGAATTAAAAATCACAAGAACTACAAAGAAATTGGGATCTTTTTCTTTGCCTTCCTTCCAGGAGCACACAGATCACAGTTTCAAGCTTTGCTCCACAGCCAAGGGCTAGAAACTTACTTTTTTTTATTTAGATGAAAACTGAGATTCTCTCGTAACTCCATGACTGCAGGATCTGAAGAAAAAACACCACATACAACAAGACTCGCATAAAAACCTATCAGCTAGCAACACTGCCTTTCTCCCCACGCACTATAAACTACCCACTCCTTAAATCCCTTTCTCCGTCAACATTCCACCATTTGGCCACCTCATCTCTCAGATAATCCCTCGCTTCTATTCCAGCATCCATATGTCCATCCCTCCAACAATCAGCCTTCCCTCTACATAAATCACTCACCAGTAAATACAACAAACCAATAGATGGCTGAGTCAGCTAGTTTCTTGCAGGCGTTGAGTATGACAATATTTACAAACCTTACTATGAAAAGAAAAGATTTCATATTTGAGGATGTTTCTCCCCACCCATGACATTTAATATAGTGTTCCTATATCAAAAACTTCCCCAGCAAGGCTATAAAACCAAACACAGCCGCAGTCTTGTGCTAGTGTAGGAGAAATCCAAAGTGAAACTGATTCAAAACAAAATATGAAACTGAGCAGCTTAGTTTCAACCTCCAATCTGGTGAAGTGCAAATAGTAAACAAATGGCATTGCCAGGGAAAGTAAAGGAAAGTTTAAATTTCCTTCCTGTTTTAATCAGTTCTGATGTCCTAACTCAGAACTCAGATCTGAAGCATTTTGAAAATGATTTATAATTGGGGGTATGTCCTTGAATCTCTTGGTAAGGATGGGCAGGTAGCATACATGGTTCTACTCTATAAGGAAGTCAAACGTAAGCTTTTAACATCAGATCCCTGCAGCCCAGGCTGGGCATCAGAATAAACATGGCCCGATCATTAGAGAGGCTGACTTCAGGAAGGCAGTGGAATGCATGTAGCCTCTGAAAAGTAAGCCATCTCTTCAGGAGTTCAAGCCCCTGGTGCTCTGCAGCTTGGCAGTCACTTGTCCCAGTGCAGCATGGATGTAACACGCTATAGGGCTCATTCTCATTTTACACTGAGGCCACTTTCAATGGGTATCACTGTAATTTTTGCCCACTTTAAGGCACCTTCACATTGCCAGAGGGATGTGAAGTGGCCCTAGGAATGGTCCTACAGGGCTGATCTACGCTACAAAGTTTGCTTACCACTGTGAAAAATTTCACACCATGCGATGCAATTAAACTGACTTAAGACCAGATGTGGACACCACTAGGCTGCAGGAAGAATTCTTCTGTCGACCTAGCTACTGCCTTTCAGAGAGGTGGATTTACTACAGGGACGGAAGAACTCTTCTGTGGTAGGTGTCTGAACTACAGAGGCACTACTACAGCACTGATATTTTACAGTTATACAGGTATAACCTTGGGGCTGTCCTGAGGATTTATGGGGCCCTACACAGTATTATTAAACTGGTGCCCCTAGGCCAGTGCATTCAGCTCTGTGAATACTGTGCCCCTATACTGGTGCCCCTAAGCTGGCACAACTGGTGCCCCTGTGAATATAGCCCCTGCCTTCTGCCTAGTAAGGAGACTGCAGCGAGCGCTGGGTGTGCGGGAGCCAACCCGCTCCGACCTGCTGTCCAGGTCAAAGGCGTGAACTCTGTGGGTGGGTGGGTGCCAGGGGCCACTCTACACATTTTGCTGCCCCAAGCACAGCGGCATGCCGCAGGAGGCGCTCTGCCGGTCGCCGGTCCCGCAGCAGTAGACCTCCCACAGGTGTGCCTGCAGAGGGTCCACTGGTCCTGCGGCTCCACTGATGCCGCGGGACCAGCAGACCCTCCACAGGCAAGCCGTCGAAGGCAGCCTGCCTGCCGCCCTCCTGGTGACCGGCAGAGTGCCCCCCGCGGCTTGACGCCCAAGCACGTGCTTGGCGTGCTGGGGCCTGGAGCCGCCCCTGGTGGGTGCTCTGGGGCTGAAGCACCCACGGGGAAAATTTAATGGGTGCAGAGCACCCACTGGTGCCAAGTTCCCCCCGCCCCTCCCCCCACACCTCTTGTGTGCCTGCAGCCCCACACTTACCAACTCCTCTCCCTCCTTCTCAGCGCTGCCAGAGTGCCCTGAACAGCTGATTCATGGCATTCAAGCTCCGGGAGGGAGGGGGAGGAGTGGGGACCGGGCGTGCTCGGGTGGAGGAGGAGGCATGGAAGAGGCAGGACGTGGGTGGAGCAGGGGTGGGAAGAAGCGGGGAGGGGGTTTGGTGGAAGGGATGGAGGGGGGATGGGCCTGGAGCGGAGCTGGGGAATCACGCATCCCCTGGCAAGATGAGAAGTCGGCGCCTATGGTCCCGGTGGCGCCCCAAATTTTCAGGTGCCCTACGCAGCCGCGTATGCTGCGTATGCCTAAGGATGTCCCTGTATAACCTGGGTGGACTGTCTCATTCTGGTATAAGTGGCCTCCTTCTGCCTATAGCTTGTGTGGCTTGGGAAATGGCTGAAGCTGTACTGAAAAAGGTCTTTCCTAAACTGAACAAATGTCTACACTGGGTGCTATACTGGCATAGCGGCACTGTTGTCCCTTTCCCTCCCGTCCGTTCTGGGCATTCCCCAGTCACTGAGTTGGGAATGCTCTAAGCACTATGGAGAAGATGAGACGAAAACTGGACCATCCCTGCGATCTCACCTTGGAAAGGGTTTCAGAGATACAGAAGTGCTGGTTTCACTCTTGTTTTAAAATGATCCATGTGGTGAAGGCAGGGGATTGGGACTCCTGGGATTTATCCTCAGTTCTGCTCCTGACTCTTTGTGAGGCCTCAGTCACCTCTGTGCCTCAGTTTCCCCACTCATGAAATGGGGATCAATAATATCAGCCTCAAGTCTAGTTCATTAACATCAGTAAAGGGCTTAGAGGCCCTGAGATGGCAGGAGCTCTGGGGCAAAGCGTTACTATAACGGTTTTCATTTGCATTAGACACAACCCAGCCCTCAGAGCCATGCCCCCTGAAACTTGCCCAGGGCCCCTTTGGCAGTCCAGCTACCTGCCCACTCATTCAGGATTCATTCCCCACCATGCAGTGCCAGGGCTGCTGGGAACCCAGCGCTCATCTGCAGCCTTTCAGGACTGAAAGAGCAGGGAAGCTCCTTCACCAGCTGTCAGAGCTGGCAGAGGGAGCGGAGGCATGCAATCAATTACCACAGGGAGTATAGGAGGGGGTGCTAATTGAATCCAATTAGTTCAGGACTTGCCTCAGAAGCCCAGGGGAGGAGTCTGGGAAGATGAGAAAGGCAGAGGCCTTGCCTTCAGGCTGCGCAGAGCACTGGGGAAGTCAAAGGTGGATGAGACCTATCAGGGCATCAAATCCATCCCCTTCGGCCAGGGCCTAAGTGTTCTCCACAGCCCATTACGCAGCCGAGTTCGACATGTTTGCCAGCAATAGGGCTTCCAGCACTGCCCGTGGGGAGATGGCCCCACGTCGCCACCTGTTCTGGAGGGAGAGAACAGGCTGAAGCTGGCAGATCAGCCTCCTCCATACTCTGCACAGCCGTGCCTTCTGGCCAGATCTCCTGATGCAGCTGGCAAGACAGTGCTGTCAAGGAGGGGAAAGCGGTCTCCTTGGGGGCTAGGGGTAGTCTCGCTCCTTGCAGCACCTCGGTGCCAAAGGACACTTCCCCTCACAGCCTCTCCCCCAGGGGAAGCCAAGGGATTTGGCACATGCTCCGCGCCCAGCCTGCCAGCTGGGACTGCAGCAGAAAGAGCATAGCCCAAAGTTGCTGCTTTTACGTCCCACCGCCTGGATTTCCTCCATAGCAGTGCAATTTATCCACAGCGCAAGGGCAGCTTCCTCCAGTGTGACGGACACCATGCAGCGGGGGAGCCAGCAGGGCCATCTCCACAAGGCCAGACCACAGGCTGCTTCCTAGCACACACAGTCAGCCAAATGAAAGGGAGCCCTGCGTAGGCTGGGGGGATGGCCACATGGGTCTGATATGCCAGCACCTGCTGTCTCTCCAGGGAATGACAATTCTGGGGGAGCTGATGTCCACCCCTCTGTTTCAGTGCCTAACACCCTCCAGAGAGAGAGAGACCCCCCTAAGCTATGGTCTGAGGTAAAAGCTCATGCAATGGGCCAACACTGCAGGCACAATGGCCTCATTTCTCTGTTCCATCTCCCCTCCCAGCATTTCGCATCTCTTCACCAGAACTGAACAGAAAAACTGGTGAGGGGCAGAGCCTGCATTTTTGCCCCTGGCTGTCTCTCCCCCCTTCTCTACTCCTTCTCTGACCCAATCCCCTTCGTCTCCCCCTGCACTACCTCTCTTCAGAGATATGGGCCCTAAGGCCAGAGCACTTGTGATCATTGAAGATTCCTTGGCATTTATCCAGCCAATCCCACACACAGACACACACACACACACCCTCCCCAAGTCCTAGCCCCAATTCCAACTCAAGCAACCACCACGTTGGGCCCACCTCAAAAAATTCTCCCAGTAGTTTCAATGGGAGGAGATCACTTCCTGTCCTAACCTTTTGGGTCATGGTGCAGTAAACTATTGTATGCTCCACCCCAGAAGTGGCTGCATTTGGAGCTCAGTCTGCAAAGGACCTTGTAATCCCTGGCAGCGGAAGGCATGAGATAACCCTCAGGGCCTTTTCCCTCCTCGCTCATCTGCTCCGTTTTCCTCTCCTCTCTTCTTCCTCATGATTTCCTGATCTCTCTTCTCTCCTTGTTCTTTCGCCATCTTTTCTCTGTCTCTAATTCTTTCTCTTTGTGCAATCTCCCTCCCCCACACACCTTTTTCACTCCCTCTCCTATACCCATTTCTCTCCCACCTCTATTCATCTCCTCACCACCCTGTCTTCCCTTTCCCGGTCTCTTTTCTCTTCCCTTCCATTTTCCCCTCTCTCTCTTCTTTCCCCCTCCACCCCCATCTCTCCCTGATCGCTTGCCAAAAGTGCAGGGCAAGTTAACTAGTCCCTGATGCCTGGCTGTGTCTGTACTCGCCCTGCAAAATCCTGCCAAACCACAGCACAGAGACCCCACAGACACGCACATTCAAATCAGCCCCTCCTTTCAACAGGGCCGGAAGAGGGGAGCCCTCAGACCAGGGATTTCCCAGTAACCCCCTGGGGGGTGTACACCCCCCAAATTTCCCCAACACCCACCTCCCCCCCCAGTTTTGTGAATTAGTTACATGCAGTGTTGCCAATGTAGTGATTGTTTGGAAATTTGAATTGAAATTGAAACATTAATACACACTTTAAAAGCATATAAAGTGTATGATAAAATATGTGTATCTGAAAAAGTATAATAGATTTGAAAAGTATGAACATTGATTAGCTTCCTTATACAGCTGCTATTTTTTATGACAATGTCAGTGCATTCATTTTGGTGATGCTGGCCAACCTAATAATTTTAAATGATGATTTGTAAGCCTAGTCTAAATGAGCTCTCCCTGACAGCTAGCGATGCACTGGGGGCTGGGGGAAAGGCTTCAGGATCAGATTGTATTTACATTCGCATCTAATCTACCTAGGTATCCAGCAAACAGAGCTGTGTTGCCCAAGTGATAGATTTTGGCTGGGATTGGGTTACAAATCACTTGAATGCAGGGGGTAATGAAATGTTGTTATTCTTATTGTATGAGTAAAGGGAAGTAGAACTGTACTTAGCCTGTGCTGATTGAGGACATCAAGAAAGAGGATGCGGACAGGTGTTTTGCTTAATGGTCTGCCTGAGTCACCAGTACTATTTGACCTGCCCCTCTCCACTGTTTAAAGACAGAGCTGATTAGGCTCCATAGATAGTCTTTTGTTTTGTTAAGTAACCACTACAGTTGAAATCACTGATGATCAGGTCTAAGTGCTTAGACCTGCTGTGGGACAGTGTTTCTGTGGAAGAGATGGCCCAGTCTGCACTAGCAGTGAGGTTCCCCCACTGAGACCTCAGCTGAAATCACTGAGAGCTGGTGGAACCTCAAGAGACCAACTCGCAGAGGTCACAGTGGCAGTTGGCTGCAGAAGGTGACAACATAGGACCACTGGCAACAGAGCAATGGAGTGTATGGTGGCACAATGAACCAGAGTGGATAGAGTGAACAGTGAGCAGCTGGAGGAACAAGCAAGGTGCCTTCTTGCCCCTCACCTGGGAGGTGAACTCATGTGAAGGCACCTCTGAACTCTGATTCTCCACTGATGAAAGACAACACCGGTGAGTGTTAATGAGGCTGTTAAGAATGCTGGAGACACAACACAGTTCATGCAAACACACATAGCTGTGGCATCATACTTTCTATTTAAGCAAGACATACCACACACTACAAGCTGGAGGCCAATGTTAAGTGCATTGTCACTTGTTCATCCTGCAGTTGAACACTAGTTCTGAACAAGACCAGCAAATGCTCACTACTTTTCTGCAAGAAACTCAACTGAGTGGCTAGAAGCATGCGGTGCAACAGTGAAAGACTCAACAGTTGAAAAAGTGAAGAACTCTCTCACCATGTTCAAAAAATTTGCATACATGGCTGATGAATGCACCGATGCAAATGGACATCAAGAAGTAAGTCATTTGTGTACATTATCTTGATGTCAGTGGTAGGCCAATAGATGCATTTCTAGATGTTCAAATTATAGAAGACACATAGGCTGCATCTGTGACAACCCACATCGTAAAAGAGTTAAATGCTTGTCAGTTGGACTCCAAACAGATGGCTGCTTGTGCATTTGATGGAGCTGAAACTTCTCTGGAAGACATTGTGGAGTACAAGCTTTGCTCAGAGGAAAGTATAACCCTAATCTCTCCTATACACACTGCAGAGGCCATCTATTCCAACTAGTGCTAGTACGAGCTGTAGACTCTTCAAAAGACGTTAAAAAAGAAATAAATTTAACGTCTTCATTATATTCTTTTTTCAGCAAGAGTCCAAAAAGACTGAATATTTTGGAAAATGTAGAAGATACACTGGGACTAAAGTTCAAATTAGTCCAACCTGGGAAAACCCTCTGGCAACAGCGATCCTTGGCTGTTGTCTTAAAATTACTCCATGCGTTATTACTGGCTTTGGAAAGTATCTACTAAGATGGGATGGATCTAAGTAGTGAGGTTGGTGGGCTGCTTTTGCAACTACTTTCAGAGAAGACCACTGCCATTCTCTCTCGTAAGTTTATGGTTGAAACCGCTTGGGTCATTAAACAATGTCATCCAGGCATCTGCTACAACAGTAGTAGATCTTTGTCCAGCAATAGAAGCTACATTTGGATCAATCAGACAGCTATCCATTCAAAAGTACTGGAAGAAGCAAAGACTTCAGTCCAGAAGTTGACTAACGAAGGCATTTATACTGACTCCTTAAATGAAGAGGACAAGAAGTGTTTGTTAAGACAACTGAAAAAGTACACAAACTTGATTCTTAAAAATCTATAACAGCGACTTCTAGATTCTACTCAACCTCTACGTAGCTTTTACAGATCCCTGTCCTATAAAACACCGACAGTTGAGTGCAGTGAGGCACTACCAGCAATGGTGCTGCCATGTGATCAGGACATAACAGAGAATTTGAACAGAGAATGGAATATCATACGACGAATGAGTGAAGATTTGACTTCAACTTCTTTTTTATCATCACTAGTGGCCTGACCCGCTCTTTGTGCTATGTTTCCTGGGATGAAAGAAGCAGGAATTCATCTCTTGCTACTCCCAGTCACAACAGCTACATTTGAGCATTCCTTTTCCTCATTGAATAGAATTTTGTGTTCTGAAAGAAGCCGCCTTCTGCCTGATCATGTGAATGAACTAATGAGCATATCAACTGAAGGAATGGAAGTACCGGACACACGAGAAGCCACCAAAGATGGACTCACATTGCATTCAAGAAGTTTCATTAACAGAGTTGTGCAAAATTATAACAAGAAACCAAGAAGGATGTAGATGTTGTGCTTCATAGAAGGCTTGAGTAGCCAACTTTAATTTGTGCAGTGATTTTAAAACATGATTTAAATCTAGTAAAATGGTCATGAAACATTTTTCAGTTTTTACTATGGTGCCATACAGCCCACCTTCACCCTCACAGTCTCACTCCTCATTGGCCCTCATCCCATTCCCCCCATAAATTCGAACACTCCCCCTCATTTTAATTCCCGCGGAAAACACTGCCTCAGATCCCCTGGGCCAGCACACGCAGCCTTGGCAGCAAAGCAGATCCTCCTCTATGGAGATGCCAAGACCTGGCCTGCAGCCTCCTGCCAAGAAGCAGCTGCTGACGCTCCCAGACTCCCTGTGGGGCTCTGGGCAAGGAAGCATGACAGGGCTCCAAGGGCCGGGCTTGCTGAACAGCACGTAAGGAGCACGGAGCTCAGCTCTGCTGTGGTTTCCCTGGAACTGGCAGCAGAGAATTCTTGCCAACTCCAGTGCCCAGTGCACGCCCCATTGCGCCACTTTGTGCATCTCTTATGCTAAAAGCTGCACCATGCTGCCCTCTACGGGCCAAATGCTGGAGACATGAGAGTTTCCCCTTCCAGCCCGTTGGGCTCACTCCCTGCTCTTGGCTGGTCAAGCTGCCCTTGGTGCCCATGACCCAGAGCAGAGCCACATCTCGTCCTCGCAGGCTCTGGCCCCGGCTGCTCCCCAGCCATGAAGTGCAGTTCAGGGCTGAGTGTTTCCAGAGCAGAGTCAGACCTGGATGAGAAACCGCTCTTGGGTCAGGGTCACCGTGGCCTGGACGGCCCTTAGCAAGCCCAGGGGACATGGCACGGGGACAGGGCATGGGTACAGGGGACTGTGCTCATGGTATTGCCCCCTCCAACAGGGCAGAGCCTCGTGTACTGCACTGACCCCCTGGTCCCCCTGCCCAGCCAGGTCCTGAGCATGCACAGGCTCCTTGTGGCATCGTATTGCACAGATGCCCCCCATAGCACCCCTTATTCCTGGCCCCCAGAGCATCATGCTCACAGGCCCCCTCATGGTACCCCCTTATTCCTTCCCCTCAGGGCATCACACTGCACAGACCCCCTCCCTGTGCCACCCTCTTATTCCTACCCCCCAGGCATCACATGCACAGACTCCTATCCCTATAGAACCCACCCCCTTATTCCTGCCTCCCCCAAGCTCAAGGCTCCTTCAGGGCATCACATTCCACAGCTCCTCCTCCCCACCCCCCCACCGCCCCCCCCCCCGGAGCTGCCAGTGGTTTCCTCACAGCACCAAAGGTATCGGACTCCCTATCACCACCACACGACAGAGACCCCTGGATCACCCAGGGCACCCTCACATCTCTCCTCCCCCAATCCCTCACTTGCATTCATACCCTAGGTGAAGAGTCCAGCAGCTCACTGAACCAACACAAGGCCGACAGAGGTGCCCCACTCCCGATGGCTACCAGTGGCCAGAGGGGCACAGATGGTGCAGCATATCTGCTGTGCTGGTGGTGGGTGAGCAACAAACCCCCACCACACACACCCCAGGGGTACCCTCCATTCTGCCCCCCTTTATAGTCCTGTCACTCTCCCATCATGGGGAGGTCAGTCCTGTTCACTGGGTCCTGAGGATCTCTACTCCCATTACGCCCCAGAGGGTCCCCTGCCAGAGATCACTGAGCCGTCAGCTGGCAATGCTGGGGCGACGCTGATCAGGATGGCAAGGACAAGGGGCCATGGTGCCTTCCGAATGGGCCAGGATCCTGTTGGGAAAAGACACAAAGCCCCCTGGCCCAGGACGGCCCAGGTGTGTCCCTCTGTGCCTGGGAGGGTCAGGTTGGAACAGAGGTTCTGGGCAATCACACGCTTCCTAGAGACAGAGGAAGGACAACTCTCAGGTGCACAGGAGTGTAACAAGCTGGCAGACTGGCTAGCGAGTGCCAGCTATGCACCAGGCTCTGTCCTAACCCTGAGGAATCCAGCCCTGGATGCTCCAGCCCTGATCTGCAGCCATCCCTCCACCACACACACTCCCCCTTGACATGCAGCCCACTTCCCCTCACATGCTCCATCCTGACTTGCACTCCTTGCTACTTCAGTCCTGCCCCCCTGCATGGCCCTGCAGTACTCCCCACATTCCAGCCCTGGGCCCCCCACATTGCAGCTTGGGGCTGCCCCTCAACCCTGCAGTGACACCCCAACATTCCAGCAATGCCCCCACAATGTCCCTGCCAATGCACCTCCCTCTTGCCCTGGAACCCCTGCTGTCGCAGCCCTGGCTCTCTCCTAAGCAGACACAGCCAGTTCTTGGCTCCTCCTGCATCCTGGGGTTTGGCATGTGTCAAGCCTCCACTGGAAGCAGGGACGTGCACGAGATCAGAGCCCTCCTCTCACATATGATCTCAAGTAGGGCAAGACTCAGTTCTTAGCGGTGAAAGATCAGCTTCTTACTCCTCTTAAGCCTCTGGATGGCTCCTTTTCTGGCTGGCCTGTGTTTACAGGGGCCCTGTTTTTTCTGCAGGGGGTGGGGGCTTCCGCAGCAGTGGGTGGCTCACCAAAATCCATCTGCCTCCCCTCCCTGCTCCTACAGCGCCTCCTTAACACCGCCAGCTACAGGTTCAAGCAAGGGCATGGCAGATGCTGCTTCCTGCCTTTCCTTCCAAGGAGCTCAGCTGGGAGAGCACAGGTGACCCAGATCTGTGGAGTCTGCCCAGCCTAACCCATGCAAGAGGACATCACAGCTTAACACAGGCCCTGGGCCCTCACAGGGCCGCCCAGAGGATTCAGGGGGCCTGGGGCAAAGAAAGGGAGCTGCAGCACTTGCACTCACCCGGCGGCAGTCTGGGTCTTCAGTGGCATTTCGGCGGCAGAGGCTTTTCAGTCTTGGGCAGCACTGAAGGGCTCCCCACTGTCAAAATGCCGCCGAAGACCCAGACCGCCGCTGGGCTAGGGCTTGCGGGGCCCCTGTGGGGCCCGGGGCAAATTGCCCCATTCCCCCGACTCCCAGGCAGCCCTGGGCCTTTCATACTGATCACACTGGCCTTCCAGCATCCCATATAATAGCACTGGGAACCCTAACTAGGGATCCAGGCTGGTGTACTAGGTGCTGTACGAATCCACAGCAGAGAGACAGTCCCTGTTCCCAGCTACATCTGTCCCTCTTTGATTCCTCAGGCTCCCCTTTTCATGTCCTCACTCACTTCTGTCTTTTCCATCCTGACTTAAACATTTATCCCTGGCCAGTCTCCTAATCTCCTTCCCACAACCACTTTTCATTAAGGCAGCAGCAGAAATGGAGCCTCATCTCCGTTTCTGCCAGGCCCTCAAACTCTCACATAATCCTCCTTCCCGCAACCTGGCATTTGCTTTGCACACTGCTGGCCCTTGCAGTTAGCATAATGGAGATGACCTCGTCAGGGTTGGCAGTGCTGCCAGGAATTGTGCCCCATCACCACCACTGATGGCTGCTTGAGAGCCAGCCTCAGCCAGTTTTCTGCCATCGGCTCCCTACCCAATAGCTCCTTGGCTCTCACTCTCTCAAAGGCATTAGCCTAAGGAGGAGCTGAAGTAGCTTATTCCAAACAGCTGATTGCATTAATCCCTCATCAGAACAAAAAAGGGAAAACACTCATCCCAGGGCATTGTGCAGGAAGTTATGAAAATCAACCCCCTGGAAGCCAGAGGCAGACTCCTCGTTTATATTCATGTTACAGTAGCACTGAGAGACCACAGCTGAGATCAGGGTGCTGTTGTGCCAGGCATAGTACAAACAGTCATAACCCAGACAGTCTAAATGGACAGAGTATTATCCCCAGTCTACAGATGGGGAAACTGAGGCACAGAGCCATCAAGTGACTTGCCTAGAATTATACAGGAAATCTGTGGCAGAGAAGGGAATTGAACCAAGGTCTGCTAAGTCCCAGCCCCGGGCCCCCAACCACAAAGCCATCCTTCCTCTCCTAGGTTCAGTTTCACTTTGCTCACCTCCTCTGGCTGTCTGGGAAAGCAAGCTGACCAATAACACCAGCAAAGCTCTAGCCCACAGCTCCCAAGCCCTCATCCCGTTCCAATTTAATGAGCCCCTTAGTTACGGTGTATTCCATAAACACCACCACATTATTAGAACCAGATTCATTACAAATTAGCAATTAGGTCATAAAGAGAACCTGGCTGCAGCCTGCTCCCAGGACCCAAACACCCCCAGGCAGCAGGCAGAGCTTGGAGTCTCCCGAATGTTTGCACTAGGGCATGACGGCATCCTGAAATACTGACCCGGCTTCCCTGGGGTATTTTGACAATAGTGGATAGGCCTCAGCAGGGGAAGGCTGGAAGACTTGGACTGTGCAATGCCAAACTGGGCATGTTTAGCCTAGAGAACAGACGGCTGACGGGGGACACGATCACAGTCTGCAAAAATATTAAGGGCTGTTACAAAGAGGATGGTGATGCGCTGTTTTTTGTGTCCACTGAAGGTGGGACAAGGAGTAATGGGTTTAATCTGCAGCAAGGGAGAATTAGGTTCGATATTAGGAAAAACTTTCTAACTATAAAAATAGTTTAGCTCTGAAACAGGCTTCCAAGGGAGGCTGTGAAATCCCTGTCACTGGAGGGTTTTCAGAACACTTCGGACAAACACCTGCCGGGACTGGTCTAGATTTCCTTGTTGCTGCCCTTGAGGTCCCTTCCAGCCCTGCGTTTCTCTGATTCTGTGCAAGGAAGTGCTGTCCCCAGGGCTAGGGCCTCAAACTGCCCATGCCTAGGGCATGGGATGGCAGGAAGAATGCCCTCGCTGGCGCATGCTGGTGCTCAAGACTGTAGGCAGTCACTCAGCAGCCAGCTCTCAGCCACGTGCCTTGGCTCCATGACTGCAGGACATTTAGGAAGGCAGGCTCTCCTCTGTCGCAAGACTGGACAACCACAGACCACAAGATCAGACACATCCTCAGCAGCTGCCAGGAAAGAGTGCCAGTAGTCTTCAGGCTGCAGTCCCCCGCTCAGCCCACACCAGCCATCCCCAGGCTCAGCCTGGAGAGATCGAGGGGGCTTCCCTCTGCCCCCAGCTCCAGGCTCTGCTGTGGGGTCCCCTGTGTCAGGCCAACGTCAGGCGAAGCCATGCTGGAAGCCACCAAACAATCAAAGCCCTGTTCCTCTAGTGGGATGAATGCGCTCAGGGCCTGAGTTCTCCATGGTCTCCTTTACCGCATGCTCCTGGTAAGCCGTATACCAGGGCTGTTAGCATTGAGGATGGTCATGTTCAGAGGGACTTCCCCAGCTGGCCCCACAGCAATGCCAGCTGCCCTGTGGCACAGCTACACAAGGCAGATTTGGGCTCACACACAGTCCTTGGCCTTGGAGGCATGGCAAGCCCACCCCTCCAAAGTTCAGATGTTTCTCCCCTCCCAGGATTACCTAACGGGCCAGTGCCAGAGAAATGAGGGAGCTGCTCACTGCCCACCTCACCACATAGGGCCTGGTGCAGGCTGCTGGAGAGTCAGCTCCTTGCAGGGGCTTTGGGGCAAGTGGAATGACCATAGCTGGGGCTAGATCACAGGGCCAGCAGCAGAGAGGAGATGCCCAATCCCCACAGAGCTCCTAGGGGAAAGGGTCTTTGTCCTAGACAAGTTCTGTCAGGCCACAATCCTTGCAGGGCTCTTTTTGGGGCCCTTAGGGTGGGCAGCCAGCCACTGGCCCACAAGGCTAGATACCGACTAGAGGCAAGAGAGAAGGGGCCTTTGACAAATGCTAACACCCTTGTGATTAAAAGCACTGACCTTCTCCACTTTTGACCTCAGGGTCCCAGGGAGTCAAAGGGCAGCACAGAGTTCTCCCACAACACAGCCGCCAGAGCAGACTCTGTTGTGACCGATGTATCGTGGGGAGGGAATTCCAGCTACATCCCCCGCTCCCCCCCCACACACACACTGACCTCCAAAGGGAGGCGTGTTTTCACTTTCGTTTCATGCCCCTAGTGAATCATGCTGCAGCAGCACAGAGATCAGCCCTCTAGCACAGAGACCATTGCTATAGCACTGACCCCAGACGGTACAGCACTCTGGCAAAGACAGCTCAGACTCAAAGGGTGGGGCCACTGTACAGCATGGTCTTCACACTAAATAGGACCCCCCCACACACACCTTCAGGAGCACTTTGCAGACACTGACGGACAACATCTCCCAGCATCCCTGTTCTCCCGCCCTTCACTTGAATGGGTCTTGGCAGCCTGTTCTGTTCACTCTGCAGGGTCGGCCTACAGCAGGCTCTGTGCTTGGAAAGTGCCTGGCATATTCTGGGCACTACCTCAAGCTCATGAAGCTGTGCATTAGGTCCTTGGGAAAGTGAGGCAGAGAGGGGAAGGGACTTGCCCATGGAGTCAGAGACGGGAGATGCTCGGGCTCTGACACCACGCTGGCCCCATGCAGGCTGGGTCCTGTGCTGTTGTGAGCTTATAGACCGCTTCTCTTTCCTGAGCCCAAAGATGCCGAGGCCTAAGCCAAGCAGGAGGAGGAGAGAAGTTGCTGCAAAAGCTGGCACTCCCTGAAGTTAATGAGGCTCATTTCACTCCACCTTTGGGCACCTCCAGAAGGAGGAAATAATATTAGCATTGCCATGGCAACCAGCCACATGAAGTAATCCCTTTGCCACAAGCAAAGAAAACAAGCCACTCTCCAACTGCCCATTCTCCACTCTGCTTTAACAGGGGGTCAGCAGCCGGAATGGAGGGACCCTGGTGGAACCCAGCAGGCCACCTCGCTTGGCGCTGAGAACAACAGTGGGTCCCCAGAGCAACGCTTACTTCTCGGCTGTTCAGAGACGCTACCCTGAGGCCAACGGGTTATGCTAAACCCTCCTCCCCCACACTGCCCCGCCACGGCGGTTTAGCGGTCTGCCCAAAGCATCACCTTTATAGTCACTCCACCCACACCCCTGCTCATCTTGACCAGAAGGCACAGAACAAGCCCCTCCTCCACCCAGCTCTTCTCCTCCCCATGACATGGACATACCCAGGCTCCCCTCCTGCCTGAAAATACAACGCGAGCTGTCCTGCCTTATGGAGGGATGGAGCTCCAAGCTGCTGTTGCACCATTAAGGCGTGGCCTTCGGGTTAGTTCCCGGGGCAGGCTGATTGCATTAGCAAGATGGTGGTGAAGCCACAGAACAATTATTTTATATTAGGAGGCCTTAAAGTTAGCTGGATGGGGAAGGATGTTCTAGTGGTTAGGGCAGGAGCCTAGGAGACCCAAGTTCGAGTCCCTGTTTCCCCCACCAACTTCTTAGGTGACCTTGAGCAAGTCACTTCACTTCCCTGTGCTCCCCATCTGCGCAAGGTGGTAATTACCCTGCTCTGCCTTACAGGCAGGTTAGATACAATGAAGGCTTGAGGTGCGATGGTGGGGGCCAGGTAAGGAACTGAGCTCTATCAGGAAGGCAAAGGCAGCTGGGGATACTGGAGAGAAGAGCCCAGAGCATCAGAGAAGATTTTTCCCAGGCTTCAGTTAACCATTGACAGGACAGTCCCTGAATCCCATCGTTCCTCATGGCATGACCAAATCAGCTAGCCAAAGGCACCACCAGGATGGCCGATTTCAAAGCAGCAATTCCGAGAGCAGCTGATCAGAGGAGTAACAGCTGACAATGTCTTGCTGCAGCTCAGGAACCTGGCATTGAGGGCTCATGATCAACCTCTCTGGTGAAAATAGGGTGGAACCAGCTCAGGGTGCAAAGAAGCAGAAAGGAAACCTCAGGCCCTGCCTCACTGAATATACAGCAGGGCTGCTGCAGACCGATTCCCTGAACAATCCTGTTACTATTTGCCAGCAAGAGGGGTCCCCACTGATCTAATCAGAGACACACATGGCCCCCCGAAGCTTACTTGTGCATTACAGCATGTCGGAAGACCTGGCCTCTCCCCTCAGACTACATGCTTGCAAAGACATTTGAGCTGCTGCCTTTTGCATGTCACCTCACAGAAAGCCCACTGCCCTCTAGAAATTAGGATGGGGGGAACTGCAGTGTAGGAGTGATCTTCAGGCTGGGATGAAAGACCATGAACAGGTGAGAACAAGGCCCAGTGCATACTTAAAAATGAGATCCACCCACCTAGCTCTGTCCCAAGTGCCCTTGCATATCCCTGCCATAGACGCAGCTAGCTGGATGGAGGGCTTCTTTTGTCACGCTAGCTCCTGCGGTTTGGAGAGGCAGAGCAACTACAGCAATGGGAAAACCTCTTCCATCACTGTGAGAAACACCTCTGCTACAGTATTACAGCTGCAGTGCCGTAACCGTGCCACTGTCATGCCCATAGTGTAGACGTGGCTCTAACTAGTAGAGTGGCTAGGAGACAGGGCAGGGCAATACAGCCTGTGGGATTTCACAGCACTGCTCCCATATCCACCCAGCCACCCCATCTCTGTTGAAGGAATTGGTCAATTTTCCCTTGCTCAGCAGATGTGGAAATTTATCTGCCTGATAAATTAGGTCAGAGCAGATGATCTAATGGTCCCTTCTGGCTTTAATCTATGAGTCTCTGCCTCCCTTTCAATACAGTGCTCACCAAAGATTAATCATACAAGCCTTTATCACCTTAAAGCCCAGACCCTGCAAATATTTCCCAATCTCTATAAGGCTCCATTGATGGGTGCTATTAAAGGAAACCATCAAACAGCCAAACTGGGCATTTCTCTCATCCCTGGGGCTGCCCGGTTAACGATAACGCCTACAAGAAACACAACATCACAATATAGGCTGTGTGAGGACTGGAAGATCAGAGCTGAAGCCAGAGACACGGGACAGCAAGGGAAAGCCTGGGCTCTTTTGAGCTGAGTTATGCATTTTTAAGGATGAAAGGATCAGAGGGAGGAGTCATTTGTTTAACATGGGTGCACACTCTGAGCAAACAAACTACCTACAAAGAGTCACTTGCCATCTCTCTACTCAGATCTTCCAGTCTTTCTGTCTTGATGCATCCCAGCAGGCTGACAATATGACTGCTTCCTATTCTGTGATTTAATAATTACATTTTGTATATGGAGGACATTTAAGAGACAGCGTTAGCCATGTTTTCACATTGGATCAGGCAATCAGAAGCTATTTATTATCCCTACCAGTTTTCTCCAAATTAAGTTATTAGCCTTGTTAAGATAAGTTCCTGTCTGCATCCTAAAAACTTGCCCATACCGGTATTGCCCCGGCCTTTTCTTTTGTCATTCAGTGTTAAACGCATTCTAAACTATATGCATTTCCTTACCTTTTGGGGGTGAAGCCAGACTTTTAGGCACCTGCTCCCCTACTTGGTGTAAACTTTGCTTGTACCAATCAGAAACGAACACACACAGTTTTTGGGCCCCGTCCCCTATGACACTTCTATGATGTCATAGTGGGTATTTTAGGCTGGTCTGCCATGTGCAGGCAGAAGAGGAGAAAGAAAAACGAATCCTGTGTACCTTATGCACACCGTAACCAAGCCTGATCACCTCGAAGCCTCTCTCAGCTCACGTGTTTTAAGCAGAGTTTCTACGTTTGCCGGTCGTTATGAGTTGGTTTGTATTCATAAGTATTGGTTATTACTAAATGCTGCATCTGTGTTTATAAATATTGTTTACTGCATCTTTGTTTATAAATATTGTTTGATAGTAAATACTTTAGCCATTGTATGTTTTAAGTTCCATTAACCCTATTAGCTAATCATACGCTGCTCCCCTACCCCTTGTAACTATCCCCAATAAAACTTTAAATTAATTAATTTTAGTTGTATGCGTGCCTGCAGTTTGCATCGTGACCCATACCCTCCTTGCATCCCTTACCTATACAGTCTATTGCCACGTGCAGCCTGGTAAATAACAGGTCTGCATTTTTCTTTCGCCCCTAAAAGTACGTGGCAATCTACATGGCGTCACTAACAGGATGCATGGGGGTTGGGCCATGCCCGTGGCACACTGCAGATTGCGCAGATAATGAAACTGAACAGTTCCAACATTTGCAGTTTCACCTTCTTACTAGCCAAAATTCAGCTAATCCAAAAATAGAATGGATCTGTTCTCTTGGCTCGGGCAAAACTCTAAAAGGTTATACTGTACCATTAACCCTGGCAGATATGGGATGCCTCCTTCGGTGCCACCCGAGCTTTAGGTGTCAGCCAGCCGATTGTTCCCTGCAGCCTCAGTGCACAGAGACTGTGGAAAACCTCAGTGCTGCAGATCTCTCTCAACTTTGGAGAGAATGTAGCCGCATTGTTAGAAAATCTGGAGGCACCGTTTCCAAATTAATTCCCCCACCTCGGGTAATACCTGCTGATCCGGCACATAAATTATTATGCCAAATGATAAAAGAATTAAATTTGATTAAGAAAACCAAATAATTGCAACCCGATGAATATAAATCTGAGGATGTTTCCACCGTCCTGTTTAGCATGATATGCAAGGCCCTCGATCTGTGTTCTGTCCTCCATGGAGGCACAATGTTTGCAGCTAAACAGGCAGCTCCAGGCTCTCCTAAAGGTAATAATGAGAAGAAGACAGAAAAGGTAGAGCCCATCACTACCCCCCCCCAAGTCCCTCTCGGAAAATTTTGCCACCCCCATATGAAGCTCCTAAAACTCCTCTGTATCCAGCTCTGCCAACAGCCCCAGAATTTGCAGAATCTGAAACCGTAGCAGAAGCTTTGCCTATTGCAATAACTAAAACTAAAATAGACGCACAAACAGGCAACACCACGCAGGTTACTGAACTGCGAACACGAACTAAGGCCGAACTTAAAGAGTTTTTAAAAGAAACGCAACGAAAAGCCGACGAGGCACCCATGGTTTGGGTCGGGCGGCTAGCCTTAGAACACGGAGCAGAATTGGTGGACTGCGAGGAGGCCGGCACCTTAGCCAAAACGGCCAATTGGGCACGAGGCTTCCCAGGTCACGCTTTATTAAATAATCGCATTTGGCCACTTACCACCCCGGCAGCTGCCATTTTAGCAATGCAAGGCAGTTTTAAAGGATTATATATCCCTCCGGGAACCTTAGTTACTCCACACGATCTAATATGGGCAATCGCAGGAGCTTCCATAGCCCTGTGGGATCCACTACAAAATCCACTTAATTTAACTGTTCAACAGCAATTGGTGTCCACACCCTTTATACACGTTACTGATCCCACCCAAATTCCTGTCTCAGCAGAGGCGGTTAATTTGGCATTAGAAGCTGCCCCTGGAGCTGACACCGGTGCCATGCTGCACTTGCATGCGGCCATTCGCAGAGCCATCTTAACGTTATTTGAAGTGGTTAGTAAAATTAAGTTGTTACTGCCACCCCCGCCTGTTGTTCTCCCAGTTGATTCGCAACCAAAAAACCCTCCAAAAAGTCAGTTTAATCCCCAAAAATATCCTGAGCGAACTAAAGCTGAACAGGCACTATTCGGCTTCCTTCTTAACAAAGGGATCCCCAAAGAAGCCCTGCGTAAAATGTCAAACCAAGAGCAGCAAAATGTAGCCGAACAGCTAGGCTGGAAAAATTGGGAGGACTATGTTAGGACAAAAAACGAATAGGGGCCGGATGCTGCCCGGCCCAAATTAAAGATCCCACCGATGAACGCCCATACACCACCCTGTTAGTTAACGGTGACACCCCCACTTCCTTTTTATTAGACACTGGAGCTCAAGTTAGCGTTATTAAGCCCAACGTTCCCCACTGTCCTACTGGCTCCTTTATGTTTGTTCAAGGTCTCAATGCAGTACAAGAAAAACCCGTGGTTTGGGTTAAAATTGCCCACAGAAAATATGTAAGAAAAATAAAGGCCTTGTTGGGATCAAAAAATCTGCTAGGTGTCTCGGATATTAAAAAATTTAAACTGCATGATCAAATTCTGCAAGCCCTCCCTATAACTGTCGGCGATCATTCCACCTATACCCCCGAAGTAGTTAACTCCCAGCCATGGAAATTTTCCCCTATTCCCACAAAATCCGAAGGGCTTCCCCTTATTGAAGCTTTGCTCACTCAGCTTCTAGAAGAAAGAAAAATAGAAAGGGTCACTGCATCCACCTTTCTGTCCACGAGTTGGGGTATTCCCAAGCCCGGCGATCCCTCTAAATATCGCCTTGTCATTGATTACAGACAAGCTAACAGCCGTGTAAAGCCGATCGCATTTTCCAGCTCTGCCACCATTCCCGAAATACAGCGGCAACTAAGCGATGCAAGTAATCAGTGGGCATGTACTCTTGATTTAAAAGATATGTTTTACCAAATCCCAGTCCAGGACACACAAGGAATCTTAAACTTTGCTTTTAAGGGCGTCCAATATAAATGGAAAGTTTGCCCACAGGGGTTCTGTAATTCTCCTGCACTTGCATCGTTAGCCATGTTTTCACATTGGATCAGGCAATCAGAAGCTATTTATTATCCCTAACAGTTTTCTCCAAATTAAGTTATTAGCCTTATTGTTCAGATGTAGGGACTAAACAAACAAAAACCATACAGGGTGGATCTTAACCCGCACAGCTGTTTTAAAACAAAGTATTAAATTCTACTGCTGAAAAGATTCTCAGAGGAAGAGCAAACAAAACTTGTTTACAGAACATTTGCAGCCATAACATGGTGCATATAATTTGAAATAAAAGCTATTTACAAAACACAGGCCTAGCCAGAATGCTGATCCTGACAGGAGACTGCAGGACAGACTCGAGAGCTAGGAAAAGTCAAACAAACCCATCACCTTCCCGCATCCCTGGATCACATTCCCCCGACCAGACCGCCCAGGGAGTTTGCACACAGGCTACACAGCACCTGCACAAGAACTGTCTGACTGCCATCCAGAGTCCAACCCCAACACCTCATCCCGAGTGAAGCTCCAGACTTTAAGCATCTCCAAGTTTCCAAAACTCTTGTACTTCCCAGTTGCCACTGGGGACTGGGCATCTTCAGTCGTCTGGGAAACATGAGCCAGTGTTGCTGTGGAACCGGAATTCAGCTGACCACCAAGCTGCTTCTCCCAGCCAACCGCATCAAACAGCATAGCACTGAATGTTCAACCACAGCAGATAAGGGTCCCTTCACCACAGAAGCCTGGCTATTAAATCCCACTCAGCACAATTTATAATTTCCCCTTATGGCTGAGATCCTGGTATAAGCATTCACCACTGCATATTCCCGCACCACAGCTTCTGATTACAGGACCATCTTAGGAAGAACTTGGCTGTTACATCGGCTCCTAAATCATCCCCCAGGGTGGCTGGAGAGCCCAGTGAGACCTCCAGACTTAGGGGGATGGTTCAGGGGAGTGTTGGCCTCTGGGATGTGACTCAGGTGACCACTGTAGGTCTAGAGCTGCTCGGAACAGCTTTCCCTCCTGGCCCCATAACCCAACTGCATCTGCGTCCTCGTGCCAGCAAGCAGCCAACTTGAGTGCGTGCAGCAGTGGCCTGAGTAGAAACAAAGGAGAGATCGAATCCAGAGCCCACGTCTGCCAGCTAGGCTCCACCCATTGCAGAGCACATACACACGAAATGACAATACATGGGAGCCTTAGTTTACCCTCTTTGCTCCTCCACCTTCTTCCTCCAGCACTGAGAGCCACCTCAACAGCATGCCTCAGATCGGTGTCGTTCGTGTTGCCCTCATTCTTCCTGCTCGGCTAGCCCCCACATTTTACCTCCCAGTGAGCCTGACTGACCCTGCCACATGCATCTGGTGACCCAGAATTACCTGGCAGGGTGGCCCATGAGCCTGGATGACTGGGACATTGTAATAAGGTTACAAAACAGCCTGTTTCCCCAGCTCTGTGGGGAAGGAAACTGCATATTAAGCCAGCCTCTGTATTCCCCCCACCAGCTGTTCAAATGACCCTCAGTTATCCCCATAGCCATGGCGTGAAGAATCATCCATTGTCCACGTCTACTCACTCTCGTGACTCCCATCAATAGTCTCTAGCTTCTTCTGAGGTGGAGCCGAATTCCTTCATCATCTTCCTACGATCTTGGGCTCCCAGACTAGGCCCTCAAGCTCTGGTCTGGGGAAAGCACCTTCTGGGAGGAGAGGGGCAATTCATGCTCCACATTGCTTAGTCGTTGACTCCCCTCTACCATCAAGGAAGAGTCTCATCCAAATGATTTGGACAATGCTTGCCAGGGACTGATCTGAGAACTGCCAGACTCGCTGCACTGATTGTTAGTATTGTCACTGGGAACAGCCTAAGCCTAGTCTTGGCTTGGGACTTACCATTCCTCCCTTCCTGCCTAAATTCAGGGACAATGGGCCCAGCAGCCATTTCAGAATTTATCCCCTTCTCCCCGCCAGCTCCCCACAGCCCTGCCTCAGATACTGGCCAGGCCTGAGCCAGCAGGAAGGACAGCCCATGCTGGCTGGAAGGGCATCACTGTCAGCGTTCTCCTCGCCGCATGGTGGTTCGCCGCCACA
This sequence comes from Gopherus flavomarginatus, assembly GCF_025201925.1. Classification (NCBI taxonomy): domain Eukaryota; kingdom Metazoa; phylum Chordata; order Testudines; family Testudinidae; genus Gopherus; species Gopherus flavomarginatus. The sequence goes on along the minus strand of NC_066622.1, from coordinate 47,384,222 downwards.
TTGCAGGCTCCAAGCCTGGCTGAGCCACACTGGGCCTTGTGTGAGCTTGCAGCAGGGGGATTTACAAAAAGAAGACTGCTGAGCAACCTGCCAATCCAGGAAATGCAGCTTCTGATGGGAGCTGCAGCCCTTCACCCAGCTCAGCTGGGGGTGCAGAGCTACACCTCGGGGGAAAGGGCTGAGAGCACCCCAACATCAATGTTAAACCGCCATCAGGAAAGCACCTAAGCTTTGACTTATAGGGCTAATGCTAGAGGCAAGCAACCTCAGCCAAGGCTAATGCATCTCCCCTGAAGGTGAGCACACAAACAAGCCTTGGGAGCAACTAGTCTCCAAGTGGTCAGCCGCTCCGCTTGCTGTTTGTCTTGAATCACATGCAGGCAGCAGGATCAAACCCAGGCTGGGCTGAGGTGCAGGAAGAATCGATGCCTCCTCTGGCAGCAGACCTAGGCCTCACCCTAATGTATATTTCTACTGAAGCATAGGAAGGTCGGCAGCGGGTCTCGGTTACCTCACGAGCAGTAGGGGGAGAGAGGCCTAGAGGGAAAGGAGCAAGGTAGGGACTAAGCCAAGACAGCAAGGCTGGCAGACAAAGGATCTAGGGTAACCAAGGACAAGGGATGAGAACGAAGACAGGAAAACAGACTAGGGCCCAGTCATGAGCAAGGACTTGCGGGTCAGAAAGGGTTAATGATGGTGAAAAAGTAAATATTGTGCTCTCATGAGAAAGGTCTGATTCTTAGTCATCACCCGTATATTGGTAGCACCCAAGAGCCCCAGGTCGTCACCGTGCCAGGCACTGTGCAAATGCAGACTGAGGAGCTAGGCTCTGCCCCAAGGAGCAATGTGGCCATAGAGTAGCCATGAGCTGAAGCGGGGACGGCGGCGTGCAGGAAAGCCTGGCAGTGCTTGGACACAGAGTGCCGTCGCTGCTGTCCCCCTCACTGAGCACGTCTGACATGCGAGGAGTCGGGCATATTGACACTACCATTGGGTACTGGCTGCTGCACCTCAACACTGGAGATGGGCCAGCCTAAGCCTGAACGAGACTATGTTCCAAACCAGCAGAATTTCCTGCCCAAAGGAAACTCCAGTTCCTGCCAGCTCTGTGCCATGCCAGGGCACCCGCTGCACAACAGCGCTCTGACCCAGAGCACTGGCTCCTAGCTGGAGCCTATCCATGGACTGTCAGATCTGCAGGTTAGGTACAATTCTATCCTCTTCAGATTCGGGGCCGTCCACCCTCCCCTGCACTTAGTTTGGTCACAGTCATGCCCTGTCCAGTCAGCATGGTGTCCCTTCCCTGCTCCAGCAGGCTTAGCCATGGGTCACTTGGTGCACAGCAGGAATACAGGGCTCCTCACCCAATCCACTGCCTGGGCAAAATCCAAAGGACGTGAGCACCCAAGACAGTTGCCTGCGGCTAGGAGCTGCCTCTGCCTCTCCCCTGCCCTTAGTGCGACCTCAGACAACATTCATTCTCCCACCCACCCATCAGACTCACCAGGGCAGTGTTCACTAGGCCATCCTCCCCCGTCACCTGCTACAGCCCAGCTCACAGGGCAGGACTGCAACCTGAGCAATGCACATTGGTCCCAGAACCTGGGAGGGTCACATTAATGGGGTTGGTTCACCCCAGACTGAGGTTAGGACCTATGGGAGCTCCCAGCTAGGAGTTAAGGACAATTAACATTAAAAACTAGAAGTCGGATGGATGCAGAGTTAGCCACTTTCTATCAGACGATCAAAGTCACAGTGGAGCCTATGGCATTTGGATCTGAATCTGGAACCAAACTGGAACTTCTCAATTGTTCTGCTTCAGACCAGATTTCTCCAAAGGACGACAGAGCAAAGGGATGTTGTAAACTGGATCCTAGCACAAGCCTTCCTCTATTATTTATGTAGCATTAGCAGCAAGAGGCCTTCGTCGGAGAGGATAGCCTCACTGTGCTATGCATTACAGACACACAAGTGTGCAACATCAAGACTGAATGCCATTCCAGAAGACATGCTTTGGTCCAACATAAGTTATTGGGCTCAATACAGGAGTAACTGGGTGAAATCTATGGCCTGTGTCAGATTAGATGATCTCATGGTCCCCTTCTGGCCTTAGAAAAATAAAACTGGGTAGTCTCTGCCCCACACAGCTTGCAGAACTAAAAACAGAACCAAGCCGAGAGGCCCATTAGGGTGGTGTTTGCAGAACTGGGCCACTGGTGGTTCTGTTTCTAGTTCTGCTTCTCTCTCAGTTCCTTTCCACAAGTTCATCGGTGCATCTCCCTCTCTCCTATTCACCTTCCCTCCATCACTGGAGGGCATCACCTGCACTGCCACCATAGGTGGCCAACCTTCGCTCTTCTTGCCTGACAGATGTCCGACCACTGGGGAAGGGACGGCCGTAATTAAAAGCTTCCAGCCAACAAGGTCAAAGAGAAAAACAGAAAGCTTCCCTTTCCCTGAAACACTCAAGCCTTCTTTGACCCTTCACCTTCTCCAGGGGCAGGCTCTCCAGGACAGAAGAGGCTGCTGACTTCATAAAAGGCTCATTAATACTAGCCCACTCCCACCCCTTCCCCTCCCTATAGGGTTTCAGCTGCCCTAATTAAAATAAAAGCCAGGAGCATGGGGTTCACGGCTGGCTTACGCAGCCCTGGGAGAGCGCTGACAGATGGCGCGCCAGGCCCCCTGGCAGCAAGCAGGCCCCGAGTGGATTATCCTAGGAAGGGCTGCTCCTCCTCTTGCATTTCCTAATATTGCTTTTGTAATCTATCCCAGAACCACAGCTGCATGGAGGGAGTGAAAATTCCCTCTGATCCTGCTGCCAGGACAGTTATTTCAATGGAGATGGGGGCCAGTAATTTGAACAGAACTTGAAAGGAGCTGGGGGAGGGGAGAGAGAAAGAGAGAGAGAGAGAATGTCCGCTCATTAGCCTTTGGTTTTTCTTCCACATCTCCGGGCCATTGGATGTCAAAGACATGCCATCTTGATGAAGGAAAACAGAGATCCCGATAGACCAAGGAGGGCTCTTCCCAGAGCCACCAGCTCTCTCAGAGACAAGAAGGTAATGGCAGGCACAGATTTAACTCAAACTCTACCTAGCCATCACGGGATTGTGGCGATGCAAGGGCCAGCAGTCCAGGTGGCATTTCATGGAAGTTCATACTTGGAGCATCTCCCTCCATGAAGGGAGGTGTTCAGCATTATAGGATCAGGTGACGTCCATAGGCCGTTAAGTCGGGTGATGGCTGGAGGATTGTTGGAACCAGGTGATGTGAGGTGGGAGAGACACGCGAGGCCAGCTGCTGCAGGAGAAGTCAGGAGATGAGCTAGCTAGCATGAGCTGCTGTGGCCACAAGCCTATTTCTAGGTACTAGCTCAAGCAGAGCTTATGTCTTCCCACCCTATGAACTACCCTGAGGGTATGTCTAAACAGCAATGGAACACCCACATCTGGCCTGAACTAGGGTTGCGAAACTGTACAACTGCAGTGCAGCCAACCAAGCACAGGTTGTAGTGCAGGTTCTGGGACCCCATGAGGGAGAATGGTCCCAGATGCCAGACTGAGCCGATGTACACACTGCAGACTGATAGCCCCACAAGCCTGAGTCAGCTGCCTTGGGACAGCCACAAGTGCTTAAATGCAGTGTAGATGTACCATAAGTGCCTTGCTCAGGATCACATGCCATCCATGTCAGAACAGGGGTTTGAATCCAGGTCTCCCACTTGGCCAGCTTTCCTCTCTGCTACGGGGTTACGTGATTGCTGCAGTCCCTGCAGAAAGCCAAGCTGTCTCATTGTTTGCACCTTGTGTTGGGAAGGTCTCCAAGCAGAAGCCTAATGAATAGAGTCCTTCAGGGTGGAGGGGAGCAGCACCACCCAAGGGAAGACCTCCTGAGCAAAACCTCCAGGACTGAGAGGGATGCTGCTGTGGAGCCTGCTCCGACCACGTCTGGAGCACTGCCATTGGAGAGCTGACAACAGTCCAGGGCGGTTTCCTCACTGGATTAAGGCACAAGTCCCTTGCTGGCTCCCGCACTGCCCGAACAGATGCAGAAGCTCTTGGGAAAAAAGGAGCCCACTGCTCCTGCCTTCTCTAGGCCCAGCTGCACAGACATAGGCAGAGATTCTTGCCCTCAACACAACAAACCTCACCGTGGGCCCAGGAGTGCAACAGGGAGGAGGCTGGGGCCTGCTTCTATTTATCACCAATGACGGGGGAGCTGGCTTTCTGGAGAATGTTTCCCCTGTGCCAGCCCAAGGTGGGAGCGATTCGTGGGAGAAGAGCATGGTCATGCAAACCCCTGCCCACTGAATGCAGCCAGGGCCCGTCGGGCACCTCCCAAAGTGCTCAAGAGAAAAGCCAGCCGTGCATTTCCTGACACCGCCAGGATGGATTACTCAGCTGCCTGCCTCAACATCCCCTCCCCTCCCTCCGATACTCACTGGTACCTGCCCCTACCCTCACAGCTGCGGAGCCCAGCATCTGGAGGGGTGTTGTGGGAGCAAATAGTTCAGGGGACTGGGTGTGGGGCTGTGGAGCATTTCCTCTCCAAGTCACTGCTTCAGATCCTGCCCGGATAACTAGTGGCCAACAGGCAGCGAGGGCTGGTCAGGAACATCTGGGGAATGGGTTAACAAACAGCCTGGCTCTTGGTAGGAAGATAGTGGGTAGGTCCACCTTCACCACCTGGACTAGCCTGTCCTTTGGTTGTAGCCTCACCCAAGAAATGGTGGCCTGAATGGGCCACAGAGCGTGAACTAAAGGTGCATCATCCTGGCCATGGCCGGTGTGTCAATGGGGGGAGTGAGGGGGGCAGAGACTGAGCCGATCCTGGCAGAGGACTTCCAGTTCATGGGAAGTCCAATTACCTTTTACCAGCCGTATATTCACTTGAACAAACAGGCAGCCTGCAGTTAGGCAGGTTACGGGTTGCAGAGTCCCAGAGAAGGTCCTGAAGACTCCATTCATAGCAAGACAAAGTCCTGGTGATCTGGGCCCTTTAACCCATTCTCCACTGCAACACCAGCTCTTCTATGAACACTGACACAGCGCACAGGAGCGACGACAAGATCCATCCTCAGTGGGGTTAACACCCTCTGCTTACATCATTCATTATTTGTCACTTGCTGTTAAAGTAAAAAATGGTACAGTGTAAAGTGATCCCAGTGGGATATAATGACAATGCAATTAGGAACCAGCAGGGAAACTGCAACAAGCTTCTATTTTCCCTGATCTCATTTGCACCTATAAATATTGCAAGGTAGCATCCTATGCTAACTTCAATTGTTTCCTCTTCAGTCTTCTACAAAAGTTCAGATATTAAAGAGAGCCAAATGGTAGAAACACTCAAAACAAATCAGAGTTTAAGCAACTAGTAGAAATGAAAGCTCCATCTTTTTAAAGAGGCAGTTTCCAATACACTGCGCTGATCCACGTGCTAACTCCTGAGAGTTTCCTCAGCTTGATGACTGCATAGCCACTAAGAGAGGCATCACTGAAGATGGCAGGGGTGAGGGTGGCACTGCTGCAGTCATTGGGACTGACTCTGCCAGCAACAGACCTATGGTTTATTAAACATTAAGGGACAGATTTGCAAGTGCTCAGAGACCGCAGTTGGGACCAGATTTTCAAGAGTGCCCAACACCCAACAGCACCACCTTGTGAAATTTCTGGCCAGATGAACAGGAGCTCAACATCTACAGCCAATACACTCTCTTGGAAAACTCTGCTCTAGCATGCAGGCTGAGCAAGCAAAGACTAGGGATCTTCCCAGGAGCTGGGGATGGGAATCCTCCCTCTCCAGTTTGTAGGACTCTTCTGCTGCTCCAGCCCGAGGGCTGCGGTTGTCCCTGCAGCTCCTGTGTCCCCACTCTGGCAGGCGAATAAGCACAGTGTCAGCCCAACCAGAACTTCCCCTGTTTCTCTTCCCAAACACCTGCTTCAGACTGGAGCACAAGGATCTCTCATTAACACGCTGGTGCAGCCTGGCAATGTAGAGTGCCGCCTCTCACCTGCCCTTTGCAGTGGACAGGAGCAGCTTGCTGCTCTCTGGGCTGCAAGGCAGAAGTAGGATTTACCCACACAACGATTGGTAAGTCCGTGGTATTGAAGGTATCCCATGTGTATTAGCAATCATCCAGCCGGAATGAAAGGCAAGGCAGCTGACCACCCAGCCCAGCCAGGGGGTAGACACAACCTCACACGCTGCTGGTGCCACACCACACCCATTGCCGCCATTCTGTTAATTCTGCCATTCTCCGTCTCCTGGGAGCAATGGAATGTTAGGCCATCTCTGGACTGTTCAGCAGATGAATATTCCAGGGTTGCCCATGGCAGCCCAATGGGCACGGTCTTCCTAGATGTCCACACAATGTTCATCCACAGTAAAAAGTAGTTCAAAAAGACAAGGAAGAATAGTGCAACTGGAAGGAGAGTTATCTAATTCCCATCTCATTAGAGCCTGACACCACAACACACACTAGAATAGAGAGAAAACATCTCCTAGGAGGTTGCTCCTGTTTCCCCCAATTACCCCCGTTTGTTCCCTTATGATTCCCTATTGAGAGGGTGGGAATGTTCTTTAGAAGACTTATATCCAGTGAGAGCCTCAGAATTGTTAGAAGGCAGGGAGAGGGTTATGGAAGGGACCTCCTTTTAGGAGGAACCAGCAGGAACACAAAGCACCTGGCCAATGCAGGATTATCCATCATACCAGCTGAAGGAGCCAAGGTGACAGATCCCAGATGGGCTCATACAATTCTCTCAGAGGAGATCAACCACTGCTCTCCAGCCAAAAAACCCTTGAGAGCAAGGCAGGAGGCTCTGCATCCTCTAGCATTCCTAATCAAGTGTGTAATACAACACAGCTGTTGCTCAAAGCCAGAAGTACTGATCCAAGGAGAGCCAGTTGTGGAGTGCTGTCAGGATTTTGTACTAAATTATTTGGGTTAAAATGACTGACAGGGATGGATCAGCCAGGCGTTTTAGTTAATTTTTTGTTACTCTGTCTGCAAAATCCACTTAATTCCTTCTCCCCTACAGGGTTTAATTCAAAACAATTTCACACTGCTTTAAACGAACTCTGACAGTTCACCATTCAGCAACAACCCAATATGCCCAGCCCTGCATTCATCATGAGCAACCTCATGATAACCCATCCTCATTGGCATGTCTTCACTGAAGCATTTACCTGGGAAAGCCAAACCTGCTGGTGGCTCTGCAGTGTGGATGCTCCCATGGGGTTAAGATTAGGCTTCTACAGGTTATAAACAATCAAATGTTTATGTAAACAGAATTCCCTATGCAGACAACTTCTCTTTAGGTACTGGGCAAGTCTCTCTCACCCATGCTTTGCCTCTGTCCTTGTCCTGCCCTGTCCCACTCCATCCTTCTCTTGTCCTGGATCAGGAAGTCCTTGTCTGCCAAGGGCATTCACCCAGGCTCTTTAAAACCCGTTCACTTTAGCCAAGAGCTGCAGATTAGACAGCTTCAAAGCTTGGGCTCATAGCATGGCCCGGCTGGTGGATCGCGAGGATACTGGCCGAAGCAGCACTTAGTGTGGAATCCTGCGGAGTGGAAGAAGGCAGAGCCTCTGGATAAAGCCCTCCATAGAAGCCATACACAGATCTGTGCTGTACTGCAGCTGCCATCAGAACTGCTCAGCTATAGCCTGGGTGGAGAGAAATCCATAGGCCGCTGGGGTTAGCCAGCCTCCGTCTACATTCAAACCAAGCTACCTGCAGCATATCGAGCAAGACCCTCATCTCTTCGGCTGGCATGTCCCAGCTTAGCAGGGTGCTCCTTAAATCACTGCACAAGCTAGAGAGGGAGGCAGAATTCCTCAGAGAGGGAAGAGTAGAAAGGGCTGCCTGATCATGGGGTACTCAGGCCCATAAGGGGGCTATGAACTGCCACAAGCAGTGATAAGTGGCCCACACAGGCCTAGTGTACGTGACCCCTCAGACATTAGGGTGGCCCGGGGCAAACAGTTTTAAAGGATTTGTGACACAAGAGTACCAGTGCGGCAGACACACCTTGAAGAACAATCCTGAAGCGCGGTGGCTCATCACAGGCAGGAATCCTGTTGGCTGACTAACAGAGGGGTGTGGGGAGCAGTGCCAGACAGCCCCCTTGCTGCCTTCCACTGGGCCACACGTCGTGCGAGCAATGGAGGGAGGGCTCCAGACAGCCCACTGAGGGCAAAGTCCCTGCAACCGTGCCTATAGAACAATGGAGAGGTGGCACCCGGCATTTAAGGGCTCTGGGATCTTTCCACTGCAACCCAGGCCTATGGGAATTGACCTCCTCTCACCGCCACCGAACCCCAGTTCACCCACCATACCTGCTACCACCTTAGACAGCCCAGCAAGCAGGCATGGTGGATGAACTGGGGTTCGGTGACGATGAAAGGGACCCAGCATCAGCCCTATGTGCCCTTAGCTCAGAAATTCTGCGTTCTCTCCCACCACTGACCAGTGGCTTGAGTCCTGTGGGTTCTTCACTCCCTGGGAAGCAGGAGGGAGCAAGAATTTCACACGTGCCCGAAATTCAGCTCAGAAGTGATGCAGCAGAGGGCTGGGCAGAGGGGAAGCTACACTGGGGGGCAGGGCCATTCCTGCTGGGGCTCCCAGCTGTTACTGGTTTCGAGACTCTACCTCTCAGAGGGAGAATGTCTTCAATGATTAAATGAGAGGGAACCTCCAGCTTCAGGATACTAATATTTGGACAGAGATTAACAGGTCTGGAAGCAATTCCAATCATTGGAGAGCTAAGAGAAAACATGTGTTTGGAGGAAGGAAGAGGTGAACGATACAGATGTGGAGGAAGGTGAGGCTGGGGACTAGAGGAGGACAAGGGGTCCTAAACCGGCTTCCATTGCTATGTGCTTTGAAAGAAAGAGTCCTCTGCTTGGCAATGCACCACCCAAATCCCAGATGCACGCAAATAAAAACACTTGGATTTTGCTCTGATGCTCAGTAGCACCGCAAACAAAGCAAACAAAGCAATGCTCTGTCCAATGAGCAGCCAGTTTTCGTACACGGCACTGCTGCAAGAAGTGCTTTGGGTGGGCAAGAGGGTATACATGATGGCACCAGGGAGGTATACATGATGACACCAGGGGGGTATACATGATGACACCAGGGGGGTATACATGATGCAGAGACCTGAATCACCAGTGAACTTGCCTGTCCAACATGCGTCTCCACTTCACTGTTTCTTATTAGAATGCCACATATGCAGACACCGTCAAAGATCTGCAGGCTGCCTGAACCACAGAGATGCAGCCTCATGTCCTCCTCTTCCTTGCTTGGGCGGCTGCAAGCACAGAGTCCTCCCAACATCAGCACTCACTGGGAATGAGCTTTCTTTTCGCTCCTTGCAAGTAAGGGAGTGTGTGCAGAGCAGTCATATATGTGTCTACACAGGGCCAATGAACCGAAACGGGCCGGATGCTCAGAGGTGCCATAAACCCACAGTTCCCATCAGCATCAGTGAGGATGCCCAACTAAGTCAGGACACTTGGGTTGAGTTGTCTTGCTTTTGATGGCCAAGTTTGAAACATGTGGGCTACGTGTACATTGTAAGTCACGATCCCAGCAGCCACCATGTGTCCTGGAGTCCAAGGCACCAAAGCTCTCCTTCTCCCCCAGATAGCGACCTCTCGTGCAGCTCTCTGAACAGGGAGGGAGTTCTAGCTGGCGGGACATGGCCCTGGTGCCAGGAGGTTCCATACGAGTGACAGGAACAGAGATCGGTGCAAGTAGTTGCTGTTAATCTGCAATAGCTGCCCAAATGGAAGGTATGTGGCCCCAAAGAAGATCAGATCCGAGCTGTGATGCCCCAGCGAGGCCTGTGCTCTGAGATGGCTGCATTCCAGCCCATACCCACTGCAGGAGGAGGAGGAGGAGGAGGATGTAGCAATGCAAATTTCCTCACATTGTGCTGTAAACTCTGCCCAGCCCAGACTTGTCAGGCTCAGGTTGAGTTCAGTGGGGTCAGGGGACAGAAGATGGGTGCGGGGATGCAACAGGAGCAGGCTGGCCCATTCTAAAGACTGCTATCACTATAGGGCTGCCACCATTTTTAGCTGCTCAGCTTTTCTCCCTCAGACATATGTAAAGAGGCAGTGTTGCCTAGTGGGTAAGGCACAGCACTGGATTACATACCCAGCTTTACTTGTGTGACTGTGACAAGTCAGTTAATCTGTGCTTTAGCTTCCCCATCAGTGGGACGGGCTAATTAGCCTGAGGTGATCAGATACCATGAGGATGGGCACGGCCTACAAATCTGAACAGTGGAAAGTGGAAAGTGACTGAGGACGAATTACATTTCACATTCCAGAGAGTGGAATCTCTGTCTGTGGTTTGGTTCGGAGCCTCACCCAATATTTGGGTAGAACCTTGCCTGGCCATGCAGGAGACATGTGGATACAGCAATTTATAACCTCGCTTTTTGGTTTTGATCATCTCTCTGTGAGAGAGGAGAGACCCTCAGAGAGTTCCAAGGGCCCATTGGCTTCCAGTTCTCAGTATAAACCTGAAGCTGGGGGCCAGAGACACAAAAACCTCACAGGAACAGGCCCTCAACCACTTCTGGTCCTGGCCAGGAACTAAAGTGGGCGAAAGAGCGATAAAGAAAAGCTTTATCTGGAGTTTTGGAATGTCCCTAATGGTTTGGTTCCAATTCAGAGCCAAAAGGAAGTCTTTACAGCCAGACTAATTCACTTCTCTCTAACTCTGCACTTCTGGGCTCTGGCCAGGAAACACCAAGGAAACGTATAGCAGGGGAGATGTGTTCCTGTGACATTTCCAATCCCAGCCCAATGCCAGGCACCCAACAAGCCTGACATGCCGCATATAGACCACGCGGCTTTTTGGTGTCTTTGCCAAACCAGAACTCTCCAGCTTTTGACCTTCTCCAGTTGCTGGCCAGTCAGCTGGCCTGACCTTTGGAAACAGAATCGTTCTAAGGGGGAAGTGCACGTCATCTCCTGTGACTGAGAGGCAGGCAACATGGCCTAGTCGTCCAAACACAGGACTGGGAGCCAGGAACTGCAGAGTTCTGCTACAAACTCCTCCTAGAGCCTGGGGCAAGTGACTTCAGCAAGAAGTGCCTCTATCAGCTGTGGATCGTGTCTCATGGACATTATCTCCAAGTCAGCACAAGCAGAGGGGCAGCAGCAGCAGTCAGGGGCTGGCCAGTTAGGATGGGAACACAGATTTCTCACAGGCTCCAGGTTCAGCCCATAACTGCAGCAGGTGATGGAGAGACACAAGCTCTTGGCAGCTCCATTTGCTTGCTCAGGTGCAGAGCACGGACAGATTATCCTGTGTAGGCCAGTAACTCTCTGGCCATGTGGGGTTTAATGGGAAACAGGACTTCATGGGTGTTGGTGGAGGAAGCTCTCTGCCAAATAGGTCATGTCAGCTTGAAATAACTTGAACAATAATGGTGCTGTTTCCCCCAGAGGTTGCCACCCGGCCAGGCAGTGCCCCACCATCACACCATCTGCCTGCTCAGCTGCTGGGGCTGGAGAAAAGGGCTGAGTGGGAAGAATGATTCCCTTACACTTCAGAGGTGGGGAGGCAGTGTGGCCTACGCATTAGGGCCCTGAACTAGGACTCAGAAGACATGGGTCTTAGTCCCAGCACTGCCAGCTGGCCCTGGGCAAATCACGTCCCCTCCCTATGCCTGTTTCACCTCCCACCTTTCATAGATTTAAACAGTAAGTCCTTCAGGGCAGGGACTGTCCCCTGCTGTGCATCTGTACAGCGCCTAGCACAATGGGACCCCAGGCTGCGGGGGAGCTCTGTCACCATCATGTGAACTAACCGGTCAGTTGACAAAGAATTAAGAAGTGGAGATAGTATAGGATGTTCTGCATCACTGCAGACCAGTGCCATGTAGGACATGACCTCCTTCCCCTGCCCACTCTCCTTCAGTAGCCTGGCTCATCTGCCATGTCGGCTCCGGCAGTGGTCGATGACAGGTGTTTCTAAAGGATGGGCACCAACCCAGGCTATTAGCCGAGCAGTGCCACACTCCGGGGGAGGCACTGTGCCAGCTGATGGTCTGTTCCTGCTTGTGCGTTAATGATCAATGCCCCAGGTAGTCTCCATCCTCTAGTGAGGGAGACAGGGACCTACTGTGCTCCTGCTCTTGGCTGGAGCAGCTGGATGACCATTTGGTTTGCACCAGGGGTTGGTCTCCTCTTAGCTCTCCTCTAGGCCTAGCTCCTGCATGTCTGCATTCCATCTGTGCACTGAATAGGTTTGAGTGGGTGACTTGCTGTTCTCTGCCTGGAGGAGATGGATCACCTGACACAGCTTCAGATTACCTTGGCTCCTGCTCCTCCTGACCGTGACTCCTGCTTCTTCACTTTGTCTTCCCCTGCAGGCCTACACTAGGCGGCACTCTGCTCCCAAGTGCTCCAAGCGAGCTCCAATCCCATCTCATGACAGCCACTCCTGCAGAGCCTGTTTGCTGGGTACACTGAACTGGGATGGGGCAGTCATGGCCAGTGGTTGGAGCAGGTGCTGGGAGTCAGGAACCAAAGGCAGAAGTCAAGAGTCAGCAGTTCCGTATAGAAGCAGGCCTGGTCACAGCTGGGGCATAGGCATTGAGCAGCCAGAGATTAGCTGGTGCTCTTGGGTTTAAGAACAGGCTTCCTCGGCCAACCAGGCTGAGTGGTCAACCAGATGGCCCTGCAGTGGCTGAGCTGTATTGGTACACTGCCCGGAGCCTGAGCAAGAGCAGCTCCGAGGCCTTATTCCCCACACTGGGGAGCTGAAGGCACTGCCTCAAAATCACTCCTCTCCAGTGCTCATTCTGGCCTATGCGACAGACTTGGGCTTCACGCTAGAGCTCTTCAGGAATTTGTTCGGACAAAACTGTGTTGGCAAATGTCTATTTGTTGAAACTAGGCAAGGGGCTGTGTTTTGGTTTATTTCCCCTTTTCAAAAAGGAAACAGAACGGCACATGACTGGGTTTTACTATAAATAAACTTACAGTTCCAACACAAAATTGGTTTGACCTCAAAATAGAACTCTTGACCAAAAAAAGTCAAAACATTCCAAAAGGTCAGAATCCAACATTCTGAGGACCTGGCTGAAGTTTTTGGGTTTGTGAAAATCTGAGATTTTCATTTTTTGGTCCCAGTTCAGAGTGGGAACATTTTGGAAACCTTGAAAATTCTCACGGGCCAGGAAATCCATTTCCCACCCAGCTCTTTCTTCAGATCACGCTACTAGCCTGCCAGAGCAGCACCTAGCCTCTCACTGCCCCAGCCGCTCAGCCCAACTCCAAGCAAAACAGGGCAAAGCTCAGGATTCCCAGCTATAAGGAGCCACAACCTTGCAGAATCCGCTGACTGCCCCTTGGATTTTGATTTCCATACACACTTTACAGCAGTTTTTTTAAATGAGAAGTTAGAGCTTTGGACCTGACTGATGGGCTCTACAGAGGAGACTAGCATGGAAAGAGCAGTGCCGGCTTGCCGTACGCTGTCACATGGCCAAGCTCCATCCTGGGTGTTCCCTGTGCCATTCAACCCCTGGGCACCTCTATCTATACAGGTGCCAATGCCTCCCACCAGTGATGGTGGGGTTTGCTATGAGGACTCCTGCTCGTTAGATTCGGCTGAGATGGCCAAGTGGTCTCTTCTGGGAGCGGCTAGTCTCTGGAGCTCAAGACTGGGACCTGTGAGTCCTAGTCTCAGCTTTGTGACTGATTTGCAGTGAAAATTTTGGCAAGTCGTGCCTGCCTCAGTTTTCTCATCTGTCAGCTAGAACTCACATGGGACTCAAGAGGCTCAGATTAAGGTTCCTAAGGTACTTACTTGTCTCTTCTATAGCCTAATCAGCTGACCTCAAAGTACATTACTTCATGCAGGCCAAATAGCCATTGTAGCAGTGAATGTTGGTCACTCCTGACTAGGGTGACCAGACAGCAAATGTGAATAATCGGGAGGGGGGTAGGGTAATAGGAGCCTATATAAGAAGAAGACTCAAAAATTGGGACAGTCCCTATAAAATCAGGACATCTGGTCACCCTACTCCTGACCCACCCTAGCTTAAGAAACTCACCATTGTTACCAGTCCCCTGAGCTACCCAAAATTAATTTCAGCACATGGCTCTCTCTTCTTCTATCTGCTCTACCTCTGGCAGCAGTAAGCAAAGCAAACTGGGCCCCAGAACATGTTAACAGAGACCAGGACAGGATCGTCTGTGCTGCACAATGACTGGTGAGACATCCCAGCTGGAGGTCTGGGCAGAGATTTTGATATACTGTGTTGCAGGAAGGAGATCAAAGAACTGATGGCACAGGTGGACAGGAGGACAGCTAGGAAGTTGAGGGCATGGGGTTACTGCTGGGTGCAGAGGGAAGGCTGTTTAAGAGAGCAATCAGAGGCATAAAGGGAAGCTATGGCAGAAGGCCCCTGGCTTTGGAGGACATGCCTTTTCCGAAAGGGTGAAGTTGGGAAAAGACTAAGAGAAAGTGGGAAAGAGGCAACTCAGTAATGTTCAGGAGAGAGTTAGACACTTGTGGTCCTACTGTCAAATAACCCAGGTCACAACTGTGCCTCTGATTTATGTGCAGTTATATACGGGAGTGCTCTGATAGCACATGGAGGCTCCACTGTGCTAGGTGCTGTACAAACCCATAGTAAGAGTTCCTGCCCCAGAGATCTAACAGTCTAAAGTGTCAGGATAGAGGACGTGGGGGAGCTGATTGGGAAGAGAGGTTCCCCCCCAGGGAAAGTTTTGAAACAGTTTCAACTGAGACCATTTTCCAACCAAACAATCCAAAGGTTTTGAAGAAAACGAGTCTCCTAGAAAATGTTCATTTTGTCAAAAAGCTATTGGGGTAGGGACGGGGGGAGAGAGGAGAGATTGATGGGAAGGTTTGATCAGCCCCAGTTATTATCCCCTTTCTAGAGGCTGGGAACTGAGGCCCAGAGAGATGAAGCCAGTTGGCCAGGTCACCCCACAAGTTTCCCCTAGAGCCCTGACCCAACCTCTCTATAGTCCTTAGTGACACACTTCCTCCCCATTGTACATAGACGCCAGATTTGTGTCCTGCACAAACATTGCAACAGTTAGACCTGCTATTGCACGTGCGGCTGAAAAGCACACAGCCTTCACACGGAAATGTCAGCATTAGCATGGACGCTAATGCTTGGTGCCAGGACACCAGAGATGGGGGCATGAGAGAGGGGCTAGGCGGAAGGGTAGGTAAGCCTCAATGGGCTGCATGGCACTAGGTCCTATTGCTAGATTTCCTACGGCCAATCTCCATGCAGAATTTCCCTCTGTCCATGGAAGAGAGGAAGTGAGGGAAGAGATCAGGGGAGAACAAGGCCCACAAGGCATGACCGAGGACAGAGTGGAGAAGCCAGCACAACTGAGACTGACACGGCTGGGGACAGCATGACTGTGTGCATGCTGAGTGGGAGATAGGGACTAAGCCAAGGATGCAGTGGCAGGTCGTGTGAACGTGTCTTACCAGATTTCACACGTCGGCACAATGCCGCTGCAGCACCAATTTTCCATTCAGAAATCCTGGGCCTGATAAGACAGGAAAGGGAGCGCTGGCAGTGTTGCTGACCCAACATGCAAGCCCGCTGTGACTCCCACATTCCCACGCTCCCAATCAGAAGGAGCAACATGTGCTTGTTGGTGGCTCAGGGCTGCTGCTTCCTGCCCCAGACTCACAAGGGTCTGAGTGAGAACACGTGCCTGGAAGAGGGGTAATACATGCAGGAGTCCCAGCCCTAGCTCACGAGCAATGAAGATGCATTGGGAAAGGGAGCATGCCCAGGTGTGAGGGACAGCACTCCTTGAGGCCACTCAGGGCATGTAGAGAGATGGAACATGCACAGTTCAGAGACAGCACTTCTAGCAGCACAATACTGCTAGCATCGTCCTGGGGCATGGGTAGATGGAGCGTTGGGAGGCAAGGCCACTCGGGGTCGGGGGGGGCCCCAAGAGGCGCAATTTGCCCGAGGCCCTGGCCCCATGAGAGTTTTTCAGGGGCCCTGGAGCAGGGTCCTTCACTTGCTCTAGGGGTTCTGGAAAATTTTCACGGGGCCCAGGCCCCCAGAGCTTCTTCCGCTCTGGGTTGTCGTCAGCAATTTGGCGGCAGGGGATCCTTCCTCTCCGGGACCCGCTGCCAAAGTGCCCCGAAGACCCGCAGCAGGGGCTCCTTCTGCACCGGGACCCACCGCTGAAGTTCCGGGTCTTTGGCAGCAATTCAGCAGCAGGGGCCTCCCGCCGAAGATCCCAGGCCCCCTGAATCCTCTGGGCGGTCCTGCTGGGAGGTGGTAGACCTGCGTTCTATTCCCTGCTCTCTCTCGGCCCATTGTGTGACCTCAGACACACTTTCCTTCCCATCCTTTGCCATCTCATCTATTTCAATGCTAAACTCCCCAGGGCAGGACTGGGTGTTCCATGGTTCTGCAGAGCCACTCGATCACTGCTCCCCTAGACCCATCCCACAGAGACTGGTCAGTATTTTGTCCCAATTGCAATATACGGAAACCATTAGTTTGGTGCATCATTTGCACACTAAGAAACCTGGAGAAGTAGGAGCTGGAAGCAGAGATGGTGCAAAGCCTCCCCAGAGAACTTGGTGGGGTTGGGATACAGGCATTCGTTACTCTAGGCAACTACTGCTCAGCTACAAAACTTCTCTCTTCATGCAAGAGTTTGGATCATGAACAGAGCACAAGTGATGGATGACGGTCACGTGGTCGGACGGTACCGATGACTGATGATTATTACTGCCGAAAGTTCAGAGGGGGCTTTTATTCCTTCCACTGAAGGCAGCTAGAGGCTGTGGAAGGGGATGGACATCCCTGCGCAAAATAAACGGGTATCCACATATCAGCCAGTGTTACCTGGTGGCGTCTCAGAGAACACATAAGGGGACCTAGAGACAGCTGCCCTCTCACACCTGGGCAGAGGAGGGATGGGGCATACTGGCTGGGAAGCGAGGGATGCAGTGCGGTGACAGATATGCTGCTGCTCTCCGTGCAGTGCCTGTCCAGCAGAGATCCAACTCCAGTTAAAGGCAGAGGATAAGAGGAGAGGCTCCGAGGAGACAGGAACACACAAGGAACCTTTGAGTCATCCCTCCACTGAGGGAGTCCTGGCTGCTGATCTCTCCCCCATAGACCTGGGCTCCTTCCAGCCGGATCACAGGAGCAGCTGGCAGATAAGGCCAAAGAGGGAAGCCAGCAGGAGCACCAGATGCTGCATGCACAGATACAGTTCCCCTTGAAGTTTTGATAAGACTTTGAGAGAGTAGGGAGAATGGGGAGAGATCCAAGAAGAGAGCGAAGGTGTCTGGACAGGACCTGGGGCCCGGCCCTCTGGCTGCTCTAGTAAATAAGCAAGGTCTGGCTGTCTGACCCTAGGCGATGGGGCCGACCATTCTTTATTGCTCAGATAATAGCACACCTATTCCAGCAGCATCCGATAGGAAGGACATGAGGGCGTTAGCCCCAATGCTCAGAGCAACTGCTGGGTCTCTCCCATCACACCCTCCAAGCAAATGTGGCTCAGAGAGCCACCCCTACATGCCAGCCTGTACCCCAGGTTAGTCAGGAGCATAATTACCCCATGGAGTAATGCTTCTCAGGCACATTCCACCAGCTCCATGACAACACCCCCAGAGCCTGTCCTTTCCTCCATCTGTTTCCTCACATTGGCCATCTCACAGCATGAGGCCGCACCTCCTCGGAGCTGCTTCTCCCCCAGCCAGCTGAGTAAAGAGGATCTCTTTCAAACAGCAGGAGCCCAGAGCAGTTACTGAACAGTTCACCTGCTGAAGAGGATTGTAGGCCTGTAGTGTGGCTAGCTGAGTCGGCTAGTTCTTAGGGGAAGGGGCTGTGCTTCTCTCAGAGCTGCGTACAGCTCCATGCACATGCTATCAGTGCTCAGTAAATACAATATCTACTGAGCCATTAAGTACAGTTCACTTTCTCCTCTCCGAGTGCTGGTGCCCCACATGCTTCCCAGTGAATAGTTAGGCTCAAAGTCAGAGCCCCCATTCTTCCTGTTGCTCGTCCTACCCATCCTTCCCTCTCCCAGTTCCCCTTTCCATATGCTCCCATCACTTCTTCTCCTTCCCTGGCCTTTTTCACTCCAGAGGCAGGAGAAGCAGCTGCCAAGCAATATCACTTGACGCACAAAGGCTGCAGCGAGAAACTGATGAGAATCCTAGTCAGTGTCACACCACCCTGCCTTAAGTAAAGGCCCTTCTGAGATTAATGCAAAGGCAAACAGCTTTCCCTGTCCCCTCAGATGCCGCTTTCTTTACCGTTGAGGGGTTTCCAAGTGGAGCTGGCTCCAGAGACATTGTGCATTTCTGACTCATTTCCTCTTGGTTAAAGGCAGGGCTGTTTTAGCTACTGCCTGACACCTGAGGGCAGCTGCATGGGCACCAAGCAGCCACAGAGTGGGGCCAAGGTGCCCACAATCTCCCAGTCACTGCAGACAATGCGGTTGTAGGTTTTCCCTCAAGGCAGTTGGCAGCCCAGCCAGCCCTTGACCGCTTAACAAAACATTAGAAATCAACACTGTCCATTTGTCCCAGAGCCGGCCGTTCCCTCCCCGTATACCCAGCTCCTACTAGTCACGTTGGAGGCAAGGCACCCGTCTTTACACATAGTGTTCGAGTCTTCACTACTTTGCACCCCGTGCAGCCATTCGCACTTATGTAAAGCGAGTGTGGAGTTGCACCAGATCCAGTTCATCTGACGTTCACTTTGCACGGTTCCAGGAGATTACGCAAGATACAAGAGACGAGGGGCCGTGGGCCTGATTCGCCACAGCTTCTCCCCCTCCAGCAGAACCTGAGCTGCAGCCCAGCAGCCTCTCATGCTCCAGCCTCCCCAACCCTTAAGGCCCAGTATTAGCAGTGAGTGGAAAGGACCTCTGCTGTGGGGCCCTCCCACCTGCAGTGAGTTGCTGCTGTCCACGTCCACATGGCTTATGCCCCAAGACAGAGGAGTTGAAGTGGGAGGGCGGCAGAAAGAAGGAGGGAGAAGGTGATGGCTTCATTGAGCCCCCCCCCAGGAGCCTGGGCAGCCAAGCAATTACAGGCTAACTAAACCCACATTAGCAGATGAAAGGCTTCCTCTCACTTCCTCAATTAAGCAGAAATGCAAATCCAAGCAAGCGGTAATTGGAGTCAGATGCTGTCATTAGGCAGCACACATTGCTGCTATTGTCTGAGCGCAGGGCACTGTGGGGGGCGCTGCCTGGGCCCTACTGTTTGGGAAATGGGGTAGGCAGCCCAGACTGTGTGAATGGGACAAGGAGCCTCCAGAAGGGAAGGTTACAGCATAGACATAGAATATTAGGGTTGGAAGGGACCTTGGTAGGTCATCTAGTCCAACTCCCTGCTCAAAGCAGGGCTAATCCCCAGACAGATTTTTTGCCCCAGTTCCCCAAATGGCCCCCTCAAGGACTGAACTCACAACCCTGGGTTTAGCAGGCCAATGCTCAAACCACTGAGCTATCCCTCCCCCTGGTCAGCCCAGAGCAGGGTTGCGGCAGGCCCACAAAGCAGTCACACATACGGGCGTGAGCCTGACATGCTTCCAGTCCCTTCATACAGCCCAAGGCCTGGGCACGGCAGGCCTACCAGATCCATGGTGGGCCGGGCACGTCAGGGTTTGTTCTGGGACCCAGGTTGGTTCTTCTGGACTGCAGAGCTCCTTCCAGCTTGCATCGTGAGGTCAGTCTTCAGCCATGGTCCACACATAAGCAATGTTCAAGGCCGCTGACTTCCCCATGTGTTTAGCGCTCTGCGTGCTCAGGGCTCAGGCACAGCCTCCCTTGCGATGCAGACAGAGCTGTCCCTTGGGTAGGGCAAATTGGGGCAACTGCTCCAGGCCCCGTGCTTTGGGGGGCCCCCCGGGCCGGTGTGATTGGCCAGTGCGGTCAGTCCCAGAAGCCAGAGGCGCACAGTGTTGGTTTTACCATGAGGCGAACTGAGGCGGCTGCCTCAGGTGCCAGACTGTGCGGGGACACCACTAGGATCCAGAGTGTAGAAAATTGTGTCTGCTGCTGGTGCATGTATTCTCTCTGCTCTAGATGTACAGAGATAGTGGAGTGCTGTGCTGGAGGAAGGAGGGCACAAGAGACATAACAGGCAGGCAGGAGAAAAGGTGAGAGGGAATAACAGAAAGCAGCAGGGAGAGAGAGGAGGAGGAGCCTCTTATGTACCTCTCTGGCACCCCCAGGAGCCTGGCCTGATTAACACCAGCTTCTCAGGGAGCTTCCTGTTTCCTGCTGCTTCCCTGAACCCACTGGAGGAGAACAGGCAGTCAACTGAAGTAGTAGGAGCCGATTAGGCCCTTAAGACGCTGATATCTTCTCTCACTCAGGCCCTGCTACCAGCCAGCTTATTTGTCCCCTTCTATTGAGTGTTGAGAGCCACTATAGCTGGCACAGTACAGCAGTCATGAGTGAAAGAAGAAAAACTCCCCTCCGGGGCAGCATTCAGAAAAAGAAGCAAAGGAAGTTTTTCTATCTAAGCAGGATGGAGCTCTCCTGAGATACAGAGACACAAATGTTCACGGTGAGCCTTGCGGCCCCAGTGAGGATGTGAGTGATGAGGAGATGCCTGATCTTCCAGTTAGTCAGAGTGCAGGTGACCTGGCAGCTACTGCAGCATCCATATCTCCATCTCAAATGGATGTAACCATGCACATTCCTGAAGAAAAGTGTAGATCAGAGAAGAGTGTGGTGGAGGCGCAAGAAACAGCTGTTGCTGAGTTTAGTTCCTTAAGTCTAGATGATCCAGGACTGTGGACCCACTTGAGCAGTAGCCTAGGGATTTCCTTGTACTGCATGGGCCACAGCAAGTGAAAAACTTCATGTTCCCCAAAGACAATGAAAATAGAAGTTTCCATCCAACACATTACTGGAGAGAAATCGCCAGTGGTGACAAAGTGGAGAGGCCATGGCTTATGTACTAAAAACCCCAGAATGCTGCATACTGTTTTTGTTGCAAACTCTTCCAGTCTAATGTTCCATCCACATTGGGTTCTACAGGAAAAATCTGGCTATAAATCTGGCTCGAAATCAGGCATGCCATGAGAAGGCACCAAATCACCAGAGAACATTCCATAGGTGGAAAGAGCTTGAGATGAGACTAAGATTAAAGGCCACCATAGATGATTAGCATCAAGAGAAGATTGCATCAGAGTCTTTACTGGCAAAATGTTCTGAAAAGGCTCATTGCCATTGTGAGAATGCTTGCTACCCAAAACCTAGCACTGTGTGGCACTTCAGATCAGCTGTATGTGCCAAACAATGGAAACTTCCTTAAAATTGTGGAGCTGATGGCGGAGTTTGATGCTGTACTCCAGGAGCATTTAAGAGTCACCACCCAAGAAACAGACACACATCACTACCTTGGAAAAACAATTCAAAATGAGATCATACAGTTACTGGTAACAAAAGCCAAACAGAAGATTGTGGCATATCTGAAGTCAGCAAGATATCACTCCATTATTCTGGACTGCACACCTGACATCAGCCATATGGAACAAATGACTTTAATGGTGCGTTTTGGAACAACAACAGAACCTAGTGAAAATGTCCCTCCAATGGAGACTGTCAGAGAGCATTTTCTAGAATTTAATGACACTGATGATACTACAGGAGCTGGTATGACAAATGTGCTTCTTAAAAAGCTGGAAGATACAGAAATTGCGATAGCTGACATGAGAGGTCAGTGCTACGATAATGTTGCCAACATGAGAGGAAAGAACAGAGGAGTGCAGACATGGATCCGAGATTAAACCCTTGAGGTTTTTTTGTCCCAGGCAGTTCTCATTCATTGAACTTGGTGGTCAGTGATACAGCATCAGCCTCTAAGGAGGCTGCTGAATTTTATAATGTAATTCAAAGCATCTATGTATTTTTCTCTGCATTGACTCATCAACGGCAAATTTTGAAGCAACATCTGGGAACAGCCTCTCTGACACTGAAACCACTGAGTGTCACATGATGGGAAAGCCGAATGAAGGCAATAAAGCCTATCAAACACCAAATTGGGAAGATAGATGATGCCATAGTTGCCATTATGGAGGATAATGCTATGACAGGAACTGTTTGTGGGAGAACAGTGGCAGAGAGAAATGGAATCACCAGAAACATACATAACTTCAAATTTCTGTGTGGCTTAGTGTTGTGGCACGACATACTGTTTGAAATAAATGTTGTAAGCAAGAGACTCCAAGGTGTTGACCTTGATATATCTGGAGCAATGGAACAACTGGGCAAAGCAAAGTCATATCTACAGTCTTACTGGTCAGATGAGGGATTTCAAAATGTTCTGAAGAGTGCACAGAAGTTGGCAGAGGAACTTCACACTGAAGCTATTTTCCCACCCATTCAAGAATACAAGAGTCACTGAAGAAGATGACATTTTGATTATGAGGCACGGGATAACCCCATAAGAGACCCCAAACAAAGTTGAATTCTTTAACCAGATGCTAGATTGTGCAAACATTCAGTTGAAGAATGTTTCATGCAGTTCAAGGAACACAACAGTGTATTTGGTATGTTGTATGATATTCCAAAACTTCTCATTATACCTGAAGACCTACACTAGCAATGCAGGGCACTAGAGACAGAGTTGAGACATGATGACATGTGCGATATTGATGCGAGTGATTTAGGTGATGAACTGAAAGCTCTTTCAAGATACATTTCAGCAGAATCAACTCCAAAGGCTGTTCCGGAATATATGTGCACAAAAAAGAGGATCACCCTCTTTCCAAATGCTTTTGTTGCTCTGCGCATACTTCTAATACTTCTTGTAACAGTTGCCAGTGGAGAATGTAGCTTCTCCAAGCTGAAGTTAATAAAAACACATTTATGCTCCAGGTTGGCCTTGCAACCATCTCAATAGAGCCCAAGCTGGCCCAGACTGTGGACCTTCAGGAAGCAGTTCAAATCTTTGCAACCAAGAAGGCATGGAAAGCACCACTTTGATTATTCAAACAGATAAAAATGCCAGTGTTTACTATGCAGACAAGAAAAGTTACATTTGCTGTTCAGGCATTTGAAAGTTAAGTGTTAGTTAAAAATTTTGAACAAGGCATTTTAAATTGTTAGTTCTCCTTTATTTGGGTATGTAGCAAAGCAGTACCATGAGAGGAGTAGAAGGCAGAATTGAGACCTTTCAAGTTTTGGCCCAAGCAAAGGGGCATGGAGGCGTAATTTGAGCTCCCCACTTCAGGTGCCAAAATGTTGTGGGCCAGGCCTGTAGGTCCAGGGGGTGCTGCAGCACCCCCAGGGTCCCAGCTGCCAGCCCCGCAGGCCTGGTGCTCTGCTCCGAGCCTCAGCTCTGGGGGGCGGGGACAGGGGTAAGGGGACTGGCTATCAGCACCCCTATTAAAAATGTTCCAGCACCACTGCTGGAAGACTAATTCATCACTTCTGCAGGGCCCGCCATCTTGCTGGCAATTAGCAGAGACAGTGCCCGGCTTGGCTGCCTGCGTTTTGGTGCAGCGAGTCCACTGTCCCGGCCACAGCCCCATGGTAGGCACCGGCAACTGCCAGCAGCAGCTGGCGGCCCAGCACCAGGCCAGATGCAGAGCAGGGCCAAGCGGTGGGGGCTGACTTGTCCCAGGCCCCGCAGCCCCCTAAGGATGACATGTGCAGAACTTACTGTGACATTGCTGACATCCCCTAACTAAACCCAGGATCTCTACATTCTGCCCTTGCTAATCCTCTTCCCCCTGTTTATCGCACTTACTGGCTCCTGCACCCATGAAGACCAACCATTTGCCTTGTGGCAATGCTAAGGACTCCTGTCCAGAGCTGAGCGCCATTGGGCCAGGTGCTGTGAAAACAAATACAAAGAAGACAGGCCCTGCCCAGAAGCACTAATAAGTTAAGGACAAGATACAGGGAGTGGGCCAAGGAGGGAGAGGACTCTGATTATGCAGTAGCTAGGCTTGGTGGCATAATGGGTTAATTTGCTAGTCAGCTTTCTTTAGCCTCCCATCCCAGGTATGGTGGGGTGAATGCTCCTTACAGCACATCTCAGAACTGCCACACCTCACACAGATCGACAATCTGGCCGAAAGACCCAAGGCAGAGAACGGGGGGCAGCTGCAGGACAGGAGGGGGTTGCAGACCAAGGCTGTGCGGGGAGCTGCACCCCTCGATTGGGTTGCATTGGCAGAGATGTGTGGGGCCCTACCACTGAGGTGAAGGTGGCTGGGGCTCTGGACTAGGTTGCATGGGGCATACATAGAGTGGGCAGCAGTTGTCCCTCCGCCCTGAGGAGGCAGGAGAGCTGAGCCAGGAAAGCAGGGCTCGGTTCTCCAGGGAGAGGAGTTACTCGCTCCCCCTGTCCCAGATCAGAGGAATGGGCTGACTCAGGTTGCAGAGGGAGCCGGTCCAGTGGGTCTCAACTCCTGCAGGGAGCGGAGGCCTTCACTGACACGGGGCCCCAGGCCTTCCATTAACATTCTTCACCTACCAGCAGAGCCCAAAGCCACAGGCCAGTGATCCAGAGAGAGGAGCCGGCTCCACTCCCCCTGAACTCGCCTGGGACCCCTTTGCAGACACACATACCGTGAGTCAGCTATTCCTCACCCACATCCACTTCCACCGCTCTCCAGGACTCCCCTGGAGAGGAGATGAAAGGGAGAAGCAGCTGCCAGCAGTCAATTTTCCACTTCATGGGTATCGCTGGTCCAGGTCAGGGCTTGGGCATTCCAGCCAGCCGCGGTGCTTGAGTGAGACACCAGGGCAGGGGGAACCACCTAGGAAAGTGCAGGGGACTTGCACTGCTACTGCCTGCACTCTGTCCGGGGCTAGTTGAGACCTCAGGCTCCAGAGAGGACAAGGTGAAGGCTGAGCATAAGGGGGTACAAAACCCCCCTCCCACTCCCACCTATTAATCTCCAGTTCCTATCCCGTCAACCCCAGTGTGTGCCCTGGTTATTCCCCAACTGCCCTGCTCAGAGAAGGCAGCTTCTCTTTGGGAGGCTTCCCGGTCTTTCCAGACACCCCTAGGAGTGTGACCCCTTCATCTAGGAGAAGCCAGCGTCCCCTGGACACCTTCCCTGGAAACCCTGCTTTTCCATGGCATCCCAGGCCAGCAGCAGTAGTTCACCAAGAGACTGCTGCCAACACAAAGAATCTGCTCAGCATCAAACATCTGATTTCATCCACCCTGCGTCCTTTGGCTCAGAGCTTCACCGTGAGAGAGCCGGCTGGGTGTTTGGCTTGGATTTGGGCCTGGCCAGTATGACTGCCAGACCACGTCCAGCCTTTTTGACAGAGGTTGGGGGACAAGCCCAGCAAACAGCTTAAATGGAATAAATATCTGAGGATAAAAGTTTGGGTGAAAGATTTGTAAGGCTCCTAAAATGGAGTCTACTAGCACTAGTCAGAACAGGGCATCAGGTGCTGTGCAGCGTCCCAATGCCCACCGCTCTTCCAAACCATCTCATTATCTGGTGTGCAGGACCCACTGCTGTCCCAGCTCTGGACTCCCTGCATAGCTCTGTCAGTGCCCTCAATCTGGGCCTGCAACCCCCCAAACACAGGCACCCCCCCTACACCCAGCTTGCTATCCCAGCCCTGGGCTCCCACACAGCTCTGCCAATGCCCCCCAATCCTGACCCGCAGCACCTGCAAACATGGCCACAGGGCTCTGACGGCCATTGTGTTATATTGGGCAGAGTGCGTCTTGCTCGGGTTGTTGTGTGTTAATCAGATGTGCTGTTAGCCTGTCATGCTGTGGCAAATTCCAGTTGTGTGGCAAGTGTTCAGTTAGCCTGCAGACAGGGGGACACTCCAGCTTTGCCCATGAAGCTGTGAACAGACAGTAATTCAGAGGGTCTCACCCTTGCTCAGACCCAGGCATCTCTGTAAGTCGCTACCCCAGCCACTTATTGCAACCTGCCTTTGCGGGTTTGCTCCTCTACTGTCCTTAAGCCCTCTGACCAGTCAGCTGCTTGGCATAAGAAACTAGGTCTGGGCAAAATCCACCCAGGATAGTTTCTGGCTGAGCTGAGCTTAGCCTGGCTCCAAAGGTTCCCTTTGGCTCCAGAGGTGGGGCAGTTGCCTACAGACTAGGAGGCTGCTGGTTTAAGGCTCTGCTGTAGCAGTTGCAGGGCAAGTCAGCAATGATCTTCCCACTAGCTGGCAGGCAGAAGAGTCCACATGATTCCAGCTGAACTCAAGCCCCCTCTCTTCACAGCAAGCCCCAAACCCATTGGGTTTGTATTTTCTTGGTTCCTGCTGATTTCAGAGGGGTGGGGTTGTGCCCAGTTTCAGTGTGTTCAGAAATCTAGTGGTTCGATGCAATGTCATCACGCGGTGGCCACACCAGACTGTGACTACACAGCATCAAGGGGCTGCAACGCAGCTATGTCACAACGACCATTTGTGAGGCAACAAGCGTGCTTGTAAAGAGCAAGTGTTTCCACCCAGGGCTGCCAGCCAGCCCCGTGCAATTGTGTAAGCCAACACTGCATTGCACTGTATTTCAGATGTAGGCCTTGCATCTCAGTGAATCTGGATGAAACAGCTTCATCTACTTTTTCCACAAAAAAGGGCACGTTGGCCAACAGGAGGAAGGGTTTTTTTGCATTGAAGCAGTTTCAGGGTTTGTTCAATGAAACGGGGAAGGTGCAGGGTTTCATGCACCAAGGATTTTGCTTGTGACCTATGGGATGGGAGGAGAAAGGTGGGTAAGGCTAGGGAGGTAGGGGCAAAAGATAACAGAGGTCTGTTTGGAAATTTCAACAGAAGCCAAATTCACAGATGTGAAAAACACGTACAGACTGTGAAATCTGGTCTTTTGTGTACTTTTACCTTGTACTATACAGATTTCTTGGGGGAGACCAGAGTTTCTCAAACTGGGAGCCCTGACCCAAAATGGGATTGTGGATGGTACAAGGGGGGCTAGATTATTGCAGTATTGCCACCCTTTCTTCTGTGCTGCCTTCAGAGCTGGGTGGCTAGAGAAAAGACGGTTACTCACCTTTGTAACTGTTGTTCTTCGAGATGTGTTGCTCATATCCATTCCAGTTAGGTGTGAACACGCCGCGTGAACGTTTGTCGGAAGATTTTTACCCTAGCAACACTCGGTGGGCTGGCAGGGCGCTCCCTGGAGTGGCACCGCTATGGCGCCTGATATATACCCCTGCCGGCCCATCCGTCCCTCAGTTCCTTCTTGCCGGCTACTCCGACAGTTGGGAAGGATGGCGGGTTTGGAATGGATATGAGCAACACATCTCAAAGAATAACAGTTACAAAGGTGAGTAACCGTCTTTTCTTCTTCGAGTGCTTGCTCATATCCATTCCAGTTAGGTGATTCCCAAGCCTTACCTAGGCGGCGGGGTCGGAGCGAGACGTTGCGGAATGTAAGACCACTGAGCCAAAGGTGGTATCGTCTCTGGACTGCTGGACCAATGCGTAGTGCGATACAAAGATGCGGATGAAGACCAGGTAGCCATGCGGCATATTTCATGGATGGGAACATGGGCCAGGAACACAGCAGATGAGGCTTGAGCCTGAGTAGAATGGGTGGTGAGATGGCCGGTCGGAACGTGAGCCAAGTCATAGCATGCCCGAATACAGGATGTCACCCAAGATGAAATCCGTTGGGAAGAGATTGGCATGCCCTTCATGCGCTCTGCCACCGCTACAAATAGCTGAAACGAACGTTGGAAGGGTTTGGTCCTCTCGATATAAAAGGCGAGAGCCCTGTGGACATCCAGAATATGCAGCTGTTGTTCCCGACGCGATGAATGCGGCTTTGGAAAAAAGACTGGTAGAAAGATATCCTGATTAACGTGGAAGGCAGAGGCCACCTTAGGGAGGAATGCCAGGTGCGGTCGCAGCTGTACCTTGTCCTTGTGGAATACCGTATACGGGGGATCCACAGTCAATGCTCGAAGTTCCGAGACTCGCCTAGCCGAGGTGATAGCAACGAAGAAGGCTGTCTTCCAGGACAGGTACAGCAGCGAGCATGTGGCCAGAGGCTCAAAGGGGGGACCCACGAGCCTAGCTAATATGAGGTTTAGATCCCAGGTAGGGGTTGGGCGTTTGACCTGAGGGCAGAGTCACTCCAAGCCTTTGAGGAATCTGGAAACTATGGAGTGAGAAAAAATGGAACTGCCGGTTTCCCCAGGATGGAAGGTGGAAATAGCTGCAAGATGCACCCTGATAGAAGAGATCGCCAGGCCCTGCTCTTTGAGGGACCTTAAATAGTCCAAGATAATGGGGACCGATACACCCTGTGGGGTAAGGTCATGCTGGGTGCACCAGTGAGAGAAGTGCTTCCATTTAGTGAGATATGTCTTTTGCGTGGAAGGCTTTCTGCTTCCCAGCAGCACCTGTTGCACTGAGGTGGAACAACGCAACTCCGATTGGCTCAACCAGGCAGCAGCCATGCTGTCAGATGAAGGGACTGCAGGTCCGGGTGGTGAAGCCTGCCGAAGTCCTGCGTTATGAGGTCTGGGCAGAGTGACAGGGGAATCGGGTCTGTCAGAGAAAGGTCGAGCAGCAGGGTGTACCAGTGCTGTCTCAGCCATGCCGGAGCGATCAGTATTAGGCAGGCTCTGTCCCTGCAGAGCTTGAGTAGAACTCGGTGGACAAGAGGAAATGGTGGGAAGGCATAAAATAGGTGACCTTTCCACGGAATTAGGAACGCGTCCGAGAGGGAGCCCGGGGAGCGACCTTGCAGGGAGCAGAACACCTGGCATTTCCTGTTTACTCTGGAGGCAAAAGGGACTTTCCCCACATAGACCTACCTCCGGAAAACAGAATGGAGAAAGTCCGGAGGGATGGACCACTCGTGCAACAGGAAGGATCTGCTCAGTTGATCTGCGAGAGTGTTCTGGACTCCTGGGAGAAAAGAGGCTACCAGGTCTATTGAGTGGGCTATGCAGAAGTCCCACAGTTGAATCGCCTCCTGACAGAGGGGGGAGGACCGTGTCCCTCCCTGTTTGTTTATGTAATACATGGCCGTTGTGTTGTCCGTGAACACTGCAACACAACGGCCCTGTAGATGGCATTGGAACGCTCGGCACACCAGCCGGACCGCTCTCAATTCTTGGACATTGATGTGTAACGTCAACTCCCGGGACGACCAAAGGCCTTGAGTGCGAAGGTGCCCTAGGTGAGCACCCCAGCCCAGAGATGACGCGTCCGCTGTTAGGGACATGGAGGGCTGCAGTGGATGGAATGGCAGACCAGCACACACCAGGGATGACGTTCGCCACCAGTCGAGGGAGCCTAGAATGCTCGGCGGAATTGTGAGTATAATGTCTATGGCGTTTCTGCCCAGACGATACGCTGAGGCGAGCCAAGTTTGGAGAGGACACATTCGCAGTCTGGCATGCTTTGTGATGAATGTGCATGCAGCCATGTGACCGAGGAGGCCACAGCAAGTGCGGGCAGAGGTTGTTGGGAAGCTCTGAAGTCTTTGTACAAGGGAGACTACAGCCTGAAAACGATGTGGGGGAAAACTGGTCATTGCAAGGTTGGAGTCCAGCATGGCCCCGATAAACTCTATCCTCTGTGTAGGCACCAGAGTGGACTTTTCTAAATTGATTATCAGACCTAGGCGCATGAGTAGGTCCTTGATGATGGTCACATGACTGATGATTTGTGCCTCAGAGGCCCGTCGAATAAGCCAGTCGTCGAGGTAAGGAAAGACATGTATTCGACAACGACGTAGGGGAGCTGTGACGGCTGCCATACGCTTCGTGAAGACCTGAGGGCCGAGGAGAGGCCAAAGGGAAGGACGGTAAAC
This sequence comes from Gopherus flavomarginatus, assembly GCF_025201925.1. Taxonomy (NCBI): domain Eukaryota; kingdom Metazoa; phylum Chordata; order Testudines; family Testudinidae; genus Gopherus; species Gopherus flavomarginatus. Next base: position 47,354,410 of record NC_066622.1, on the reverse strand, counting down.
TGATAATGTTGATGATTCACCACAAAGCGTAGATACCGTCTGTGCAGGGGGGTAAATTGCAATGTGGAAATATGCGTCCTTCATGTCGAGAGCGGCGTACCAATCTCCAGGATCCAGGGAAGGAATGATGGTTCCCAGGGATACCATGCAGAACCTGAACTTTTTCATGAATTTGTTCAGTCCTCGCAGGTCTAGGATAGGAAGGAGGCCCCCTTTTGCCTTGGGAATTAGGAAATATTGGGAATAAAACCCCTTGCCCCTTAATTCTTCTGGTACCTCCTCTATAGCTCAGATTGTAAGGAGCCTCCGAACCTCTGCAGGAGGAGTTGCTCGTGAGAGGGGTCCCTGAAGAGGGAGAGGAGGGGGGTTGGGAGGGAGGGGGTGAAATAAATTGAAGATGGTATGCAAGCTCCACCGTGCGTAGGATTCAACTATCTGAAGTTACTTGGGACCACGCAGGGAGGAACGAGGAAAGGCGGTTGTAGAACTGAAAGGGATCCTGGGAAGCAATTGCTACACTGCTCTCGGGCGCACCCTCAAAAGTTTGATTTGGGTCCCCGCTGTTGGTTTGGTGGGACCGGAATTGTTACCCCCTTGAGGTCCAGACTGACGTCTGTGGTTGGTACGACCTCGTCTTCTGGCAAAGTCTTGCCTTGGCCTAGGTGGGGGGGTAAGGGCGCTGAAGTTGGGAGTGGAATGACCATCTTTGAGTCTGTGGCGTATGCATTCCCAGTGAACGCATAATTACACGGTTGTCTTTTAGACTCTGCAGCCTGGGGTCCATCTTTTGTGAGAACAAGCCCTGTCCTTCAAATGGCAAGTCTTGTATGGTATGTTGAAGTTCAGGAGGCAGGCCTGACACTTGCAGCCATGATATACGTTGCATGGTTATTCCAGAGGCGACCGTTCTAGCTGCCGAATCGGTGGCATCCAGCGAGGCCTGCAGGGAGGTCCGCGCTACTCTCTTCCCCTCCTCCAGGAGTGCTGTAAATTCCTGGCAGGAGTCCTGCGAGACCAGCTCTGCAAACTTCCCTACCACCTCCCAGGCGTTGTAGTTGTACCTGCTCAGGAGAGCTTGCTGGTTTGCTACCCTGAGTGGGAGGCCTCCCACGGAATAGATTTTTCGTCCCAACAAATCCATTCGCCTGGCCTCCCTTGATTTAGGTGCAGGGGCTTGTTGGCCATGGCGCTCTCGTTCATTGACGGACTGTACAACCAATGAATAGGGAGGGGGGTGCACATATAGGTACTCATACCCTTTGGAAGGCACCATGTACTTCCGTTCAACTCCTCTGGCTGTGGGTGGGATGGATGCCAGGGATTGCCAGATGGTGTCTGCTCTAGCCTGGATCGAACGAATGAAGGGGAGAGCCACTCTAGTTGGTGTCTCCGCCAACAATATACTTATCACCGGGTCCTCCACCTCTGGAACTTCCTCTAACGGTAAGTTGATATTTTGGGCAACACGCCGCAGAAGGTCCTGGTGTGACCTGAGGTCAATCGGAGGTGGGCCCGATGATGACGTCCCTGTTACTGCCTCATCTGGAGAAGAGGAGGATGACAGCCCAGGGACGAGTGGGTCCTGTACTGACTCCTGATCCTGGGGGACCTCCGGAGCCGTAAGATCATGCGGTTCCGGTGTGTGGGTACGGGTTTCCTCTGTACCAGCCGGGGGCGGTCTGCTCACAGTGGCTTCTGGCACGCAGTGTTCTGAGTGACCGGAGCGTGATGGGCCAGTCAGTTCCCCTTGGGCTTGGTGATAAGCCCAAGGGGTCCAAAAGGACCACTAAAGAGGTCCATGGTCTGGGCCAGGGGTATGCGTGTCCGAATCCCCATAGGAAGCACTGTCTGCATGGGATGAGACGGATGGATGATGAGAAGGCCACGGAGGAGCTGAGGCCGACTGGACCGGGTCTCTGCATCCATTCGATCCTTCTCTATGCAGTACCGGAGAATGGTACCGGGAGTCGTATCGGTGCCGAGAGTGGGACCGGGACCTGCAACCAATGCGGTGCCGAGAGGTCGACCGGTGCCTTGAATCTCCATGCCGAGATCGTCTGCGAGAGGTACAGCAGTGCCGGGACCTGGACCAGTGCCGAGAGTACCGGGACGGCGACCGGGATCTTGAGCGGTGCCGCGAGTACGACCGGTACCGAGATTGAGAGCGGTACCGGGACTGCGAGCGGCAACGGGATCGATGACGGGACCAAGAGTGCCTGCAGGACCTGGATCGTGACCGGCGACGTTCGATGGTGCCGGGTGAAGTTGGCCTCACCATGGCGGGCTTGTCCAATGATTGAACAACCCGCACCGGCGGTGCCAGGGGTCGAGGCAGCTCGGGCTCCGTCAAGGCAAGCCTCCATGCTGTGGAGAAGGTCTCCGGCGTGGAGGACACGACAAGCTCGACCACGGCATGTGCCGGGGAGCTGATAGGCACCGGACTCGACGGCTCTTGTGAGACCAGAATCAACGGTGCAGAAGTCTTCAGTGCCGCGGCAGTTGGCGGTGCCAGGCGGTCCGACTTAGTTGTACGCTCTGACTGTGGCGTACATACAAGGGCCACAGGAGTCTTATGCCTCTTGCTCCTTGGGGAGAGAGAGCAGTGCCGGGCAGGAGCTTGGGCCGGTGAAGGCTGGTGTCGAGGAGCCTTCACTGTAGTTGTTCGCTCTGGTGCGGAGGAGGCACTTGTCCCAGGTGCCGCAATCGGTGCCGAAGATGGAGGAGTTAGAGCAGCCTCCATCAAAAGTTGCTTCAGGCGAATGTCCTCTTCCTTTTTTGTCCGGGGCTTGAAAGCCTTGCAAATTTGGCACTTCTCCGCGAGGTGGGATTCGCCCAAGCACTTTAAACAGGAGTCATGAGGATCTCCTGTGGGCATCGGCCTATGACAGGCCGTGCATGGTTTGAAGCCCGGTGAACCGGGCATGGGCCCCAGTACCGGGTGAGGAGAAGGGGCTAACCTCTGATCCTCTAACTATATACAGTAACTATTACAAGAACTACTAAAACAGAACTAACTAGAACTATAGAAAATCGAACTATATACACAATAACTATATAAACGAGCGAATAGCTAGGGAGGTGGAGATCAGCTAAGCCGCGCTCCACTGTTCCAATGACCGACACGGGTGGTAAGAAGGAACTGAGGGATGGATGGGCCGGCAGGGGTATATATCAGGCACCATAGTGGCGTCACTCCAGGGGGCACCCTGCCGGCCCACCGAGTGTTGCTAGGGTAAAAATCTTCCGACGAACGTGCACGCGGCGCGCGCACACCTAACTGGAATGGATATGAGCAAGCACTCGAAGAAGAATGGCAGCTGCTAGCCGGGCACCCAGCTCCAAAGGCAGCGCCCTGCCACCAGCAGTGCAGAAATAAGGTTGGCAATACCATGCCATGCCACCCTTACTTCTGTGCTGCTCTTGGCAGCAGCCAGCACTCTCTGGCCGCCCAGCTCTGAAGGCAGGGCCACCATCAGCAGCAGCGCAAAAGTAAGGGTGGCAATGCCATGACCCCCCCCCCACACACACTACAATAAACTTGCGACCCCCCTGCAACTCTCTTTTGGGTCAGGACCCCTACAGTTACAACACCATGGAATTTCTAATTTAAATATCGGAACTCATGAAATTAACTATTGTTAAAATCCTTTGACTGTGAAATTGACCAGAATGGACTATGGTGGCCTTAGGCATCAGTTTAGTAAATGGCTCTGCTTGCTCTCTCGCTTTCCTTTGCTCAGCCAGCCCCCTTCATTTTCTACTCTGCCGAGATCAGGTCTCCAGGAAATTGGAGCGGGATGGGAAGAGCGAGAGTAGGGTGTGCTAACTGCCAGCATCTGCTCAGCAGACTACAGTCTCAGCTCCAAGGAGGTCTAGGGCACTGGCTGGTGCCAGTGGCAATGTGCTAACACTCTGCAGCATCAGGCCATCCTGGGCCGGCTCAGATCTTGCAGGGATGTGAGGAAGGCAGCTGGTCTTGTTTTACCACTGGCCCCCCATGTACTACGGCACGTGGATGTAGAGTGAAGGATCAGCTAGAGCCTGGAATACAACATGCCTGGGAGCCAGGCAAATTTCCTCCACAGGGCAGCCAATGCATTTCAGTCCTCAAGGCTAGCATCCCCTACAAATCCCCTCTTGTGCTTTGGCAGAGCTTAACGGGGAGCCCTCGGGCCTGACTCAAAGCCCACCCCCCAGACTTTTCTTCAGCACAGACTGCTGGTCCTGCCAGTTTGCATTGTGAATTTTGCTGTGCGTAAAGAGGGATCACTGAGCCACCCCAGACTCAGTCACCTGTTACCTACGGTGGGATGTGAACCCAGGTCTCCCATGGTGAAAGGTTTTTCAGTGTTTATACCAAATGGGGGACAAGTGGTGACTTTCCTAGTGTTCCCTGGGAATTTTCCAGCCTTGATTTCCCATCTCACAGCTCTTACCTACAGTGTTAGTGGTGAATGGATCCAAAGCCACCAACCTCCATACAGGATGTTTTTTCTTTGTAGCTTGGTGTTGAACGAACACCCCTTCCCTTTTTCAATGGGCACATGCATTTCCTCTCCATGTCTTGGTTCCAGCAGGACTGGATCTGCAGTACCAAGACACTGCAAGGAGCTTCCAACCTGGTTGTGCAGACCCATTGTGGTTTGGATTACTCAGCAAGACAGCCCCACGTCTGACTGCTAAGCCCAGACAACCCACCCAACAGGCTCAGGTTCCAGTCTACCCCCAATGCAGTTCCCTGTTAAAGTGCAACATGAAGGATACCAGAGCTGTCATGCTCCCGGCTAGAGCAGCCTGGACACCAGAAGTAGGGACAGATAACAGCAGTGTTTAAATAATATATTGGGTAAATACTTGGCCAGCTGTACTCAACAGCTGGATGAAGGAGACATTGCTGCCTGCTCCTGTACACCTGCTGGATAGAATGGAGGCTGCGTCTAGATGGGGTGGGGTCCATTACCCCACCACACCGTGCTGCCAAAAGGCCAGAGGCAAGTCTGATGTTGAATAAACTTTGAAGGTGCCACAGGATTCTTTGCTGCTTTTACAGATCCAGACTAACACGGCTACCCCTCTGATAGTTGAATAAACTTGTTCTTTCTGAGATCTAGCAGCTCCCCATCAGACCAGATACGGCTTCATTCACTCACCAGCTAGCCAGATATTCAGTTACAAGCATTACATAACATCACTGAGATCAGTTCTCCAGGCCAGGCCACTTAGCAAGTGAGAGCTGATTAATCCTTTCCTACAGCACTGCTGAATTCGGTCCCATTTTCTTCACTGATACCTGGCCTCCAGCTCCCTTTCCCTCAGATTGGGGAGTTAGGCCCCTGCTCCTCTTTCAAGAGGCCAGTAGTACCCCACCTTTGAAAGAAGACCATGTTTGGCTCTGTCTGGAATCCCCCAGAATGGGTGTGATGCTATTAGTTAGGCGTGTTGCCATCTCAGCATGGGAAGGTTTGCATTATTTTTAGCTTGGAGGGCTGTTAACTTTCCAGCTGCTACACTGTTATTTTTGGTAAGTGTCTTTTGAACTGAAGAACAGTTTTCCTTCCCTGGGCTGCTCCCAACTAATTAGCCCCATCTCTAAGACAGGCGTTTATTTAACGAGTAACTCCAGAAACAGGAACCTGTGGTTTTGGTAACTCATCTGGCAGCCGGCTGGAAACCCTATCCTCTCTCTGCTCCAGTGGTTCCTACTCCTTCGCTCTTCTGGTCTAGAAAGGCAGCTGTTTCCACAGGTCCCTCAGATAATCCACACGGCACTCAGCTCTGTCTACATCGCACAAGTGACAATGCATGAGCCACTTCCTCCACTCAGCGGCTCTACTCAAGTGCCACAAGAACTGGCCATAGAAATAGGAGTCAGAGCCTTCTCATGCCAGGCACTGAAACCACTATGGGTTCTTCCCCTAGGGCAGGAAAGAGTCTCCATTGGAGATGGACGGAAAAGCCACCACTGTCTCCCACAAAATGGGATTATGTGCACATGACTCACCAGCACAGCCCCAACAGAGAATTAGGGAGAAAACCACTGCAGCTCCAGAATCCATCTCAACACAGAGAGCGTACAAGGATGAGAGAGGGGTACAAGAATGTAACATTACAACATGTGAGAGGATAACCAATATCAGTTGCTGGACAACCAAGATCAAGGTCAGCAGACGTGATTCAAGAGATCAGCTTGCTGGCTTATTTGCATCTATATTACAGATAGAAGAATCAGAGCAGACAGGAGAACTACACCTTTTTGGTTTCACCCAAATGTAATTTCTCCTCAAAACTAGAGATGAGTCAAGGGGCCAATTGGTGCAGACTTTAGAGTAGTCAAACTCCAGGATTAAAGTCTGCCCACGTTTAGACCTGATTCTCTCCCCTCACCCCAATCTCTAATCAGCGTTTTCCTGTCTTCCCTTCCCCAGTGGGACAGACTTACCACTCAGCATCATTGCCTCAGTGTCCCCTTACACCAGCTAGTGGCCTGCAGTCTCCTGGGTGGTTTGGGGTTCAGACCGCCAGAACAAATCTCAAACACTTCCTTCTCCTCCCAACAGGGTCAGCTCCAGGCACCTAAGTAGGTGCTTGGGGCAGCATGTCTGGATCTTCGGTGGCGGGTCCCTCTGGGAGGAAAAGACCTGCTGCCGAATTGCTGCCAAAGTGCCACCGATTGCAGCTTTGGGGCAGCAAAAACACTGGAGTCAGCCCTGCATCCCAGGGGAAACAAAATGTTCAACAAGGTTTCACCCCAAGGACACTGGGAACACCCATCTGAGCCTCCTAAATAAGGTGCAGGTGTTATCTGAGGCCTCAGCCAGTGTACAGGGCTCTTCTTTCTCACTTCGCCCCTCCTTGCAGTCTGTCAACACCCTGTCCCAAGCCCCTTTCCATCAATCCCACCTCACTGTTTTCCAACCTAACCACCATAAAACCTTTCCCCACATCTTACCCTGAATGCACTCCAACTGACCACAGGGCTTGCCTTTTATACAGTCCCGCACACGCCTGACCTCAGTCACCTGACTCCAGGCTACAATTCCCAGCATCCCTTTGGACTACATTTCCCAGCATTCCACCACTTTAAAGGGCCAAACCCCAATACTATTTGGGCTAGCGTGTGTCCACCACCCTTTGCTTTTCAAAGGGCTCAGCACACTCTGGTCTGCCTAGCAGTGCTGATGGGTCAGGGATTTGTGCGCCATCAGCTGCTCTAACTGGCCTCTTTCTCCAGGCCCCAGATTAATGCCATAGTATCACCACCCAACACTGGTGACATCACTGTCACAACCCTGGTGAAGTCAACTGGGGGCTGTGACATCATGGAATAAATGAGGCAGGAAGAGGGGCTCAGCTGATTGACCAGCTTCTGTGCACAAACATCCTGGGGACCAGCTGGCAGGGCGCTAGGAACGCCAGGAAAGGGACAGCGCTGCTCGCTGGGGTTTAGCAAACTAGGAGAGCCAGTGAAGTCCCCAATAGGGCAGCTGCAGTTCTCCAAGTCTGAGGTCACCCAGTATCTGGAGAACTCTTCCCCAGCCCACCTCTCAAACCACCCCCACTGGAAGCGGAGGGAGCAAAGCCTGTCCCACCCACTCCACATGGGCTAGAGCGACATTACAGCAGCAGCATCCTCAGGCGACTGACACTCCAGGGCATGTAACTACTCCACCCTGCCCTGCACAGAAAGAGGGGAGGAGAGGACCATTGGCTGGGGGTTAGCTGGCCTGTCCATCCATTGCACTGCTGAGACCCTCCATGAAGGGTCTGCTAGTGATGGGGGTGGGGGGAAAGACCACTCCCATTGAAGGCCAATCCTCTTCCCCTACATGGGGGTCTGAGCATGGGTCTCAGAAACATAGGGATAGGGGTGGAGGGAATCTCCCTCTACCTCCTGGTTACCATTACATGGAGAGGCTGCTATTCCTGCCCCAAGGAAAGGGCACATCTCATTCTCCTTACGAGAGGGAGCTGTTGTTTCCTGCCAGGACTGAAGAGACCCTTCCCAGACCTCCTACATCAGTGCCTTCAGAGTCAGGTACTCGTGCCCCGGGCCCTGATTTCCCCACCCTGTACTGCCGATACCCACAGCCTGCTCCTTCTCTATCTCCCACTACTCCCCTCTCCCATTGGCCTTCCTCAGGGCTCTAACCTCAGACTCCTCTCTCCCCGCCTCATGTGACCTCATCTGTGTCCACAGCTACCACCTACATGGTGCTGGCTCCTCTCCCTTCCCCTCCCCTTGCCATATCTCCAGTGTCTCCAACTGGCTGTTCCCCTGCCACCTGAAATGCACAACAGCAAACCCTGATCTCCCCTTCACTACTCAAGCCCTCTCCACTCCACTCCACTCTCATTGACAGCCTCACTCAGTGATCCAAGATGGCAACCTCTGTGTCTAACCTGACTCCTAACTGGCACTAGGAAATTGCTCCTTGTGGGCCTGCCAGTCCACCGTCCTCAGCCATTGGCTTCTATCCAGGGGCATGGTCTGGGTGCCCAGCAAAGACCCTCTGTCCTGGGAGAAGGGAAGGGAAGTTCAGACTCGGCGCACTACGCTTCTCATCTCACCTGATTTCAGTTTCAGCCGTGCCTGGCAAGCGACTCCACCGGCTGCTGTGTGTGTTGAGTGGAGTGGATCACAGACAGCAGGATGACAGGGCCAGGGGCTGCTCTGGGACATTTGCATGCATGTGTAATGAGGGACTAGTAAAGTAGCTTTCTCCCCAGGATTGGGCCCACACACTGCCTTGCTTTGCTCAGATATGTGCCCTACTGTGCCCCAGGCTTTTTGCTAGCTGGATTTGCTCTTGCCAATGCCTGGGCCATGGCTCATCTTTGTACAGGTGCCTATGGACACATACAAACAGACTGCTAAGAAACAGACTGCCCAGGAATTTGGAAGGGTTAGCAACTCTCATGCTTCAGAGACCACCCTCATCTCAGAGAGGGTCAGGAAGGAGATTTCCCATTCCAACCAGTTACTCCATAACTGCTCACTTCAAGGTATCTTTCTTCCTCCTCTGAAATGGATGGGGTTGGCCCCCTGGCCTGTCCCGGCCAGGCAACTCCTCCACTATACTCCTTGGACTGTCTTTCCCTGCCAACTCGCTGCCTCTTTAAAAAAGTCTCACCCAGCCAATCGGGCAGCAGAAACAATACTGCAGAACTTGGCTGACCAAGCACAGAGCAAGGAGTTTGAGAACAACCCAGAGCTGGATCATTGTTCCCCAAACCCTTTTAAATAACCTGTCTGCTTTGGGGTGGGGAGGGCAAATCCTGGCTGCATGAATGGCAATGGCAAAATTCACATTAGCTTCCCTGGGGCCAGCCTTTCTCCTGTGAGGTGCTTCAGGGAGAACAATGGGCCATTATCTGGAGCAGCGAAAGCCAGCTAGGAAGAGTCTCCTCATTCTGCAGTGCACAGAGGCCTGGTCCACACTACGCTGTTAAACCGATTTTAACAGCGTTAAATCGATTTAACGCTGCACCCGTCCACACTACACTGCTCTTTATATCGATTCAAAGGGCTCTTTAAATCGATTTCTGTACTCCTACAAAACGAGAGGAGTAATGCTAAAATCGATATTACTATATCGATTTAGGGTTAGTGTGGACGCAAATCGACGTTATTAGCCTCATTCTTTTACAGTAGCTACCCACAGTGCACCGCTCCAGAAATAGACGCTAGCCTCGGACCACGGACGCACACCACCGAATTAATGTGCCTAGTGTGGACGCGCACAATCTACTTTATAATATCTGTTTAATAAAATCGGTTTAAGTTAGTTCGAAATTATCCTGTAGTGTAGATGTACCCAGAGACAGTCCCAGTGCTGAATGCATCCAATGCCTCACAAGCAGAAAGCAGCTGAGCTATTTCCACCCCTGCTCCAGCCCTTCCCCGGATGGCCCTGTCGTTGTGTGTGTTCGGGTCAGTCACTCATCAGGTGCAGTTAGATCTAGCTGAGCTTTAGAACAAAGCGGCCTGTAAAGTGCAAAAATCCCCTGGCTCATTGTAAGACACTTCCCTTGGGCTATAAGAACCTTGTCTCCCACAGGCTGAAGGGAAATATACAGCTAAGTCTGGGGGGCTGATAGCACATACAAACGGCAAAGCCAGCAGCCAGGAGTGGGGCCAGAGCTATGTGCGCCCCTCACATCTGGAACAGTGGCGCTTACTGACGAGTAACTGTGCAACAAGACACATCAAACCCAAGGCCCCACCTTGGAATGAGCCAGTGAGGCTCCTTGCACCTCTTGTCACCCAGGCCCCTAGAGCTGCCAACTTGGGGAGAGGGTGGGGGGGAGGATTTCTAGATACATGGCGCCACCTAGTGCATCGTCATGCCTGACACCACAAGCGCCCCAGAAGCCGGTTCAGCTGTTGTGTGTGGGGTTTGACCTATAAATCCCTGACTGGTCTGAGCCTGGGTAGCTGAGAGATGCCTCTCTCCAGGTGCCAGCCCTGGGTCAGCTCCCCTTGGAGAAAGCGCCTGCGCTAATAGCTTCCAGAGGGAGACAGCTGGTGGCAGGGAATATTCCCAGGAGGGGCCTTGACCCTGAACCACCTCCCCTTTGGTCTAGCAGGGGGAGATTTTGCTGAGCTTTAGGACACAATCCAGATTAGCCATGATCCTGGGCTTTGGATGAGGGCTGGGGAGTGCTTGGATGAGGGCGGGTGGGTTGGGGAAGGCATTGTACACAAGTCCCTTAGTTTCATATTCTGGCATGAGCAGCTATGGAGTGATGGGATGGGCAGCTGGCGAGGCAGCAGCCTTGCCCCTCATATGAACTTAGCACCACCCAAGGAAACACCTGCCAAAGGTTATGCTACAGCCGCACAGCGTAATGGAGTTGCTGCCTGTATCCACAGAAGGACGTTTTGCCATCCACACAATTAATAGAAGTAGTAGCTAGAGCAATGGAAGAATTTGTCTGGCGACCTAGCAGCGGCTCCGCTGGGTGTTGGGTTGGGCTAACTGTGATGCACACAGGCAGGAAATTTTTCACCTCTCTGAACCACGTAGCCAAGTCGAGCTAATTTTTAGATGTAGATCGGGCCAAAGCATGGCCCACATAAATGTCATCATTAGGCTATCACTGCGAAAGCAAAGGTTACCAGGAGGATAAGGCCTGAGTGCTACCTAGTGGTGCCTCTGGGCCATCAAAGGCATTTGATTCCAATCCAGCATGTTGGAGGAGTTGTGTGCCCCATGCTAGAGCCTGGAAAGGCTCTACAGTTGCATGGAACAGCAGGATTCTACTAGACAAATACTGGCAGGACCAGTTGGAAGGGAACTGGGTGCAGACATCAGCAGGAGCACTGTCATTCAGGCTGCATGAGGCAGCTTTCGATTTGGAGGGCAGCAGCCACTGGCAGATGAGTGCAGTGCTCACACAATCACCCGTCCTCTGGAAGAGATTGGCCAGGTCAGAGACTCCTTGGATCAAGCTTCTCTTTCCTTCGGGGAAAACTAAGGCCCCTCTGACTAACTCTATATTAGTGGCCACCACGTACTCAGAAGGTGAGCTGGGTGCAGGAGCAGGAGCAAGTCATGCCACATGCTTGCTCCCATTTCCCACACCACACCTGGCTGAGGTGAGCTAGCTGAGAGCCATGGGGATTCGTACCACAGGTAAGGTGCTGGCTCACATCCCCACTGTGGGGGGGCTCCAAAGAGGCAGCGTGGCCTAGTGGATAGGACAGTAGATTAGGACTCAGTCGATCTGGGCTCTGACACTGACCTGTCATATGAACTTACCTCCCTCTCTCTAGGCTTCTGTTTGCCTTGCCACCCTCATTTCTTTAGAGAGAAAGCGCTTTAGGGCAGTGCCCATCGCTCACCATGAGTCTGTACAGCACCCAGCACAATGGAGCCTGTGCTTGGCTGGAGCCTCTAAGCATGGCTGCTGTGTTCTGTTCCCCTCACATCTAGCCCGCTAGCTTTCTCCTACCCATGGCCCTGATGGCCAAGTGCTGCTTTGACTTTCCAGCCCAGTGTCCCAGGGTGATTCACCCATGTCTCACCGGCCAGCTGCAGTTCACAGCCTGGCAGCAGACGCTGGAATCTGCTGACAAACTTGCTCAGCTGGTCTGTGGCTGCGCCACTCCCCTGCCTCGCCAGCTTCCCCTGGAGCCAGTGAGGCCTTTCACTAACGGCTCGTCAGTTGCCGTGGGATTGGTTGTTGCCTACCAGGCTAACAATTCACCTACCACCACCAGTCCCTTTATCTCATTCCCAGGTGCTCACCTGTTCTCCGTGGACTAGCACTAGTTAGGGCAAGGTCTCCATGAAATGAGTGCTGGGTGCTCCAGCCCGCGGTGACCTGAGGCTGGGTCCATTGGCGAGAGCCAGGCAAGCGTCATTATTTGCTTGCCCTTTTTGCCCCTACCCTCCATCCCTCTGCCCCACTGATGCAGGGTACAGAAAGGGGTCTAGCAGGGGCACGGCCTGGCAACACTTCCACAGTGATGTTGGGGCAGGGGCTACAGCTCGCATCCTCTGACCATGCCGGCTTCCCTGCACTAACTACACCAGCATCACTGCCCCCATCCTTTCCTGCCTAGTCCTGGCTTTGTACCTCTTCCTTGCTGTCCCCTGTGCCTGGCATGGCATCCCAGTCCACCAGGCACCTACTCTCTGCATTGACCCACCTCCAAAGCTGTAGGGAGGAAATGGAAAAGGAGCCTTGGTTATAGGCAGCTCGAGTGTCACGTTTCCTCTGCCAGCCAGAAGGAATGTCCTTGTTTGGCACGCTGAGCATGGCATTTTCCAAAAGGCAGGCAGACCCTGCAAGAGGCTGCTGCCAACATGAGGCTCTCTAGGTACTCAGCTCCCAAGGGGAGTTCAGGCCCGGTAGGCAGAAAACATCCTCTTCTCCCTGCCTCTTACACAGCATTGCCAGCTGCTCAGATTCTGCAGCCATGACTTAGGCCAGGTGGCTGGCGCTGCAGGAGTGAATCCAGCTCTCCCCAAAGCCCTCCCTGTTCTGGCTCCGCAGCCCTAGTGCATCCTTTAGGCCATGGGCTCTGGCTCTGCTGCTCCCAGAGGCACAGGGTGCAGAGCTGTTAGACACAACGGGACACTCCACCTGCTCAGAGACTCTCCTGCAGGGAAGGGTCTGGCACTCCTTTCCAATCCCCTACACTCTTCCTATTTCAGGGACTCCACACCCCAGGCCGAAGGGCCAGTGGCTCAGCACCAGCTGGTGGCACAATGCCACCGGCAGTCAGCCCATGGGCTGAGCTGGCTAATGGGGCCATGTAGGCCAGAGCTCCAGGAACAATAATAAAGCCCCTACATACAGAGATATAGGAGAAGCAGCACTCCGCGAATGGTTGCTCTTGCAGGACCCATTCCGGAGCTTTAGTCCAGGGCGAGCCTGCCAAGTTCAGGGGTTGTCAGCCTGACATACAGACTGATCCAGCAGCTTGGGGCTAGTGCTGTGTTAGTGCCCTGGGCTGCACTGCTACGCTCTGCAGGACACAGACACCCAGGCAAGGTTTAGACACTTTGTATGACAAGTTTAAAAGCTCTGGAGCTGGTAATGCCACATCATTTCTCCTCTAGCTCAAGCTCGGCTTGGGGTCCAAAGCTGAGAGGTCTAGTCTTGCTGCCCACAAGCTACTCAGGTAATGACTTAGTGTGCTCAGGCCCCCATTTCCACCTAGCCAAATCCCCAAATTTGGGTGTCTCATATTCTCTCCCTCCAGCTGTATTTAGGCACCTAAATAACCTGCTTGCTGCACTGCCTCAGGGATTTAGCTGCCTAACTTGAGGCTCATGCATCTCAGGAAGTGTCAGCAAAGGGTCTGGTACTTGTCAGAATGGCACATCCAGTAACACTGAGAGCATTTCATGCTGAAGCTCCAGGACACAAAGGGGTCAGGAAGAAATCCTTAGCCTTGGGTAGAGCACTGAAGAACTGGAGTCTCCAAAGGACCCAGCACGGAGCAGTGGAAAAGACATCATCTCAGGATGGGACAGTTCAGGGCAGTGGGGGAAGACACTGACCCAATGATGTCCCCGGGTGTAGCAATTCTTATGGTGCAACAAGGCATGAAGTTGACCCCAGAGCAGCCATTTGGGAGGCTGATGTAATGGGGGAAGAGCACATTGGGGATGGATTTCAAGGTCAGACAGATGGGGAGAGGCCAGCCCAGGAGTTACCACACCCTTGGCTGTTCTTTCCAATCAAAAGGCTTTAATTAGTAAAATCACAAGCACCGTGGAGACACACACCGACAGCTGGCACCTTTGGCACAAGGTCAGCAAAGAACTGGACCTGATCCCGCAGCTCAAACAACTGGAGTTAAGGCTGGGGTGGGGGAGCTCAGGTAGGCAGACCCCCCTCCTCTACCACAGATGAGGAACAACATTTGCAGGCCCACCACTTTCCCCAGACCCTGCAAAGGAGCTGCTCAGCATCAGCCCACGGTAACCACTGGGCAGTCGGCTAGCAGCCTGCTCCTTGGAATCTGTCCCATCCCCCAACAGGATGTCAACCTCTCTATGCCCAGTCATCCACCAGGCAGAGGCCTGGCCTGGTGCATCAGGGTTTCTCTTGCTCCATGATTGGCTCACAGAGGGGCAACAGGGTGCTGCAGGTAGGTGGGCAATGGTGACACATTGTCCCTGAGCATCAATCCCCTGCTGGTAGCCACCAGCCCCCGACTGCAGCAAGCTCCCGCCTGGGTGATGAGGCCAGGGCCGCCCAGAGGAGGGAGCATGTGGGACAATTTGCCCCAGGCCCCGGGCCCCGCAGGGGCCCTGAGAGCCCTGGCCGAGTGGCGGGCTGGGTCTTTGGCAGCATTTCGGTGGCAGGGGGCCCTTCAGTGCTACCAAAGACACGGAGCAACTGAAGGGCCCCCCACCGCCGAAATGCCCCACGAGCCCTGGCCTAGCAGCGGTCCAGGTCTTTGGCGACAGGGGGCCCCTTCAGTGCTGCCGAAGACACGGAGCGACTGAAGGGCCCCCTGCCACCAAAATGCCGCCGGAAACCTGGACCGCCGCTGGGTGAGTACAAGTGCCGCAGCTCCCCCGCTTTGCCCCAGGCCCCCTGAATCCTCTGGGTGGCCCTGAATGGGGCTGCAGCCAGAGAGCTGGAGCTGGGGAATGGGGATCGGGAACATGAGTCCCCCCTGAGGCTTTCTGATGTGCTAGAAGACACTTCTCCACCCCCCGAGATGGGGCCAGTCCTCCGGCCTGGGACTCCAGGGTGGCACACACAGCAGCCCAGCCAGGCATGTGCTCTGATTTGCATTCACCAATGCAGTGTGATTCATTAAGACAGCAATTAAACCCTCCTTGCTGGGCAGTGACAGTCTGGGGCACTCAGGAGGAAGTGCCATCCCAGCTGCTTTTCTGCCCCAGGGAATGAAAATTCATAGCATGGTCACACAGACAGGGGACTTGGGCACCCCCTCCCCCCATGGCCCTGCTGCTAGCCCCAGTATGGCTGGGAAACACTGACCCCTGCTGAGACAGACCTGCCACTGCCAGCTCAGAGCTGATTCCTGCCTGGAGCTTTCGCAGCAATTGGCTTTAGCCTCAACCCCTCTCTGCTGGGCAGTGACAGTTTGGGGCACTCGGGAGGAGGTGCCATCCCAGCTGCTTTCCTGCCACCCCCCACCCCACGCACCCAGTGGTTTAATGAGAGTAGGCAGCAGGTACAAAGCATTGCCCAGCCAAGGCTCTGAGAGCAGCATGCCAGGAGCTCGAGGGGTATGATCACCTGGGGAATGGAGGCACACAGAGTTCAGCTGACTCATCCAAGGTCACACAGGCAGTCTGGGCTAGATCCAGAAGTGGAACCCGGGTCTCCCGAGCCCCAGTCCAGTGCTTTATCCACTAGCTCACCCTGCTTTCAATGCCTACACCTACCCACAGATACACCTGCTTCCAGATCCTCGCCTTGCCTGGGGCAAGTGGTGATGCTTAGCCCCAGGAGCAGGGAGAGCCGCTAGGCAGCCAGGGAGAGCCAAGGGGGCCCAAGGGAGGCGCAGGCTGCCCAGGGAGTGCCCCATGGCCCTGGCCCATCCCTGGAGGCAGCTCTGCAGAGATCTGGGGCTGGGAGCAGCAGGGAGAGGGGCTCTGGGGCCTTGGAGAGGTTGGGATGGATAGAGCAACCCTCCCCCACCCTGCATAGACCCCAGGACCCAGGCATACGCCTGTTGAGAAGGGAGGGCTTGCATTGCTGCTGCAATGTGATGAGGGGGTAAATTCCTGGCAGGGGCACAGGGCACTCGAGATGTATTCCCCACCCCCAGTGCAAGCAATGGGAGAAAGCCTGGCATGTTGTGCCCCCAGGGGCAGCCTCCCTCTTAGCTTGCAGAGCCATGGGCTGGAAGCTGGACACCAGGTATAATTCCATAGGGCCCCCTGAATGGGCTCAGCGGACCTGGAGCACAGGCAGAGACACAAGCTGCCTCTTCCCTCGGACACAGTCGATGCCTGCCCCCCTAGGCTGGCACAGCTGGGTGATTCTGCACATGGCGCTGCCACCAAGGAACCCTGGAGTCCTGCCCACTGCCCGTCCTGCCCACCCCCAAGCAGCCGCTTCTTACCCCAGCCCCTGCATGTCCATTGCCCCCTGCCCCCATGCATTTTCACTCCCCGTCTCTCGTTCTGGTATCCCCCACCCCTCGCTGTGCCCCTCAGCCCTCCGCTGGCAGAGGAGGGACGTTGGCCAAGGAGGTGAGGAGGCAGGCGTAGATCTCGATGCCCCGCAGGAAAACCTGCTCGTTGAGGTACTCGTTGTGGTCGTGCAGCAGTACCGGGGTGTGGTTCATGGGGGAGAAGCCGAGGGCCGGGTGACCAGCCTGCAAAGCAGTGAAAGGGGAAGTCACTGCCACCACCCAGAGCTTAGCGGGTATCAAACTACATGGGGTCCAAGGAGGGGGAAACCAGTGGGGGGTGGGGCTGGACTGAGCCACTTGCAAACAGGAGATCACACTGTGTTTTCCCCACCCCCACTGACATTCAACCCTGTGTGGTGCCCCCTCCTGGCCAGCCCCGGCATTACTGCATTCCCATCCTTCACCGTCCCTGGCCCTTGTCCCATGCTGGCCTGAACTGCTGGGGACCGTGCCAGAGTCTGCAGTGGGAGGTCTGGCTCATTCCAGCATGGGGGGCTCCCATGCAGCAGGGCAGAGGTGGACAGCAATCTTCTCTTTTACCAGGTTGGCACCACCCACACCCCACATTCTCACAGCTGAGAAAGCAGCCTCCCCTCAGCCATCCCTGGGCTCCTTCCCAGCCCACTGCCTCAATACCTCCATCCCCATATATCTGAGACCATCCTAGCTGAAGCCCCCAAAGACGCTGTTTCTTTAAGAAGAAACAATGTTTGTAGTGGGCCGGGCACAAGACACTACTGTAATACAGTTAACCAATGGGAAGGATAATAATACAGCACATTTACAGAGCAGCGCTAGCCGGAGACTCTCAAAGCACTTCCTGACAGCAGGTCAGTTCCCATTTTACAGGTGGGAAAACTGAGGTACCGGGGCGTAACCTGCTTTAAGAATTGGTGGCAGGAGCACGAATAGAACCCAGAAGTCCTGACTCTCATGCCCAGGCCAAGGCCATCCCCACTAGAAAACAGAGCAGACTCAGACACCAGTTAAATTAAGACAGAGAGCAAGAGCAAGAAAAAGGGGGGAGGGAGAGAGGCCAGAGGAGGGGATGGGAGAACCAGGGAGAACCAGCCAGAACCTGCAGGATGGGCAGTGGGCAGGGAAGAAGGCAGACCAGGGGGAGGTGCCAGCACTCACTGCTCGGATAAAGCGGCTGTCAGTTGCGGCTGGAAAGATCTCACACTTCAACGTCATGTGCCTGCCAACAGAGACAGAGCCCGGGTGAGCCATGCCCCCAGTGCGGCTATTCTCTCTCCCGCCACCGGAGCCAGGGCCTGGTGGGGAGGCAGGGACGGAGGGCACCTCCATGTGGCAGAGCTGGGGAGGGCCATGTTAGCTTGTCCCTGCACCCCAGGCCTGGCTGAGAGGCATCCGCTTTTGCAGAGCTTCCAAGCCCCTAGGTGAGCCCAGCCTGCCGGCACTGTGCCAGCAGCGTGGCTGGGGGGATAGCCATTTGTCACAGAACCATAGAATATCAGGGTTGGAAGGGACCTCAGGAGGTTATCTAGTCCAACCCCCTGCTCAAAGCAGGACCAATCCCCAGCTAAATCATCCCAGCCAGGGCTTTGTCAAGCCTGACCTTAAAAACCTCTAAGGAAAGAGATTCCACCACCTCCCTAGGTAACTCATTCCAGTGATTCACCACCCCCCTAGTGAAATAGTGTTTCCTAGTATCAGAAGGGTAGCGGTGTTAGTCTGGATCTGTAAAAGCAGCAAAGAATCCTGTGGCACCTTATAGACTAACAGACGTTTTGGAGCATGAGCTTTCACGGGTGAATACCCACTTCGTCAGATGCATGTAGTGGAAATTTCCAGGGGCAGGTATATATATGCAAACAAGCTAGAGATAATGAGGTTAGTTCAATCAGGGAGGATGAGGCCCTGTTCTAGCAGTTGAGGTGTGAAAACCAAGGGAGGAGAAACTGGTTCTGTAATTGGCAAGCTATTCACAGTCTTTGTTTAATCCTGAGTTGATGGTGTCAAATTTGCAGATGAACTGAAGCTCAGTAGTTTCTCTTTGAAGTCTGGTCCTGAAATTTTTTTGCTGCCGGATGGCCACCTTAAGGTCTGCTATAGTGTGGCCAGGGAGGTTGAAGTGTTCTCCTACAGGTTTTTGTATATTGCCATTCCTAATATCTGATTTGTGTCCATTTATCCTTTTCCGTAGAGACGGTCCAGTTTGGCCGATGTACATAGCAGAGGGGCATTGCTGGCATATGATGGCGTATATTACATTGGTGGACGTGCAGGTGAATGAACCGGTGATGGTGTGGCTGATCTGGTTAGGTCCTGTGATGGTGTCACTGGTGTAGATATGTGGGCAGAGTTGGCATCAAGGTTTGTTGCATGGATTGGTTCCTGAGCTAGAGTTACTATGGTGCGGTGTGCAGTTACTGGTGAGAATATGTTTCAGGTTGGCAGGTTGTCTGTGGGCGAGGACTGGCCTGCCACCCAAGGCCTGTGAAAGTGTGGTATCATTTTCCAGGATGGATTGTAGATCCCTGATGATGCGTTAGAGACTCTGAGGGTTTGTTGATTTGTTCCAGTGTTAGTGTAGGGAGTGTCCTGAGTAGATGGTGCAGTTTCTTAGTGTATTCCTCAGTGGGATCTGAGGGAAGTGGCCTGTAGAATTTGGTATTGGAGAGTTGTCTGGCAGCCTCCTTTTGGTAGTCAGACCTGTTCATGATGACAACAGCACCTCCTTTATCAGCCTCTTTGATAAAGGAGGTACTGTTGATAAAGGTTGCTGATAAACTGCACCATCTACTCAGGACACTCCCTACACTAACACTGGAACAAATCAACATACCCTCAGAGCCCCGACCAGGGTTATTCTATCTACTACCCAAGATCCACAAACCCGGAAATCCTGGACACCCCATCATCTCGGGCACTGGCACTCTCACTGAAGGACTGTCTGGATATGTGGACTCTCTGCTCAGACCCTATGCCACCAGCACTCCCAGCTATATCCGTGACACCACTGATTTCCTGAGGAAACTACAATGCATTGGTGACCTTCCAGAAAACACCATCCTAGCCACCATGGATGTAGAGGCTCTTTACACAAACATCCCACACACAGATGGAATACAAGCGGTCAGGAACAGTATCCCTGATGATGCCAGGGAGTCAGGCCCTGGATCCTGGTTGCCGAGCTCTGTGCCTTTATCCTCACACACAACTATTTCAAATTTGATGACAATATATATCTCCAGATCAGTGGCACTTCTATGGGCACCCGCATGGCCCCACAATATGCCAATATTTTTATGGCCGACCTGGAACAACGCTTCCTCAGCTCTCGTCCACTCACACCCCTTCTCTACCTACGCTACATTGATGATATCTTCATCATCTGGACCCACAGGAAGGAGACTCTGGAAAAATTCCACCACGATTTCAACAGCTTCCACCCCACCATCAACCTCAGCCTGGACCAATCTACACAGGAGGTCCATTTCCTAGACACCACAGTGCAAATAAGTGATGGTCACATTAACACCACCCTATACCGAAAACCTACCAACCGCTATGCCGACCTTCATGCCTCCAGCTTCCATCCCGGGCACATCACACGATCCATTGTCTACAGCCAAGCACTGAGCTACAACCGCATCTGCTCTAACCCCTCAGACAGAGACCAACACCTACGAAATCTCCACCAAGCATTCTCAAAACCTACAATACCCGCATGAGGAAATAAGGAAACAGATCAACAGAGCCAGATGTGGTACCCAGAAGCCTCCTACTGCAAAACAAACCCAAGAAAGAAACCAACAGAACTCCACTGGCCATCACATACAGTCCCCAGCTAAAAACCCTCCGACGCATCATCAGGGATCTACAACCCATCCTGGACAACGATCCCACACTTTCACAGGCCTTGGGTGGCAGGCCAGTCCTCACCCACAGACAACCTGCCAACCTGAAACATATTCTCACCAGTAACTGCACACCGCACCATAGTAACTCTAGCTCAGGAACCAATCTATGCAACAAACCTTGATGCCAACTCTGCCCACATATCTACAGTGTTAGTCTATAAGGTGCCACAGGATTCTTTGCTGCTTTTAGTGTTTCCTAATATCCAACCTAGACCTCTCAAACTGCAGCTTGAGATGATTGCTTCTTCTGTCATCTGCCACCATTGAGAACAGCCGAGCTCCATCCTTTGGAACCCCCCTTCAGGTAGTTGAAGGCTGTTATCAAATCCTCTCTCACTCCTCTCTTCTGCAGACTAAATAACTCCAGTTCCCTCAGCCTCTCCTCATAAGTCATGTGCCCCAGACCCCTAATGATTTTCGTTGCCCTCCGCTGGACTCTCCAATTTGTCCACATCCTTTCTGTAGTGGGAAGCCCAAAACTGGATGCAGTGCCCTAGGTGTGGCCTCATCAGTGCTGAATAGAGAGGAATGATCACATCTCTCGGTCTGCTGGCAATGCCTTTACTATACAGCCCAATATGCCATTGGCTTCCTTGGCAACAAGGGCACACTGCTGACTCCTATCCAGCTTCTCATCCTCTGTAATCCCCAGGTCCTTTTCTGCATGAAAGTCGTACTCACATGTCTCTGCAGGCCCCACTAAATGCTTTCCACCATGGGTCAGACTCCTCGGTGCAGGTCACTGTCTGATCCATGTATTTCTACACCAAAGGAAAGAGGGGAGAGGGCTAAATCTTCCTCAGGCGGGGGCGGGGTCGAAGGGGGAGGCTGGGGTGGCAGCAGAGCAAGGCGGGAGGGAAGCCAAGAGGCTTGGGGGCAGCGTGGGGCAGGAAGGTGTGGGTCCAGCTGGGACGGGCTGCATAGGGAGGGCATGGAGGTGCCCAGCCAAGTTATACACACCCAAGTAGATTTCAAGGGGAGGCTCCGAGCCCAGTTCCTCAGTTCCCTGCCGTACCTGGTAAAACTTATAGGTGACACCCTCTCCAGCTGCCCGGCACCAGACTGTGAGCTGCTCCTCAAATGCCTGCAGGAGAAGGGGCAAACCAACGGGGCATGAGCGAGCTGGGGGGGGGGGGTGTCCTCTCTCAGGTCCATGCCATCAGCCCTTGTTCTGCCTCTCTGATGCCTCCCAGAATCCTTTGTGCCACTGGGACATTATGTTAGCAGTGAGTCAGCATCAGCTCTACACTTCTGGCGGACGCTGCTGGGGCGATGGCTTGCAGATCGAGATCTCCCCCAAACTGGGGGAATGTGCACCCCACCCCCTCCCTGGGGAAACGGGACCCCTGCCAGAGTGGGCACTGTACCTGCAAGTTGACAGTGGGCGGGATGCGGATGTCGAAGGCGGCAGACAGCTCCGAGGGTACCACATTGAAGGAGACGCCCCCGCTCAGCATAGTCATGTTGATGGAGGTGACGTCGCCCAGGGTGAGGTGCTCGTCACATTTCAATCTGCGGGGGGCGGGGGGTGTCACACCCAGCGTCTGTGATCTGTGTCTGTTGGAGCCTTTCACCCCCAACCACTCCCCAGGGAAAGGACTCTGCACCCTGACCAAGGGGAGGGCAGAGCTAGGTCCAGAGATTTGCCTCGCCTGGGCTGGGGCCATCAATGTGACATCCACGTGCACTGACACATGGTGCCAGGACACACATGGGTCACTGGGACAGACACGCTCTCTGCCACGTGGAGTCAGGCCCTGGATCCTGCGCTCACAACAACGCTCCTTGTGTCCTCTGCCCGGATCTCAAAGCGCCCTCCTGCGATCAGTGAATTAACCCTCACGCCCCACCCACTCTAGGAGGCAAGTCAGGATAATCACAACCATTTCCCAGATGGGAAAACTGAGGCACAGAGCAGTAATATGACTTATCCCAGGACACAGAGGGAGCCTGTGGCACAGCAGAGGACAGAACCCAGGAGTCCTGAGTCCCAGATCCATTTGTGAATCCCTAACCCATCCTCTGGAGCTAGGATGTCCACTTTCTCTCTGGGGACCAAACGAGCCACAGGTTTCAAGCAGCACTGCCTCTTACCTCTGCTTCTCACTCTCTCTGAACTGCAGGAGGGAGGTGATCACTCTGTTCTGTGGTGGGAACAGGGGGTGTCAGCGTCCTGACCAACGTATTATAGCTACATCTCGGCTCCCCCAGATGCCTGCACCCTCACGGCAAGCAGCTCTGCCCTTCACCCAGGGTTTCCCAGAAACAAACCAACCAGCTCCCACACAGGAGCCACAAGGGGCGCTCTGACTGGGAGAGGCTGGGGCTGACGTAGCCAGGAGCTCCCCGACACAGCCAGGGCTCCTGCCCCACTCCCCATAGCACTCCCTGCTGGCAGAGGCTGGGGTTGGAATGGCAGGGATCTCCCCTGCACCCAGGAACTCTGCACTATTCCCTCCTGGAGAGAAGCTGACCGTCTCTCCCTTGGTGCAAGAGGACTGCAATTCACTCTCTGTCACACTCACTTGCCCTTCCTGCTGAGAGGGCAGGTGGGTGAAGCCAGGGTGGGTGACACCGCAAGCCCCTCGCCCCCAGAATAGGGCGCCCTCTCTTACCAACTTCTCAGCAGCCGTGTTCTCAATGAACTGGGATCCATGGCCTGGGTTCCCCTCACATTTGACTTTAATCCCTGCAAGTGCCGATGAGAGGGGGAGACGTGTTAAGAGAGAGGGGGGAGGGAGAGAGAGTGGGTGAGCCTGGCACCCAGACACCACATGATGGGTATGTTAGAAACGCGCAGATAGACAGACACAAAACGAGGGGACATGTCCTGGACCCTACTCACACCAGACGCACTTCTCCCCGTAGAACACAGTGAAGGCGTCCGTCGGGTTGGCCAGGCCTGAGGGAGGGACAGAGAAGACAAGTTGCTGTGGTGGAGTGGCAGCCAAGCAGTCACTGCCAGCTGCTGCCGTGGGAATGCAACAGGGGAGCCGCTGGCTGCCATTTAGGGCCTGGGGAGAATCTCCAGATCCCCAGCCCTGCCCCAATCAGGCGCCATGAGTGCAGATGGCCCAGCCGCTCAACGTCCCTCACCCATGGGACAAGGTACTTGCCAAGACAGGGTGCGAGGCTGGACTCTGGGCTGAGGGGATGTGCCTACAAAGGACCCTCCTTTATCCCCACTACCAACTCTTCACGCCTCTCAGCACATCTACCGCCTAATGACCAGGGGGCCAAGCTCATTTCTGCAGAGGGGCCAGCAGCCAGGGCACAGCTCAGTCCCTCCCTGCCTGCCCTCCGCTCGCACAGAGCACTCCCACTGGCTCCTCCACCATCACATCCGGGGAGACGCACCTTCATCCAGGGTGAAGCCAACATTGAGAGCCTGAAACTCGGGGCGCTTCACAAACAGCTCCATGCCCTTGCAGCCCCCGACCTCTTCATCTGCGCTCAGGGGAAGGACACAGAGTCAGTGGCCACCAAGCTCTGCTAGGCACCATGGCTGAGCCCAGCCCTCCCTTTCACCCCAGCTGGTGCCACAGCCAGAACACCTCATGGCAGATTGGGACCCGCGGCAGCTTCTGGCCAGTCCAACTCCCACAGCAGTCAGCTTGCGACCGATGCAAGGCGGAGGAAAGCAGCTGTTTTCCCCAACGCTGGCATTTCCAGGCCCCAGCTGTCTGCCAGCTCATGGGAACTACTCAGCTAGCTCATGGCCAGAGTTTAGAAAGCAGGGCTGGGGGTAATGCTGAAGCAGTGGGAGGAAGGGCCACCATCAGTGCTTTGACCAAATGCAGCAGGCATTGGTGGGACTGAACTGGGGTCTGCAATCTCTCCAACCTACCCCATGTAACAGCTCCCTGCTCTTCTCCACCTCCATCCCCAGAGTTCTCATGCTGCCTTGCCAGAGCTCCCCATGACAGCCTAGAGACTGGCACAGAGTCACCCACTCCAGCCTGCCTTAAATGCAAGAAAGTTTGCGGAGCAGGGCTGAACAACGAGTGAGGAGGACATGTCAGGGCCTGGATACGGCCAGTGCTTTTCAGGCCAGGAGCTCAACATGCTTTACTCCCACCCATGAACATGCTCAAGGCTTGATGCGCTTGGTTTCTCCGCGTGTTTCACTCCCAGGAATGCGCTGGTCAGGGGAGTCCCAAAGCTAAGAAAAAGGTAGAGCAGCTCCATCTCTAGCCCCACCTTCCCACCCCTTCCAGCCAAACTCTAGCAACCAGCTGGCCACGGAGAGCGGCCAGTCACTTACCGGGCACAAATGTCATGTGAACCGTTCGGGGGAAGCGCTTCCCCTCGGCCTTCAGCCTCCGGATGGCCTCGATGTACCTGAATAGGGAGAGATTGGTTAGGAAGCTGGTACCTGTGAGAACCTTGAGCTCAGGCAGTGCTCCAGGCTAGGTGTAAGATGCGTGGAGGGAGCTGTACCCCTAGATTGCAGCCGGCACCAGCACCCCTTGGTTTTCCCACACCCTGATCTCAGCCAAAGATTAAGGGGCCTAGTGTGGAGCAGGTAACATATGGGGTGTCCAGGAATGGGGGGCAGGTGTCACGGGGCTTTGGCCACCCCAGCCAGCCAATGCAGGGAGCAGAACCCCCCAGCCCCGTGCTAGTTATATGTCCAGGCAGATACAAGCTAGGACAGTATGTAAATAACTAGACCTCGATGGTAAGAGGCATCTGCTGAGCTTTCAGGATCTCCAATGTCTACTGCATCACACAGCTATTGGCAGGGATTCCCATACCGGCACAGCCTACCTAGCCCTGTCACCCGTTTCCAGCTGTGTCCAGCGGCTCCACAGCCGGGGCAAGGCACCCAGCATAGGACAATTCCAGAACACCTGCCCACTGATCTCAGGGGAGTTCCTCCAGATTTATGCCAGTATAACCAAGATCAGGATCTGACCCAAGGGTTCATAGCGAGCATGAGTCAAGAGGGATGGAGCTGTGTACAGAAGGGGATGTTCAGCTCAGTTTGATTGCCCCAGAGAGGCAATGGTGAACTAAGACAAGACAGAGAATGGAGGAGGTCAGCTGTACTCACTGGATGGAGACACACTTCATATCCTGGGCCCCGCGGGCGTAGATGTTACCCTGAGAGTCCTTAAAGGCTTCAAAAGGGTTGTGGGTCCAGTGCTCCTGCAGAGAAGAAACCAGCACTGAGTGTCATAGCAGGATTCCCCATGGGGAGCGGGCGCTGCCGGAGGGCATGAGCATGGTCCGGCTGGCTCGCAGCATGGTGCCCTGACTTTTCCATCGAGGAGAGGGGCAGGACAGGAAGCTGATGTCCCTGCATCTGATCCCCATTCCCATAAAAGAAAGGGACAGCACCCTGTTTGGGAGATGGAGAGAGGCCTGGTTTGGAGGGATGAAGCAGCACACAGGGCTGATGTGGTAGGTGGCACCTCAGCCATTAGGAGGTGGATGGTTTGGGAGGTGGCAAAAGGGATGGGAGTGTGATTTAATGCCAGCCTGACAGTGCTGGAGACCGAAGGGCAAGACAGACACAGTATGGGGAAGTCTGCCCTGCAGCTGCCCAACGCACTGCTGCCAACACGCCTCTGCCCAGATCTGAAGGGACAGGAAAGCAATAACGGACAAGACCAACCCCCACACATGCAACCATGTTAACAGGAAACGCCCTGGCCAATTTCAACAAAAAAACAGGGCCTCCTGCAGTGGGGCTTCTTAGGGCAAACTGGACTCCAACACACTCAGTATAAAGAGCTGGTGCACGTCTAATCGAGTACAGTGAGAGCCTAATGCAGCCCATAGGAAAACAGGACTTCATAGTAAGTAACCCCCAAAATAACAAAAGGTAGCAACTGAAGTTTGTGGTGGTGGATGGTGAGCGCCAGAGACCCCTCCTGGAGAATACAGCCAGACAAGCCAGGGATCTGATCAAGGGGCCTGCATCAGAACTTTATAGCCACAGTGCAAGAAGCAAACGAGGGAGTCCCGTGCAGAATGGAGACAATCTTAAAAGAATAAGGTGACAGGCTCTGAAGGCAGCACTATCCCAGTGGGTGTATTTTTCCATCGCAGCAGAGAAGCCAAGGGCTAAATGGGGCCTTGGTCCAAACCAGCCTCTCAGCTTGAAAATTAGCACACAGTGTCGGTGAGGGAAGGGGCAGCCCCAAATGGAAGCCGAAGGTGTTTTCCCTGGACAGACCCCACCGCCTGCAACAGCACCCCTGACAAAGGCTCGCAGTTCCCCGCATTCTCCTGTAGGTGGCACTGTGTTTGCATTAACAAAGGGTGCAGATGGCATTGACAGCCGCAGGTCCTCAGCAGAGATGGTCCAGGTTTCCCTCCAGCCCAGCAGTGCCCCTGGGCATCCTCCTGAGCTGCTGAGAAACACTTCCACTTCTCCTCTGGGCAAATAACTGCCCCCTGCCCACCCATGGGCAGCAGCCAAATCCCAGCTGTGAGCCCCCCCGCACAGCCTCTCACCTCAAACACCGGCACCACATCCGTGTGCGAGTTCAGCAGGATGGAGCGGAGCTGCGGGTCTGTGCCCTGCCAGGTCATGATGGTGACAACCCGGCCTGGGAACACCTGCGAAGCAAAAGGGAGTCTGTCACAGCGGAAGGGCATGCTCCACCCTGCTGTGGGTCAGGGAAGCTGGTCAGACAGAAGGAGCTGACGGAGCAGCCCCTGGGTGGAGAGGATGAGGATGGGCAGCGGGGTTCGCACACAACATGTTGTTGCAAACGGAGGGGTTGTTTCACCTGGGAGGGAGCAGATTTCAAAGGACCAGAGCCTCCTCTCCCTTCTAGGAGGGCAGGAAGGAGGGTCTCACAGATAGGGCACTGGACTGGGAATCAGGAGACCTGGACTCAATTCCCAGCTCTGCCACAGACTCCCTGAGCGACCTTGGTCAAGTCACTGCATCTCCCCAGTGCCTCAGCTCCCCATCTGTGCTATTAGGATTACAACTCCCTGCCTCAGAGGGGTGCTGCAAGGAATAAATCCATCGGTAACTGCGAGGCACTTGGACAGAGATGGGGCCCTCCGAGCTTGAGAGATCCCAGGCAGAATGCAACCTCCTCCCATAAGGACGCCTCAGCTATGGAGCGCTCCCAAGCAATATCCAAATGGTGCAGCTGGGAACTTGAAGACCTGGAAGGGGATTTTGAGAACAGAGGGGAGTCACTCGATTAATGGCTGATAAAAGGACACACTTCTTCCCACAAGGCAGGGTCAGTACGTGGGACTCGTAGCTGCGGAGGTCAGGGAGGCAAACCCTCACTCTGAGCAAGGACGCCAAAAGCTGCAGATAAGCTGAACCCCAAAGGGTGACCCAAAAGCAAGGAGCTCCTGGGTTCTCAGTCCACTAGGAACTGCATCAAGACTCCCCATTTCATTTCACTGAAGAGTCACCAGACAGTAACACCCTGGATGGCTGTGCCTGGACTGAGAAGCGCTAGAGAGGGCAGTGTGTTACCACAGGAGCCGGTGAACGAGCAGGGAACGCTCCGTACCCCCGGAACCATCCAATCCCCCAGGCAAGGAACCTTTAACACTGATCTTCCCCACCCCAAGGGCCTCCCCAGAGGACATTGGACACAACTGATGACGGTTACGGAATCTCAGTAAAAAAAATCCAACAGCAAATGCCAGTGGCAGGAGGCCTTGAAAGAATACGGGCTCAGTAATCACTAAAACTATTGAAATCCAGGCACGCTCTGCATCTCCCAATGACTCAGGAGATCCAGCCAACATGCACACAACTGAGATCCTGTCTTCAGGGAACTTCCCCCCATTTTTCCTAACCCAAGTTTCTGCCAGTCAGGATTCATGCGCCCACGAGCTGGGACAAGTCGCAGGGAAAGTTGTGTCACCTCAAGCCTCCTCGGAGGAATGTGACCTTGCTAAGTCCCATTCTAATTACAGCACATACAGCCGGGATGGATCAACTCAAAAATAGTCTGAGAACCTGTAATAGCAGATTAACAGGCTGGCCAAGTCTGCAGGGGATTACTGACCGCACGGGATTTGTACACCAATGGCAAACAACCACTCGCATCGTCACATTTTGCAGGGTCGCTCCTGCTATGAACGGGTGGAAGCAAACAAACAGCACCCTGGCCCGTCCTGGTCTCCCAATGCAATGATCATGAGAAAGGTAGGGTGGCCTCTCCTTGCCCAGAACTCCCCCTAGAGCCAGCTAGAGTGCCATGCATGCCAATGCAGCACAGTGAATCTCTGGAGTAGGAGCCAGAGGGCGTGCTGGCGAGAGGACTCAAAGGCCTAATTATTAATATTGATACTGTTTTATATCTATACTGGCCAGTGCAGGTTGGGACGAAGCATATGGAGTGCACCAAGGAGCAGATAAAGGGCCAACTGCTGGTCTCACCAGTGGAATATGGAGCAACTCCACCATCTCCAGACTTGCACTGGGGTAACTGAGGTCAGACTCTGCCCCTGTGTATCTAGGACGGACCTATGCTTCGCTCTACCCAACAAGGCTGAGGTTTAGCTCCTGGTGGTGACCAGTGGCATAGAAAGGTGGATATAAAAGCGCTCGGTGAGGCAAAAGAGCCCAGACACATGGTAAAGGGCAGCGTCTCTGAGGTGGGACTTGGTGTGCTACCTGGCAGTGCTGCCAGAGCACTGTGACTGGAGCTGTGCTGTACAGAGGATACCTAGCGGGGGGCACCCCAGACACTCCCTGGTGGTTTCAGGCTTGGACAGATTGGGAATGAATTTCACTGTGGGGGCAGAGGAGTGGGTGGGTTCACTTTTCCTACCTCCACTTTCTGACACCCCAGGCCAAGCTCAGCTGCAATCCGCTCCAGGAACCGCACGGCCACATCTGAGAGAAGGAGAAAGCAGGAAAGTTACAGACATTCAGCTGGAATCCCCTTGCTGTTTCCTTGCACCTGTTGCATCTCTCCCATCCAGGAATCCCCATCCTGCACTAGGAAGGGGCTGTCTCCACATTCTAGCCCCTTCCATCTCATCTCCAGAGGCCTCTTGCCACAAGGGGGAACCCTTTGGAGCAGCAATGCTGCAAGAATGTCAGAAGCGCAGACGGCACAAAGGTCATCATGCTCAGGCTCCATCCTGGTGAATAACGTGCCACGCAGTCTGTGCGGTCGATAGGCAAGTGCCAGGTCTATACAGCCGAGCACACAACTCCCAGCACAGCGCTGTCAGTAACAGAACATGATTGCAGCACTAAGCCCCAAGAATGGATGTATTAGCAGGCCTACCATCAACAATCTACTCATACTCAGCTTCTGCCACGGCTCAGAGATCTGCCACGGAATATGGCAAGGCTCAGCTTTCTGCTCTGTACACACTCTAGGACAACAAGTTCCTGATCTCTGGCTGGGGCCTCAGGTGCTGCTACAGCACAATCATAATCTGCCACTTTAGAGAAACGTTGAACATAGTTAATAGACTTATCCCCCAAGGTTCTCAGGATTTTGTCAGGCCCCTAATCCCTGCTGCTTCTCCCCTCGCCCCATATGCCCCCTCAGCAAACGTAAAAATCCATCTCCCCAGGAGGCGACAGGGAAGTCAACAGAAGTATTCTTCTGTGGACCTAGCACTGTGGGTTTTTCACACCCCTGCGTGGCGTAGTTAAGCCGACCTGATTTTCTAGCGCAGGTCAGGCCTGTGTCTTCATTAGATCCGCAGTACAGCAAGGGGAGGGGCTCTCCCATCACTGTAGTTCCTCTGCCTCCCCGACACACGGCAGCTAAGTCAACATCAGAATTCTCCCATCAACCCAGCACTGTCTACACTGTGGTTTAGGTTGGCTTTACTGTTGCTCAGGGGTGTGGATTTTTCACACCCATGAGCAACAGAGCTGGGTTGACCCAACTTTTTAGTGTTGACTTGGCCTATGGTTCAGTACCTTTGAGGATCTGGGTATTAAGCCCTTCTGTCCTTACTCAGGGAAAATACCCACTGAGTCAGAGTCAATGGGCCTTTTGCATGAGTAATGACTGCAGGATTTGTCCCCTAATTAGGAGCTATTTAATATTCCCAACTGAGTGTGTGTGTATTGGAGATGCGGGGCAGTTAATTACAAGTGAATTGAAAATAGCCAGAAAGAGGCTGATTTGGAGGTGGAAGGAGCTGCCAGTTTTCTCTCTCCATCCAGCAGTACCGGGATGAGCCATTTTATGTCCTCTCGGTAAAGAAATTGAACTGTGAACCCTACATCAGCTCCCAGTTTGGCTTTCTGACTAAGAGTGATCCAATAGCCACTGAAGTCAACGAGAGTCTTTCCATCTATTTAAGAACATAAGAACGGCTATACCGGCTCAGACCAAAGGTCCATCTAGCCCAGTATCCTGTCTTCTGACAGTGGTCAGTGCCAGGTGCCCTAGAGGGAATGAACAGAACAGGTAATCATCAAGTGATCCATCCTCTGTCGCCCATTCCCAGTTTCTGGCAGAGGCTTTAGACGCCATCCCTGCCCATCCTGGCTAATAGCCATTGATGGACCTAGCCTCCATGTGAATTTATCTAGTTCTTTTTTGAACCCTGTTATAGTCTTGGCCTTACCAACATCCTCTGGCAAAGAGTTCCACAGCTTAACTGTGAGTTGTGTGATGAGATATTTCCTTTTGTTTGTTTCAAACCCGCTGCCTCTTAATTTCATTTGTGATCCCTTAACTCTTGTGTTATGAGAAGGGGTACATAATCCTTCAATGAGCTTTGGATCACACCCTTGGAAGACATCTCCTCTAACATACGCATGCACAATCACACACACACACACACACACACTCAGTTACTAACCCACAGCCATGTTACATGCTGGTTTAATGAGAACTATATTTCACTCAGTATGAAACTAAAGCTCCCAGTCCATCCAATACGAGTATTAATACAGCACCAGCTACAATAGCTTCGACTGGGTTTGGCTAACCAACTCCAACAGGGGGAAACCACACTATAAAAAGATCATCTGTCTTAACTCTGTTGGCTCACAGACTGGGCAGATGCTGTTGCTGGACCCAAGATTCAAATCCCTCTGCTCTGTGATTGATTAACGTTCAGAACAACGGGGAGATGTGGCCCCTTGTGGAAGACAGCTTCAAAATGCGGACTTTGCACAGTAGCTGAGTCCAAAGAGCAGCCAAGTGCCTCTTAGGCAGACAGACCAGTGCGAGTGAGTGAGGGTGGAGGGGTCTGATCTGGCCACATTTTTCATCCACTTTGCCCAGGCATGAATGACAAGGTGTGATGCAGTAGAGAGGGGTCGGCTATCTTTCAGAAGTGCTGTGCTGAGTCTTCATTTATTCACTCTATTTTGAGGTTCCGCGTGCCAGTAATACATTTCAACATTTTTAGAAGATCTCTTTCTATAAGTCTATGATATATAACTGAACTATTGTATGTAAAGTAAATAAGGTTTTTTAAATGTTTAAGAAGCTTCATTTAAAATTAAATTAAAATGCACAGCCCCTCAGACCGGTGGCCAGGACCCAGGCAGAGTGAGTGCCACTGAAAATCAGCTCGTGTGCCATAAGTTGTCTACCCCTGCAGTAGAGCATCAGTCTAAGCATCATCCCAACCTGGATGAGACACATGGTGCAGCAGCTCCTGCAAGGAGGTTCCCAAATCCCAGGGGCAGCAGAAGGTGCTGTTCAAGGAAGGCTGTTCCACAGCCTGGAATTTCAGTCCCCATCTCACATTACCAGGGAATTTCCCATTCTAGAAGCACCATGAGCTGAGAAGCCTCTTGGCTGGGCTGCACGATCACTAACGAGTCTCACTAGGACTCTTTCCGCCTCAGGGGAGCCGCTCATTTGCCAAGATTCAGGGAACTTTCTGCCAGTGTCGGAGAGATTAGCATACCATTTCATTGTGAATTGCCCCACCCACTCCCGCCCCTTCTCCAATGCTCCATCCACTCCATTTCAACTGCTGTCTTCTTTTTAAGGTTGAACATCTGGCTGGTATTTTTGGTTTTTTGGTGAAGCAGGTTTTCGCCCCCTCCCTCAACACTCAATAATTTTCAGCATTCACGTGCCATCAGCAATGGAGGGCTCAGGCTCTGCACCAGGCAGACCCAGCACAGGCAGCAGCAATGTTATCCAGCTTCCCTCACACTGCACTGAGCATGGACCTCAGTCCTGAGCTGGTGGAACAGGACACTTCAGCCCCCGTGGCCCAACTCCACCTTTGGCCAGTTGTGAGGAGGCCAAGCAGAGCATATTGTGGGGGTGCTTTGGGTGACATGGACTCCTCTGGATTCACACCCACCAACTCGCTTCCACCCACGAGCAGGTGTCTTTGCAGGAAGGGGATGGGTTTAAGAACTAAGTGGTTCTACCAGATGATCGCGGATTCCTCAGCAGACGATACAGGAAGGTATCCTTGTCCCATCTTCTCCAGGAGAGCGTCTGGAAACAAGAGCCCAGTGACGCTCCAGAAGGGTGCTGAGAGCTTTGTGCCCAGCATGTGAGGCAAGAACGTTGCCACTGGCTGTTGCAGCAGCGAGCCAGTTGCCTGGCCATCTCCCTTGCCAGCTGGCGGCGTAACCCTCCCTCAGTGCTCATGCTGCCTCAGCAGCTTGCCCTGGTAAAAAAAAAAAGGGAACCAGCCTCCTTACCATAGTTGGGCTCGGGCTGGACTGTCTTCAGCCTCAGGTACTCTCGGAAGAGGGTGACTGAAGGATGCTCCCCGGGATCCTGGCCTCTGACCTTCTCCCCTATCCTTTCAGGGTCTCCCTCAGGCAACATGATGTCCATCTATTGGAGTATCGGGGCCCTGTGAGGAAGAAGAGAGGATGCACCAGGGAAAGGGATAAAATCGCCATCCTGCACAGCTGTGAATAGACTTTGTCATCAAATGTACCAGCCAAATCTCCCCCTGGCATGACTCCACCATCTCCAATGAAGCAGCTGTATGCAGCAGGGCTGAATCTAGACCTGTATATGTAAGGGGAATGTTGGCTTGGGCTTTCAAAGCTTCCCCAATCAGGATTCTTTCCAAAGCCACAGCTCCATATCCACACCCAGGTATGTCCCTCCCAAAGCTCTGCCTGATGTTAGTGGCTTAACTTGCTAGACACGGTGCCACCAAAAGGGGGAAGCAACTAGAATCCCCATCCGGGATCGTTCCTCATGACAGCAAGTGCCCTGGGAGCTTTGGAAGGCAGCATTGTGCCACAGTGCCCAGGAGAAGCTGCCATGGTATCTGTGGTGGGAGGCAGTTAGCGCTAGGGACCAGAGGATGCTAGAGCTGCTTGTGGGACTGGCAAGGGTGTCCATCCAGAACGGAGTGGTCCGTCACTCCACAGCCCAACGACTCAGACTTTAAGGCTAGAAGGGACCACCATGATCCTCTAGTGACTTCCTGCACACTGCAGGCCACAGAACCTCACCCACTCACTCCTGTAACAGACCCTTAACCTCTGGCTGAGTTATTGACATCCTCAAATCATGATTTAAAGACTTCAAGTGACAGAGAATCCACCATTCACAGTAGCTTATACGTGCCAGTGACCTAAGGCCCATGCTGCAGAGGAAGGCAGCTAAGTTAAAAGCCTTGGACACCATGCGATCCCCTCCAGTTCCCCCACATGCCAGCATGGGGGAGAGTGGCTGCCCATCCCCATTCTCACAGCTCTGTCCCATGTCCTGCAAGCCTCCTGGGGCCAGTGGATCTTTATTCTGACCATGCATTATGACACCTCCCCGTGTGCCAACACAACAGGAAGACAGGGCAGCTCTCAACGCCACAGCATAAAACTTTGCCCTGTAGTCAGGTGGCAACCCTAGGAGATGGGGATGAGAAAAATGGAATGGCAGATTGCAAGGGAACATGTTCTGGACCTACAACAACAGGGGTAGGCAAATTTTTTTGGCCCGAGGGCCACATCTGGGAATAGAAATTGTATGGCAGGCCATGAATGCTCAC
Source organism: Gopherus flavomarginatus (assembly GCF_025201925.1). Classification (NCBI taxonomy): domain Eukaryota; kingdom Metazoa; phylum Chordata; order Testudines; family Testudinidae; genus Gopherus; species Gopherus flavomarginatus. Next base: position 47,319,979 of record NC_066622.1, on the reverse strand, counting down.
AAAATTGGGGGTTGGGGTGCAGAAGGGGGTGAGCGCTCCAGCTCAGGGTGCAGGCCTTGGGGTGGGGCTGAGGATGAGAGGTTGGGGTACAGGAGAGTGCTCTGGGGCTGGGACAAAGGGGTTTGAGGGCAGGAGGGGGGATCAGGGATGGGGCAGGGGGTTGGGGTGCGGGAGGGGGTCAAGGGTGCAGGCTCCAGGCAGGCACTTACCTCAAGCAGCTCCCAGAACCAGCAGCATGTCTCCCATCCAGCTACTACGTGGAGGCACAGCTAGGTAGCTCTGCGTGCTGCCCCATCCGCAGACGCTGTCCCTGCAACTCCCACTGGCCACAGCAGTTCCCAGCCAATGCGAGCTGTGGGGGGGGCACTTGGAGTGGGGCAGCGTGCAAAGACCCCTGGCTGCCCTTACACATAGGAGCCAGAGGGGGAACATGCCGCTGCTTCCAGGAGCTGTGCAGAGTAGGGCAAGCCCCTAACCTCACTCCCCAGCTGGAGTGCCGGAGAAAGACAAGCCCCACACCCCGCTCCCCGGTGGAAGCTCGAGAGCCGGATTAAAACATCTGGAGGGCTGGATGCAGCCCCCAGGCCATAGTTTGCCCACCCCTGTACTACAAGGACTGGGAGTCAGGACTCCTGGGTTCTACTCACAGCTGTCCCACTGTGACATTATGGCAATCCACTTAGTCTCTCTGTGCCTCAGTATCCCCTACCGCAGATGAGAATAAGGGCAGAAGTAGGCTGCCGCAGTTAGCAGAGGTGAAAGGGAGCTAAACAAGGAGGTCTGGGGTATGGCAGTGCTGTGGAGGCTAGTAGTGGGGTGTCCGGGTGAGTGAGAATGAGGGAGGGGGTGGAAGCAGGCATGTGTATGAGGCAGGGGTTGGGGGAAGTGGGGGGGGGTGAAGAGGTATGGATGTTAGGGGCCCGTGGGGGTAAGGGTAAGTGTGGGAATGAGGGCAGTATAGACTGGCTAGGAGAAACAGGGGTGGGTGGGTGGGATACATGGGGGTAGGAGGGTGTCTCGATTGGGGGGTTAGGGGTCAGTGTGGGGCAATGGGGCAGGCGTTGGGGGTAGCCCGGCATGGGGAGGATGAAGGGGGGGGCTGAAGATTGGGGTGGGGAGTTGGGGTAATTGCAGTTCTCGGGAGTGCATGGGAGTAGGAACGTGTATGGGGTGAGAGATGGGAGGTAGGCGCATGCATGGACTGGGGAAGTGGGGGGTAGTGCAGGTCTCTAGGGCTGGGGGGGCCATTAGGGGTCGGGTTACGCGGCGTGGGCAGGATTGGGAGGCAGGAGCACGCTGGGAGCAGGGGTAAGTGCAGGTCTCAGGAGATCGGGGCCCGTCGGGCAGGAGTTTGGGGGCAGCCCAGCTTGAGGAGTCCGGGGCGCTCGGGGGGGGGGGGGGGGCAAAGCAGTGCCAGGCCCCCTACGCGGCCCCTGGGCGCCCCCGGCTCCAGCTCGGCTGCCCAGCCCCAAGTAAACATGCGGGGAGCGGGGGGGGGCTGCCCCGTGCGCTCCCCGCCCCGGCCGGCCGCCGCCCGGGCCCTACCTCTGCGCTGCCCCCCAGCTCCGGCCGCCGCCGCCGCCTGCTCCGCCCCGGCTCTGCGCTCCGTGGTATTGGGGCTGGGCGCAGCCTGAGTGCGCCCGGCCAATCCCGCCGCAGCCCCAGCCCCAGCCCCAGCCCCGAGCTAGAACAGCCTGCAGGCAGCTGCCTCTCGCCGGGGGCAGCAGGGAGGGGGGCAGGCCCACCCACTTCCTCCCCCAGGTCCCGGCAGAGCTTGGGGCCGGACCCCTGCGCACCTAGCCGTGGGGCACCTGCAGGATCGGGCCCTTGCACCCCAAACCCTGCCCCCCAGGCTGTTCAGGACTTAGGCTGCAGCCTTTTCCTTCCACTCCAAAGTCCAAGGCGACTGCACTGCTCAAGGACCCAGTTCCATCAGTGCTGCAAGGCAGAGCCATTCTCACTTTGCTCTCACCCAGTACCCAGCCAGGGTACAGCCACTGGAACCAGTCTGCGAGGAGACTCGCACCATTGATAGGATTGCGGCCGAGGTATTAGCCTGCGTTATTTCTAGTGCTGCAGGTAGCGCTGCACCACGCACAGGCCAGGAGCCCCTTGTGCCAGCGCTGTACAAACAGAACAAGAAGATGGTCCTTGCTCCACCATTTACAACCTGACCCCATCTCTTCTCCACGCGCTCTGTTCTACGCCATAGGCAGCACCAACTACAGAACCAGTTTCTCCTCTCTTGGTTCTCACACCACAACTGCTAGAACAGGGGCTCATCCTCCCTGATTGAACTGACCTCGTTATCTCTAGCTTGCTTGCATATATATACCTGCCCCTGGATATTTCCACCACATGCATCTGAAGTGGGTATTCACCCACGAAAGCTCATGCTCCAAAACGTCTGTTAGTCTATAAGGTGCCACAGGATTCTTTGCTGCCAAAAAACCACGTTTGTCACATGGGCCCATAAATGGGAGCCTTTTCCCTGAACCCACACTGAGCTTCTGTGGGGCCAATAAAAATAGCCCTGGTTCCAGCCTGCCGCTGGTTTTGCAAGCCCAAACCCAGCCACCTCTGTCTCCCTACCCCCATTTACCATTTTCCCCCTAGAGCTTTTTTTTTGCAATCACCTAGAAACTTTTCTGCTCAAACATCTGGGCAAAAATAAATCCAAGCTGACAAATCCCACTTCAGCCTTGCTCAGCTTTAAGGCAGGCTTTAGTTTCTGGAAACCAAAGCCCAGTTTATTAAATATTTTTTTCTATAATGAAAAACAAGGGGAAATAAATGACATTTCAACTGCTCTTCCACTTGACTGAGGTGCACTGGGCCCTGCACATACACACATAATAACAACAATCAGCACATGAAGCCTTAAACGGATTATACAAGCCAAACCAGGCCCCAGTGTTGCAACAAGATCTCTCCCCAGAGACCCCTGCACTTCTTATAGGCCTCCATTGATTTCAACAGGGCTCCAGGCAGCTGCAAGATTCCCTCTATGCACATCCAGTTGTAGGCCTGGGGCCTAAAATCTTACAAAGTTAGTGTCTCATTTTCAGCGTGGCACAGCTAGCCTAAAAATACTCTTACAAGATGTCTTACCTCTGTGAACATCTTTGCTTACTGCCAAATGAAAGGATTTTTCAAATCCAATTTTTCTTTCACCATGTAAGAACCTTTAGCTGTTCCCCACAGAACTCTGTCAGTTTAACTATCTGTTAGTTTCCCTCTAGTTTCACTTTCAGATTCTTCTGGCCTCCTACATTGTTGCAATCTCTGGGGGAAGGATTACACAATATTGCCAACCCAAAACATTCAAAAAGCATGAGTCCAGCAGAACACCCATGTTATTGGTTGAAAAAAATAAGATTTATTTTTAAAACAACACATTTGGGTGGTTTGGTTTTTTTTTGTCTGCTGGCATTTTGAGCTTTCAGGGTGTGCTCAGGTCACATTTGCAAGCTTTTGCCCATAACCAGGAAGGCTAGAACCCCCACTCCTTTTTTTATTAAATGAAAGCTGAGATGCTCCGATAATCCAGGACCTGGGACTTTAAATAAAAGCACAAGAGGTGTCAATGATTTTTTTCACCTAAATCAAATTTTGATTGAAAAAAAATTCATGAATGCATGTCTGTTAACGTGAGGCTTTGTCAGACCTTTTAAAAATAATTATTATGCAATGTCGGGCCTAATCCAGATGGAATATTGGGCCAGGTCCTGCAAACGCTCCCATGGGACTACTGATGGGAGTAAAGTTATTCGCACACTTAAGAGTTTGCAGGATTGGGGCCTAGGTCCTTTTAAGGAACCGAAACCAAACCTCACACTCAACACAATCCTCATTGCAACAAGGAGCTGCATCATCTATTTAATGCGTAAGCTTCTCACCCGAGAAACACTCCAAGACTTGATTCCATAAGACATTTAAAATCTCATTCATCAATTTTTTTTTTTTTTTTAAAACAAATCTTGCTACTTTCCCTGCTCATGAACTTCACACAGCAAAGGAGGTTGGACACACTAAGAACAGCTGAATTACTTAGAAAAGCAAATTGTGCATTTGCAAATCAAGGCGAAACTGTCCCATGTGGCTCCACTTTCCACGCCTACATCCCTGTCTACACTAGGAAATGACCCATGGCTGACAACATGGTACCGGTGGTAGAGCTGTACTCTCATGAATGGGTGATGAAACAGTTTAGCTCCACCTACCTTAGCCGCTGAATAGTTTTCATCCCCAGTTGAGAATGCACCAGGCAGCAGGGTGGGAAATCCATTGTTAACACTTTCCTAGCATAGGTAGAGGCAAACCCCACAGTACTTGGTGTGACATTTTATGCAAATTATGTAATGAGTGAATGTGCATCTAACCATGTATGTCTGCTAACGGTCAAGACAATCTGCACCAAAGCAGTGGCAGGAGTAGGATGTGGAATTGCACAAAACTTGACAGCTGTGCTTGGCTAGATGGGAACAGTGCTGCCAATGCTTGTGATTTTAGTGCAAGTCTTGTGGTATTTGGTGTCTTTCTTAAGGCCTCAGCTCCTGGAGTCATGTGATAAGGTTTTTCATAGAGTCCAAGGCCAGTCATCTGATCTGACCACCTGTCTAACACAGGCCACAGAACTTCCCCCAAATAATTCTGGATTGAACTGGATCCTATTTTTTTGGAAAAACCTCCAGTCTCAATCTGAAAATAGCCAGGCCTTTGTGTTATGGTTAGGTTGTTTGCTGCACAGATTGGGACAGTAGCATTGCTGAGACCCAGAAGGGATGACACATGGGAGTATATTGTTGTCATCTGGACTTATGTCTTCATCCTTTAGGTCTTCGAGCTGAAAGGGGCTGGTTTGGTTGAAACACCACAATTTAGGGGGAGGTAATTGACCCATTTCTATTCTGCAGACATTATTGCTGCAGTCCCCGTGCCTGGAATAGCTGTTGGTTGAATTGCAGAAGTCAAGTCTCTCTTGGGGTTTTATCCTAATTCTTGTAACTAGCTAGTAACGCTGTGCCCCAGTAGAGTGACCAGATGTCCCAATTTTATAGGGACAGTCCCGCTTTTTGGGTCTTGTTCTTATATAGGCTCCTATTACCCCCAACCCCATCCCAATTTTTCACACTTGCTGTCTGGTCACCCTAGCCCCCAGACTTCGCTCCTGTATTGTAGAATGGGTTGAAGAAGACTGATGGCTAATTTGAGCATAGGGTGGTAGATATGCAGTGGTTTTTTAAAGGCACAGCTGATCTCATAATGCTTTTCCAGCCAGCCTAATGCTCCCTCCCATGTATTATGAGACCCTAGGTACGTATGATTTGGAGCATGTTCACTTTTAGGGTCTCCAACATAAACTGTTAGTTTGCTTTGGTTATGTGGCAGCTTTCTCTGAAATCTTGACTTTTCGAGGTAGGGTTCACATAGTGCAGTAAATTTTTAGCAGGGCTAAGTCCTGTCCTAGCTGATGGTTCAACCAGCTCATCACTAGACAGCATTTAATCCAGGCATGTTCAGAGAAGGGAGTGCTCCTACAGAGGTGGTAGCTCACTGATGGACAGGTTGTGGCTGAGATCAACTCCAGGTCCGATTCCCCATTCTTTCTGGTTTGCAAGTCAGTGAGATTTAATGAGGTCCTATGGTTTCTCTATTGTGTAGCACTCCTGGATGCCAGATGTATAGACTAATGGCAATTTTACTCCAAGAATAGGCTCTTCTCATCCTTCTTCCCCCTCAGTCCTTTTGTCCCCTGATGGTGTCTTGTCATTAACCAAATGTGGGAACTTGTCAGAACAGGGACTGGTTTGTTATTACAGGACTGGACAGTACCTACCCCAATCTGTACAAATCATCAGTAATCATCCCAGAAGAGGCTGCTAACACAGATACCCACCAGGCATTTGCTGAGCTCAGGACAGCATATTTCCTGTTGCGCTGGGGTAAAACCCATCTGGCTTGGAGGGCTGGTAAAATAACTTGAGCAGGGCTTCCTGGCTGCAGTAAGTGCTGTGCTGCAGCACATAGTGCCAGTGCCCCAGGGCTCTGGTGTCTGAGCCAAGTTGAGGAAGGTTTCCCTGGAGTCTCTCTATTGTTATAGGGGGCAGGCACTAGGTCAGTCATGTTGAATGGTCTAGTTATTAGTGGTGGGACACAGGGAACACACAGGAGGCAGGTCCCCAGTAGCTTGTACTGAGTGAGAGTCTTGGGACTGCTCTGGGACAGAGTGAGGAGACGTAATCTCACTAACTTCCCATGGGCTGGGGGAAACGAGGGACCCCAATAGGTTCTAGTTTCCTTCTCCTTGTGGCCGGGCATTACCCGGCCTTAGTACCAGCAAGAGCCACAGTCCCTTCCCGAGGGAAGGCTGGTCATATGCTCACCCCACCCTGCATCCCACAAAATGCAGCCACGGCCCAGGCTCTGTAAGGCACAACACCCCCCCGTGAATGACCCAGCTGGATCACTCCCACCCAAGGATGATGATCAACAAAAACTTTAACCAGCTGCAGGGGAAAGGGGCGAGCAAACCCTGAACTTTGCACAGCCCAGGGCCCACGTGGCTGCCCTAGTTACTTATGGACTTATTGCTCAAAATAATCTTCAAAGGACTAGTTGAGCAGAGATGGGACCAGAAACTCCCCCTGCCCCTCACACACAGAAGTAGGTAAGAGCTGGGTCCTGCCATTCCAGCTCTGGTCCCTCTCTTCCGATTCCTTTCCTCTTCCAGGGTCACTTCCTGCAAACCCAGGGCAGAGAACTGGAACGGGGTGGGGGTAGGGAAGGGGGATCCTTGCTGGTTCTGAATTGCACAGAATGAACCTGTAGCACCCCAGACAGAGGATTCTGTTCCCCTGACCCTTCCATGGCCCCTTCCAGCTGAGGAATTCAAAGGGACAAACCTCCCAGCCGCTCTCTGGGACATGTCAATATACTCACTGCTCAATGAGTAGGGAGAAACAGTAACAAGAAACTTGGAAATGGCAGAGATGCTTAATGACTTCTTTGTTTCGGTCTTCACTGAATGCTTATGGGAAGGGGGTAGGTTTAGAAGATAAAATAAAAACAGAAAAAGTTAAAAATCACTTAGAAAAGTTAGATGCCTGCAAGTCACCAGGGCCTGATGAAATGCATCCTAGAATACTCAAGGAGCTAATAGAGGAGCTATCTGAGCCTCTAACTATTATCTTTGGAAAATCACAGGAGACAGGATTCCAGAAGACTGGAAAAGGGCAAATATAGTGCCCATCTATAAAAAGGGAAATAAAAACAACCCAGGAAACTACAGACCAGTTAGTTTAACTTCTGTGCCAGGGAAGATAATGGAGCAAGTAATTAAGGAAATCATCTGCAAACACTTGGAAGGTGGTAAGGTGATAGGGAATAGCCAGCATGGATTTGTAAAGAACAAATCGTGTCAAACCAATCTGATAACTTTCTTTGATAGGATAATGAGTCTTGTGGATAAGGGAGAAGCGGTGGATGTGGTATACCTAGATTTTAGTAAGCCATTTGATACAGTCTTGCATGATATTCTTATCGATAAACTAGGCAAATACAATATAGATGAGGCTACCATAAGGTGGGTGCATAACTGGCTGGATAACCGTACTCAGAGAGTAGTTATTAATGGTTCCCAATCCTGCTGGAAAGGTATAACAAGTGGGGTTTCGCAGGGGTCTGTTTTGGGACCAGCTCTGTTCAATATCTTCATCAGCAACTTAGATGTTGGCATAGAAAGTACACTTATTAAGTTTGCAGATGATACCAAACTGAGAGAGATTGCAACTGCTTTGGAGGACAGGGTCATAATTCAAAATGATCTGGACAAATTGGAGAAATGGTCTGAGGTAAACCGGATGAAGTTTAATAAAGACAAATGCAAAGTGCTCCACTTAGGAAGGAATACATACAGTTTCACACATACAGAATGGGAAGAGACTGTCTGGGAAGGAGTACGGCAGAAAGGGATCTAGGGGTTATAGTGGACCACAAGCTAAATATGAGTCAACAGTGTGATACTGTTGCAAAAAAAAAAAAAAAGCAAACATGTTTCTGGGATGCATTAACAGGTGTGTTGTGAGCGAGACACAAGAAGTCATTCTTTCGCTCTACTCTGTGCTGGTTAGGTCTCAACTGTAATATTGTGTCCAGTTCTGGGCACTGCATTTCAAGAAAGATGTGGAGAAATTGGAGAGGGTCCAGAGAAGAGCAACAAGAATGATTAAAGGTCTTGAGAACATGACCTACGAAGGAAGTCTGAAAGAATTGGGTTTGTTTAGTTTGGAAAAGAGAAGACTGAGAGGGGACATGATAGCAGTTTTCAGGTATCTAAAAGGATGTCATCAGAAGGAGGGAGAAAACTTGTTCACCTTAGCCTCTAATGATAGAACAAGAAGCAATGGGCTTAAACTGCAGCAAGGGAGGTTTAGGTTGGACATTAGGAAAAAGTTCCTAACTGTCAGGGTGGTTAAACACTGGAATAAATTGCCTAGAGAGTTGTGGAATCTCCATCTCTGGAGATATTTAAGAGCAGGTTAGATAAATGTCTATCAGGGATGGTCTAGACAGTATTTGGTCCTGCCATGAGGGCAGGGGACTGGACTCGATGACCTCTCGAGGTCCCTTCCAGTCCTAGAGTCTATGAATCAGCCAGATTGTACAGACAGGGAAACTGAGGCACAGAGCTGCAGAGGCACCCACACTTTCCAAATACAGGTACATAAATGGCAATGGCCTGCTAGCCCTCAGCACTAGTGACAGCATTAGAGTGGGGGAAGCACCTTGGAAAAATCAGGCCATTCCTACATTCTTGCCTTTATCTACCTTTAAGTGCCTCATTTGAGGCACAACAGTTGAAACACGGGAGCGAGCGTGACTTGGCTGAGGTAACGTAGCACATCAGTGAGAGAGGCAGGAAAAGAACCCAGGCGTCCTGACTCCAGGCCTCATGCTTAAACTAAGCCAGAGAGCTGAGGAAGGAGTAAGGGACCCCATGAAAGAAGGGCCCATATGGCCTTTGTTGCCCATTGCAGCATAGGAGGACAGCCTACTGCTGGGGGTCAGTTTGTGAGGATGTAATGGGCCTCCCTGTCCCAGAGTACCCCCTTGTGACACAACCGGGACTCACCTCACTGCAGCGTCCCCTTGCGGTACTGTCCTTTTTCTTGCTCTGGATTCATGCCCCTTGTGGGGCATCAGTGTCCTCCACAATGCCCATTGGCAGCATTAAACACAGGTAATGAAACGACAGTCTGCAGCCTCCACCTCGTCACCTAGGTCAGTCAGTCAAACACAAAACAGCTCACCCCCAACCTGTGGGTTTAGGAGCTCACTCCTGCTTCTGACTGTCCTCTGTCTTTTGGCCAGTATTCCAGCCCATAGGCCTTCAAACTCCTCTCAGAAGAGGATACCAGGCCTCCATACCCATGGTCTCTCCCTAACCCTCAATAGGGTTCCTACCTGGCCCGCCTTGTTCCCTCTCTGCCCCAGAGGACCTGCAGAGGTTTTCCCTTCTCTCCTGAGCTAGCTAGCTCACTCATCCCCTTTATGAGAATCCACCCAGTGTTTATAATTCCTTTCCTTCCCACCCAGCCATGCCCTCTCCCAGTGCATCTCATGAGCTCACTTCAGCTCTCCTGCTGTTCATTCAACACCTCCTTTTCTGACCCCACTTCCCTGATCAGCCCCAGCCCAGGCCAGTTAGCCCAGGCAGACAGTGTCCCCACCCTCCTGCAATACTTGTCTTTAGCTTCTCTTTTCTGTGTTCCCCTGGCAGCAGCCCAGGGAGGCTAGGCCAAACCGAAAGCCCCACCCAGGGGCACCTTTGCTTCAGTGGAGAGGTGCATCTGAGCAGTCCAAGCACAGGACTGGCAGACAGAAGATCCTGAGTTCTCATCCTTGATCCAACACCCACTCCCCTCACCAGTCTTGAGCAAGTCATATCACAGCCTGCCTCAGTTTCCCCATCAATTAGGGTTAATACTCTTCCCTCCCCCGGCAGTATGGTGAAGTCAGTGGGGACTGGGTGTACAGAGCTTTGGGGGTGGGAAGCATTACAGGCAGCTCACTATACATTGTAACTGTTTAGACAACTCCTCACCCCCACAGTGACCCCAGCCTGGAAGGCAGCATGGATCATCAGTGTGGTCTCACTGTAGCTGCCAGTCCAGCAGGAACACTTGGGGAATGCAGAACACCCAAAGCTGCAATGTGCCACTGCCAAGATCCACCCCAGACTGATTTACACCTCGCTGCCTGGAAATCCACCATCATGGCCCATGTCCTGCTGAATTTAACTGCCATCTGACTGCCGGGCCACCCCACCCCTGCACAACATTGCTGAGCAGTTGCCAGGCGCTAAGCTGAGCATGCAATGTGGGGGAGTATTTATACGGTGCATTTTGGGGGAATATCTGGACCGAAGGCCATCACTTTCATTGCTGCACAGCGACCCCGCCTGCTGATCCAGAGACAGGGCAAAGGGAGTCCCCCTCAGTATCAACCTAAGAAAACTGGCTGTGCGCCTGTACACTTGGGAGAGGATCAGGGCTCCTAGTAGATGAGCAAGGACTTCCCTTCAGAACTACTGCTCCCACTTTGCTGGGGACCGTGGGGCAGGAACTTACCCCACAGCGCTTCTTCTCACAGCTAGTTAGAGCCACCCCACAGCGCTTCCCCTCATGGCTAGTTAGAGCCACCCTGAAGGGTCCCAGGCAGGATTCATCTCAGAAGACATGGTATAAGACTTAGCCGGATTCACCTCTTGAAATGCAGCCTGGTCGAGGGCAGAACATAGCACACACACGGGATGAATCAGTGTGATCAACTCCCCACTGGAGGCTGGGTTCACCAGGTAACAGCTTGTCCTTTCCATTCAACAGGGAGGAGGAGCAGTAAAGTCAGCTCCGGCAGACGGGAAATGATTTCTTCGCCGGCTCTTTGGAGAATCTGCAGAGAGGCTAATTCCTGGAGTGGCAGAGTTGCAACGTTAGCAGAACCGGACAGAATGTAGTGGGCAGGACAGGGCACCACGGCACGGCTTGGCAATGAGACTGGAATCATTCCAGTTCAGAAACACCAGGTGGCAATTAGCCCCTCACCACCAAAGTCTGAGCTGCGGTGACGGACACCAGCTGGGGGGCTGGCCCAAGGCTTGCTGTGGTAGCAGTCCCAGCGCTAGATGGGCTGTGTTTGTTCAGGGAAGTTCTGGAGCAGTAACACTCAACTGAGGCCACAAGCCCCCAAAAACAGAGAAAAGGGGGACCTGCAGTCATGGACTAGAGAGCCACTCCATGGTCAGAGTCAGCAGAGATACTTTGGACCATGGAGCGTGCGAGTGCAGACAGCAAGTGCACCACTGCCATTAGTCCCCCACTGAAGGATCAGGGCCTATTGGACTAGGCACTGCACGGACAAGACAGTCCCTGTCCCAGATAGCCAAGCTCCCACTGCCCCACCCAGCAGCTCCCACTGCCCCACCCAGCAGCAACAGCTCCATCGCCTGTGAAGCTGCACGCAGGGCAGCTCTCTGCTCATCTACTGCAAGAGGGGCTCAAGCAGCCAGTGCCCCCTTGGCTGCTCTGGAACCTGTCCTAGAGGTGAGGCAGGGGACAGGTGGAGTGAGAGCGCCCGAGGCAACTCTGCACGGTAGTTAGGAGCCAGCATCCTCCCTTGAAGCCTCAGCTCTGGGTGCAGGAGTTACCCTCTGCCTGTGGGGGGTGGGCCGACACAAACAGCCTGGCATGGCCTCACCAGAGACAGACGCCCAGCGAGCACTGTACAAATGGTTTATTGGCCTCATAACAGACTCCTCCACAGAGACCCATCCCCTGGGCCTGGTCAGAGTAGCGTACCTACACAGGAATTAAATCAATCACCCCCCAGTAACATGCCAAACAGCCCTTGCTTCAAGGTCAAAGGGCCCATTTAACGCCCCCTACAAACAACAACCAGACACAACCACTAACCCATCGGAGCCATTGGTGGGGACCAAGCCCTGCTGCACCCCAGCCCCTGCCAAGCGAGATGCTCAGCTACTCTACAGCAACACGCTTTGGAACAAGCCCCACAAGGTCACCTGGCCCGTGTCCCATCCCTCAGGCAAACACGTCAGCCCATCATCCAGCAGCAATGGTCCGGGGCCCTAGCGAGGGCTCCTTGCAGAGAGGCAAGGCAGGAGGACGAGAAAGCAACAAAGACGAGGACTGTGCAACAGGAGAGTACAGCCAGAAGCTGGCAGCGGGCTGGTTACCTCCCAACACGCACAGCAGAATCATGCCCCTAAGCAGGCAGAATCCTGGCATCTGGCACATCCCCCTGCAGAGGCTGACGACATCGAACAAGTCCCTTGCCAAGCCCTTGGCTCCCACACCCACTCCAGCCCGACTCGCCGTGGGATCAGACAGCCAGGAGAGTGGCAACGGTGAGAACTCCCCACCCCCGGACAAGTCCCACAGCCCTTAACGACAAGGTCAGAAAGTCAGCGTCCCAGCCACACAGCCAAGGCTCAGCGCAGCCAGGCTCCGGCCCCAGGAGGGTCCATGTTCACTGCAGCTCGCCCAGGAAGGCTAGCAGCGCCTCGTGGAACTCATGAGGCTTCTCCAGGTAGCAGGCGTGGCCAGCGTCAGGCAGTGCCACCGCCTTGTGCTTTGGGAGCTGCTGCAGGCTCTGCAGGGACTGAGCGCCCAGGCCGGTGTCGCGCTCACCATAGACGATCAGAGTCGGCGTCTGCAGAGAGATGGGGAGAACTTCAGCCGTCAGACCTTCGCCACACCCCAGCAGCGGGAGACGGGCTACAGACCCCCACCCGCCTGCACTGCCCCGAGAGTACGGCATGAGGGACTCAAGTGACCTGGAGAGGAGTGTAGTCCTGAGACAGGGCAGACATGTCCAGGCAGAGTGCAACCCAGGGCCCACTGGGAGCCTGGGGCCCAAACCCCCAAGCCAGAGCCTCGGGGAGCCTGGGACCATGTCCCCCAGTTCCAGAGAGCATGGGGCTGCCCCTCCCACACACAGCACCCCGGGGAGCGAGGCCCACAGCCTCCTCAACACCCCCTCCCTCCACATACACACACAGCCCCCTAGCCCTAGCAAAGCCTGTAGCTGAGCAGAGGAGCTGTACTGCAGCCAGCTGGGCTGACAAGCCGTTGCTGCAGTGACTGGAGAAGCTCAGGGCTGCACTCACAAAGCTGCACAAGTTCCTCTGAGTCAGGCCCTGATTACCCTCCCCACCCACTTTCCTTCCCACCAATCAGCTGAGAAGCCTCTGCTCTAGGGACCAGCTTTGTCTCCTGCCCCAGAGCCAGACGCTTCCCCTTCCCTGCCATACCTGGACCTGCTGGTACTGCTGGGACGTGTAGTCCTGGGTCCCCACAGGTGCGATGGGCACAAAGCCCTTCAGCTGCGCCCCGTGCACCAGGACAAAGGGGATGGAATAGCGGCCACTCATGGACGGGCTGATCAGAACGGGCCTCTGGATCCCCAGCTCCTTCAGCACATGCTGCAGGAAGGCGACACGGCCCTGCTCCGTGGAGACAGCATCGGAAGGCGGGGAGTTGCCGTAGCCTGCGGAGGAGGAGGAGGAGTTAGTGTGCCCCAAAGGCCCAGGCGAAGGTGTCTGCATGGGGAGCCAGAGCCCATAGCAGTAGGAAGGATTCACCATCCTAAACCTTTCCCGCCGCCCCCCACCACAGCGAGGAGCCAGTGCAATAGAGATTTCTTGCGGGACATGCATGTTAATTAGCAGACGTGCTGGGTTTGGATGCCAGCAGGACTCACATATGCTAGTCTTGCCACACCTCCAGGGCAATGTGGAACAGTGTCGCAAAACTAAAATCCCTGCCGACGCCCCAGCCTTCTGCCCAGTGCATACGGGCAGCACCCCGGGAGAGGAACAGATCCGGGGGCGCAAGCATGGTCTAGGTAGTGAACATCACTAGACACGCGACTCCCTGGAACTGACCACTTAAAGAGGTACAGTCACTTTGGCACATGCTAGCTGGCTGTCGGGCAGAGGGAGACGGGGGCTATGGCTGCAGGCAGAAATTAACTTAATATATGGGTGGCATATTCCTACCAGGCAGATCGATAGCAATGGAGCGATATCCTTCTTCTGAGAGCAGGGTCAGTGTCCCCAGGTCCTCCCAGGTCTTGGAAGTGAAAGCCTGGCCATGCAGAAAAATCACCTCCAGCCTGCAGAAGACATGACAGCAGATAGAAGGGCACCCGCCAGGAAGGAAATGAGATCCACCCTGCTGTGGCTGGGGCAGGGGAGGCTGTTTCTGTGCTAGTTTACCAGGAGCAGAGCTTGGGGCTGTTAGGATGACAGATGCTATGTTTTGTTTGTCATCATTATCTACCTAGATCCATGGTGGCCTCTGGATCAGCTGCTCCACATTCAGATTTGGCTGATCCCTGCTGAACACATAGGGGAGTCACTTCCCCCTACGGAGTAGTGCAGCCACCTTTGGGGTGGAACGCAGCAGCTGTTTCAGAGCTCACCAAACTGTGTAGACAGGAAATGCACAAACACCAGCCCTGCGGTTTCAATTGGACGGTCATTTAAGAGTAGTCAAGATTTGGGATGGGCACAAGGGACTTACAGAGAGTAGCACCAGCTGCTGAATCACACGCCCCAGGTTTTCCTTGGAAGTCTCCCACCCCTGTACCAGGTGAGCCAGACCCTGCTCATCCTAGGAGCTCAGATAAGAGCACAGAGTCTGCAATAGCTGATCTAGGATACACACTGCTTAGGGTGACCCACGGTGCTGACTCCAGAACCAGCTCTGGTGGCCAGAAGACAGAACAAGGAGTAATGGTCTCAAGTTGCAGTAAGAGAGGTTTAGGCTGGATATTAGGAAAAACCTTTTCACTAGGAAGGTGGTGAAGCACTGGAATGGGTTACCTAGGGAGGTGGTGGAATCTCCTTCCTTAGAGGTTTTTAAGGTCAGGCTTGACAAAGCCCTGGCTGGGATGATTTAGTTGGGGATTGGTCCTGCTTTGAGCAGGGGGTTGGACTAGATGATTTCCTGAGGTCCCTTCCAACCCTGATATTCGATGATTCTAAGGCCTACCTTTTGGGGCTGGGAGTCCCATCTCTCTGGAGCAGGAAGCCTTCTCTGAATAAGATGGATGGGCTCCCTGCAATGGTCCCCGTTAGGACGGTGACGTTGACATCTCGCTGGCCCTTCTCCTCAGCCCTGGCCTGGGCCTTGTGGCTGCCTGCCCTGGATGTGAACCTCTCGTGCTGGATGGCAGGGAGCAACAGGTAGAGGACAAAAGTGACAAGAACCCCAAGGACCAGCAGCCCCAGTCTGGTGCGGATCAAAGCCATCGTCAGCCGTTCTGAAAGGGGCAGAGAGAGAAGGTGAACAGCCGAGCACTGGCTGCGTGCTGTGGCTCAGACAGCACAATGCACAGCAAGGCCCAGCCATGGGAGAGGAGACAAGGAACCTCACGGCTCAACAATGATCAGGAGGAGAGGGATGGATACACACACACACAAGGTGGCACCATTATCCCCCAGGGCAACCTCCCAATCAGGAATGCACCCTTCCCCACCCAAATACCAGGCACCATGGGGGGGGGGACACCCAAGGTGGATTCTGGCCCCCAGCTTTTGGGGGGGGGGGAAATGATAGGGCTTCCTTTATCCTTGATGTTTCATGCATGGTCATAGGCCAGAAGAGACATTTGGGGGAATGCAGCAGAGCTCAGACAGACTGGTGCTACGGTCACTAAGACAAGACACTTCAGGCCCAGGGTCAAAGGCCGATTCAGGCTGGGTCCTACCCCGTCTAGGGCTCAGGGAAGCAGCTGGCATTGGTCTCTGCCTCACTCTCACTCCTAGTCACCATTGTGGTCATGCCTGAACAGAGGCAGGCTGGTCTGGAGCCCCCTGGGCTGGGGCTGTGATCCCCGCACGTGCACCATGTTACGCAGTGACAACTGCCCTCACTGTACCTCTCCCCTGCCCCAAATCACTTACCCCTGGGAACCAGCTAGTGCTGGGGGGTTACTGCGCAGAGGAAGAGTTTAATAGACAGGTGCCCCTTGCAGAAACAGGTCCAGTCTGGCCCACCTGGCACTGGCAGGACTCCTCCACGCAGTGGCTTTCACAGCCTGCTCACTCCCCAGTCTGTGGTTTCTATGCCGCTCCACCCCAATGCAGGCCCCAACACTGATCTCCCACAACTCCCCCTGCCTCCCCTTTACTGTCCCTGTGGTCTTTTCCCCATCTGCAGCCTCCTGCTGCCCCCACAACTGCCCCCTGCCCCACCCATCACTCCCAACCGCCCAGAACCTTTCCAGCTCAATGTTCCATCCCTCCCCTCAACATACGTGCAGGGCATGCAACAGCCCTGAAAACATGGGTCAAATCCCAAGAGACGAGTGGCAGACTCCCTCCAGATCCCCCAGCATGGTAGCACCTAAAGGCCCCCCAACTGGCCCTCCCCCCATAGTTATGGCTATTGCAGGCACCTGGCTGGTACTATAAGGAGCTGCTCCCGGGTGCATGTTCTACTATTCAGGAAACTTCGCACTCATGTCACCTGGCACATCTTCAGGGGCAGCCTGTTCTCCTACAGCAGGGGTCAGCAACTTTTCAGAAGTGGTGTGCCGAGTCTTCATTTATTCACTCTAATTTAAGGTTTCGTGTGCCAGTAATACATGTTAATGTTTTAGAAGATCTCTTTCTATAAGTCTATAATATATAACTAAACTATTGTTGTATGTAAAGTAAATAAGATTTTTAAAATGTTTAAGCAGCTTCATTTAAAATTAAATTAAAATGCAGAGCCCCCTGGACCGGCGGCCAGGACCTGGGCAGTGTGAGTGCCTCTGAAAATCAGCTCGTGCTGCCTTCGGCACACGTGCCATAGGTTGCCTACCCCTGGCCTACAGGCATGGCATTCTCCTCCTTACAGGGGGCTTAGTGCCAGGGCATCAGACAGATGGCCCTAGACAGCAGCGTCCCTTAACCCACAACACAGGTGTTGCAGCAGTGAAAGTAGCAGGGGGACGAATAGCTCAGCGGTTTGAGCATTAGCCTGCTAAACCCAGGGTTGTGAGTTCAATCCTT
This sequence comes from Gopherus flavomarginatus, assembly GCF_025201925.1. NCBI lineage: Eukaryota > Metazoa > Chordata > Testudines > Testudinidae > Gopherus > Gopherus flavomarginatus. Next base: position 47,302,893 of record NC_066622.1, on the reverse strand, counting down.
GAGGGGGCCATTTGGGGAACTGGGGTAAAAATCTGAGGATTGGTCCTGCTTTGAGCAGGGGGTTGGACTAGATGACCTCCTGAAGTCCCCTCCAACCCTAATATTCTATGAAAGTTTCCCCCTTCCCAGCCCACAGTGTGAAGGACCCAGCTATAAGGGAGGAAGCAGGGGCCAGTTATCCACAAACCTGCCTGCTAGGAAGCACCAACTCATACGGGGTTTGAGCAGGTACCCTGGAGACTCCGCAGCCTATTGTTCAATCTCCTGTACTATCCAGCCCCTTCTACAGCAAGGTTTTAAATCTGAACCCCTGGGTTGCAGCACATCATAAAACAGAGCACAGCCAGAGAGAACAGCCACCGCTAGCAGATTAACAGAATGCTGGGCTGGGATGCCCTCCCTGCACAGTCATTACACCTCCATTGACAAACAGGGCAATGCACTTCACTGCACCCCAGTGTAGAGGGGCCCCACACAACACCCTAAGGAGTTGAGTGCTGGAGTCCTTGGCAGGCCCTGCACTGGGGGAAATTCTCTCGCACACATCATAGAGGGGATGGAAGGGCCCATACAGAGTTGGCTCTGCAGGAGGCTCACAAGTGAAGACACGCTTGTAAGGAGAAACAACTTGCTGCTTGGGAGATGCTTTCTGTAATTAATTTGGTGGGCATGAGAAGAATGCCACAAGTGATTGCTCTAGGTCAGAAGGGCCCACCTGCTGTACTCTATTGTTCCCAGACAGCACTGAGGGGCCCAGCATCCTCCAGGTACCCCAATTATTCCCTGTGTCCTGTGGGCAGCAGCTAAGTCTCAGGGATGAGATTTTCAAAGGCCTGTCCAGACAGCAAGCCACGCAAGCTGCATGGGAGCCCTGAGGCTAGGCACGTACTCTGCGCTATTTGCTTTCAAGGGCTTTTGATGTTTGGCCAGCAGCATTTCAAGGAAGCCCAAACACACAGAGGGAATGAGACCTTTGAATGAGGACAGGTTCTCCCCACAGGCATAGCCTGTATGACAGATCACCTGACTCAAGCTGAAAGCTGTCCTGTCATCGAGATGCAAGTAACTGACATGATGGTAACTGACATGCATTTGATCCAGGAGGGCCTCAATGCACTTCACAAGTGACACTGGAAGCTCACTTCCTCCACCACTGACATGCAGCCACTTCTGGGGTGAAACATAATAGCTGCTTGATGATGCACAGCAACACTCATTTATTATTTGTATTGTGGTTGGGCCAAGGGCCTCTACCTATGGATGAGGCCCCCACCATGCTAGGAGTTGTACGAATACAGAACAAAGTGACGGTCCTTGCTTCCAAGAGCTGACAATCTAAGCACACAAATACAGAGGAGGAAGAATCCTGTAGCCAGGAGAATCAAAGGCAGGGGAGGCTTTAGGCAAGGAGAAAGCAGCTGTCTTAGACACACCATACTTCAATCATCTGAGGCTCCCAATTACCTGAGCAGCTCATCCACATGACAGACAGAGCAAACACAACTCCCCCTTATTGAGCATGCCCCCAAGTAACTCAGCACTTAATGCTGAACTGCTTTGCTAGAAGTGCCCCAGGATTTTTACTGCCCACCAGCAGGAAGGCCCTGGGCCTTTCACTTTAGGCTCAGCCTTGCTCTCTGCACCCACTACCGACTACCTTGTCTGATCTCATCCAGCAGGTGGGCTGCAGACGCACAGTCCCTGAAGACATAGGTTTGCTCCCGGCACAAGACCTTTAGTTTGGCAGGGTACAGGACGTAGGTCTGAGCCCCCTGCTTCACAAATGCTTGCTTGAGCACCACAAGGGGCTGCTGCCGGGCGTGTGTGGCAGGGCTGAGGTCAGGGAAGGAGGAGACCTTGGGGTCTTGGAATTTGGTTGCTCGGCAGGCCCGTGCTGCCCGCAGAATTCGCTCTCGAGACCAGAAATTAGAGAGGGTCATTAGCACAGTGCCAGTGCTAGCCACCCCGGCACTGTCATCTGCTTCCCTTGTGGGAAGCTGATACGCACTTTCTATATGCATAGGAGCTTCCTTCGCATTTGAGCCCAGGTAAGCCAGCACCAGGTTTTCCAAGAAAGGGATCAGGTCTGTGTCTTCCACAGTGGCCGGAACCCCAATGACCCTGACGTTCTGGGCCCACACCCTGTTCTCCAGCCTGGTGCTCTGTCTCCAGACTGCCCAGGGCCAGCTCTCTCATCAGAGCTGCATGCTTCACCATGCAGCTTTGCGTGGTCACAACCTTGGGCTTCCACCCAGCCGGCCATCTCTTCCAAGAATTTCACCAGCTTATGCAGCTGCTCTGAGAGGGAAGCCAAGGCTTCACCCAGGGCGGCCTGCTCTGAGACGACCTGGTCCAGCCGCTCTAGCATGGCATTTCGCTGTGGAGAGAGGCGTGCCATGCTTGCCTTCACGGGCAGAGAGACGCTCTGTCACCTGTCCCGTTCTGGGTATCTTTGAACCAGAGCAGAGTCTGTCCCACAAAACCTCACCCCACCTGGGAGCATCAGGGCAGGTGACAGGGTCACCCCTGCGCGATGAAGCAGGAGTTCCGCTGGGAGAAGCTTGGGGCTGCCAGACCCACCTCTGCCCAAGTGTCCTGGGACACGCCCTTGTTTATCAGCTTCCTCTCCCCACTCCCCGCCTCCAGCCGCGCCACGGGCGCTCCAAAGTAGCCGGCCTCCACGGCTAGAGCCCCTCCCCACCGTATCGCAGTGCACCGGAGCGACTCCGGGCCTGTGCACCCCTGTACCGCACGGGCCACCTGGGCGCGCCCCTGACCGGCTCCCCCTGCACCGGGGCCATCGCCCGCCCCCGGCCCAGCCTGCCTGCGCCCCCAGCGCCCGAAGAGGGGGGCCAGCCCTGGTTACCAGCACGCCTAGGCCAGCGCGCCGGAGCCCAGCGCAGGCGGGGCCAGCTAGCCAGGCGGATCCAGCGCCGCAGTCACTGGGGACCGCACGCACTTACCGCCTTGCTGCGCAGCGCCCGACAGCCACCGCCACCGCCTCCGCCCGGGCTGGTGTGGCAGTGAAGCGGCCCCCCCCCGCCGCCAGCCCGAATCGAGCCCCACAGTCCCACCTAGCGGGGGAAGGCGAGAACACGCAGCTGCGGACAAATGGCTCCGCGCTCCTCCCCAGAACCGGACGGTCGGTAGCCCACCTGCTGCAACCACCACTCTGCGCGTTTGGGGAGCCTCTGAGCGGGTGGACTGGGACAGGGCTGAGCCGGGGGAATCACACTCCTCAGCCGCCTTTGGGCTTCTGGGGGGTGCCCTTTTATTCCTCCTCCCCGTCCCCCGTCGGGGCACCTCCCAAAGGCAGGTGGTGAGGGTGGTTTGGAGGGTGAGGCTGTACAGGCCCTCCTGGGATTTTTGAGCCTGGTCTCTAAGAATTTCATCTTCCTCTGGAGTTTCGGAATGGGTGGGGAGGTTTGGGGGTATCCCTAGTCCTGCCCCACCTCTCTGGCCATCCCTTCAACCTGTCCCTGGTTTTATCCCTAGGGCTGTTTTCTCCCTCCCTTGTTTGTGATTCTTTACAACCCTTTACCCCGCAGATCTTCCCCACAGCCAATCCCACACACCCTTGGAAAATCTGCCCTGCACTCCCCTACTCTGTTTTAAAAGCACTACCTAAAACCTCCAGGCCCTGGCCCAATGGGGCCCTGCCCTGAGCTGTTCCCAAATGCTACTGTACAGCAAACAACAAAGCAGCAATGGTAATCTGCAGGGGGGGAACTGAGGCATGGATTAACTAGCACTCAGGGTAACAAAATCAGGTTTAGAACTCAAAACTCCCTCATATCCATCATGCTGCACCTTAACCCACCTTGTCAGTTACTACCACACATTCCAGGTACACTCCACTCACTCTCCAGCCCTCCTATTGTATTGCTTCCTCCCTTTGGCTGCTCTCTGCTCCCTCCTTTCGTCCAAACAGGGGCTCATAGTGCTCAGCTGTAGTAGACACCCCACCCCCACTCCAGAATTCAACCAGCTGTTCACATCAATGAAACAATTACCACCAAGTCTGCTACATTTCTCCACGAGGCTCCCAGACCAAGCCCCAGCACCCTTCAGCAGCTCTCCCTTGGTAAACAGGCCTCAGAGCAAAAACCTGGGAGTGGTGGGAGCAGAATCCAGCGGTAGAGGGGCCCATCTTGTGTCAACTTCCTGACTCAGCTCATTTGAAATAAGGGCTATGAAGCAAAATATCCAGCTCTGCCTGTGCTGAGCAGAAATACCTGATGTGGTGCTGGCAACCACTGCCAACTGGGAAACGACCTGACAACTTTTGCTTATATTTATTTACCTAGCAAGACAACTTCACTGCAAACTATAATTACTCTAAAGCCACCATCCCCAGCCTCCTTCTGTTCTTCACGCTCCCAGATACCATGGGAGACTCTTAGGCGCTGCCAATGCTGGGATGCAAACCATCCTAGGTGCAGCTGTGCCAGTACTGCGAGGGTTCAGATGACAGGGCAGAGGGGGTACAACCTTCATTTTGCACATTTCACTCTTTTGCTCCCCAGTTCCCCGTGACCTGATGCAAACTCTGCCACCCCCATCTCTGTGGGACACGTTAAAATGAAACAGGCAGCATGGAGTAAGCTGATCTCTTCCTCCATCTGCAATATCCAATCCAAACCTCAATGCAAACAGAGTCCAGCTCTCATGGCTCAGCACCCCAGCTGAATTTCACACAGCAGTGTCCTGTTCCCGTCCCTGAGAGCATCAGAGATGCAGTGAGCTGCTACCACTGAGATGAGTTGCACAGGGATACTGCTGGACATGCAGGAATAGCAAGGAATGCCCAGCAGCCTTGGAGCACCTATGGCTACCCATTCCAGAAGTAACATGGGAGGCCCTGATACATGACACATGGAATAGCCATGGCTAGCCATGCAGAAGTGGTGTGGGAGGTTCAGGTACATGGTGGACCCCAGTGGCTAACCACATAGAAGTGGCACAGGAGAACCACATATGTGGAAGTGCAGGTTGGGGGACACCAGCTTGGATTCCTTCGTGCTCCCTGTACCAAAAAAAAAAAAAAAAAAATACTGGACAATACTGGAATGGTTGCAGAGATCCCAGAGCTATGTCTCCTGTTTCTCTCCACAGATGAATTATTTGCCTCCGCAAAGCCAGTGGCAAAACAACTAACTGGCTACTTATCATTCCTGTGTATGTCAGCCCAACACACAGCTGGCCAGCAGTCCCTGAAGAGGGCACCCCATGAGACCATTTCTTTCCATTGCACTTGCTCGTTATAACTTTTCAGAACCCTGCTATAGGAATAATATTTTCCTACCATGGCTGCAACTTTGAGGGAGGATGTGGAGAGAAAATGAAAGCTGGCACTCTCCCTAAACAACAGGAGAGCAGGAGCTGGGGCTTGAAAATAACATAGCAGGGTATTGTGAGATTCACGGTAAAATCACAGGAGTAGGCAACACTAAGATTCACCCTCTCCATGCAAAGCTGGAAACACTTACTCCTTCCTCTGCAAGCAGCCAATCTACTGACCACTCAGGAGTCACATAAAGAAAACTTCCTCTATAATTAACATGCAACACTGTCTTCCATTCCTATTCCATTCTCTTGTCTTCCTAGGCCCTGCCTGTCATGGGGATGCACTAGCCTACACGGCGGCAATCCCCAGCGCAGATGGGAAGCGGGGACCGGGCTAGCACGGGGCGGGGCTGATGCCAGGTCATTGTACTGATGTATTTCCTCCTTGCTCCCCCGCCCCCGTCTCCTACCCTTCTCTCCTGGACGGGCGCTGCTAGCCACTAGGGGTCAGTGCGCCCATGGGCCAGCGCTCGCACTCTGTTACCGTGCTTGTCTCCGCCCCTGGGTCGCGTCACGACTCGCTCCCTGTCCTACCTTCGACCAGGGAGGCGCAGCGCAGCGCAGCGCAGCGCAGGCTTTTGGGGAGACGTTCCTCTGCTCTCGGCAGGTATCGCCCCCGCGCGCTGCTGCGGAAGGGCTTGGGCCGGCCGCTTTGCCAGGGTCCCTGAGACCTGGACACTGCAGCTGTGTCAGGACCTGGGGGCTCTGAGCGCCGGGGCCATCAGCCCAGCACCCTGGCTCCGACAGAGGCCAGAACCAGCCGCTTTGAACCTCGCCCTCTGGGGCCACACCCTGCAGCGTAACCACGGGCCCCCTCGCCCTCTGGTGCCCCAACCCCTGCAGCGTCAGCCACGGGGCCCCTGGGGCCCCAACCCCTGCAGCGTCAGCCACGGGGCCCCCCGCCCTCTGGGGCCAAATACCCTGCAGCGTTAGCCATGGGCCCTTCCGCCCTCTGGTGCCCCAACCCCTGCAGCGTCAGCCACAGGGCCACTGGGGTCCCAACCCCTGCAGCGTCAGCCCCGGGGCCCCCCGCCCTCTGGGGCCAAATACCCTGCAGTGTTAGCCACGGGCCCCCTCGCCCTCTGGGGCCCCAACCCCTGCAGCGTGAGCCACAGGGCCCCCCGCCCTCTGGGGCCCCAACCCCTGCAGCGTGAGCCACGGGGCCCCCCGCCCTCTGGGGCCCCAACCCCTGCAGCGTGAGCCACGGGGCCCCCCGCCCTCTGGGGCCCCAACCCCTGCAGCGTGAGCCACGGGGCCCCCCGCCCTCTGGGGCCCCAACCCCTGCAGCGTGAGCCACGGGGCCCCCCGCCCTCTGGGGCCCCAACCCCTGCAGCGTGAGCCACGGGGCCCCCCGCCCTCTGGGGCCCCAACCCCTGCAGCGTGAGCCACGGGGCTCCCTGCCCCCCACTGGGGCCCCAACCCTGCAGCGTCAGCCACGGGGCTCCCTGCCCCCCACTGGGCCCCAAACCCTGCAGCGTCAGCCATGGGGCCTCCTGCCCTCTGGGGCCCACACCCTGCAACGTCAGCCATGGGGCCTCCTGCCCTCTGGGGCCAAACATCCTGCAGTGTTAGCCACGGGGCACCCTGCTCTCTCGGGTTGTTTCTTCGTGAGTCTTCCCACTGAACAGGCCATGCCCTAGCTGAAGAGGGTTTCGTAAAATCCTCTCTCTAATGGAACAATGCGTGATCTAACTGTAATCGTACATGTCTGATCCTCTGTGAAACCCTGCTGGGCTCCTGGCCTCAGTGAGATCCTTGAGCAGTGAGTTCCACCAGTGAACCATGCACTACCTTCTAAGTATTTCCATCAATCAGCTGTGAATATCCTAACTTATCAATTTGATGAAAGCCCCACTGATTGCAGTGTTGTGGAATGGTGAACAGGGCACTCACTCACTTTCATTAGCCCACTGGTACTGGGTCAGATAATACGTCTTCTCTCTCAAAATATCTGCACGATCTGGCTCAGACATGCCCAGTCTGTTCCTGGGTTGCTACTGGCCTGGCCCCCTGCTACTTGCTGTCCTGTTCACCTGTGATCCCCTATTCATCCCCTCATCCAAAAACAAAGTTTCCTTGTGTACCACACACTCCCCCATACCTGATGAGGCCAACCCAGTGAATGGACAGCAACCCCTAGTGTTGTACTGTCCACCCACTAGCGTTGAGGTGAGACATTAAAGAGCGAAGTAAATAGGGTCCTTTGTACTTAGATAAGGGACTGTGCCCAGAGTCCATTCTGGGAGGGCACAGGGCTCAGCTCAGGTTTCCCTCTCTTTCAGGACTGCTGGAAAGCACGAGCAGGGAGGCCATGGCCACCCCGCAGGTGACTGTGGGCACCACCACAGTGGATGGGCAAACCCTGTTCTACCGGCAGGCCAATCCGGCCCAGCAGACCCCCAAGCTGTCTGTCCTGCTGCTCCACGGCATTCGCTTTTCATCCGAGACCTGGCTCAACCTGCAGACACTATCTAAGCTGGCCGATGCTGGCTACCGTGCTGTGGCCATTGATCTGCCAGGTACAGCTGCTCAGCCACTGGGGGAATCCCTTCAATGCACAGCCCTATGGGTGGGACTGGGTGGCAGAACAGCCCTCGGGTGGCATAAGGTCCTTGGGCAAGGCACGTCCCATCATAGGAGCACTAATGCTATGCATGGCTCTAGCACCTTCCTCTGAGAGCATTCACAAGCATTCTCTACACCCCGTAATATGGGATCAGATGGGGGAAACTGAGGCACGGAGAGGTTTCATGCCTGACCTATACACATACCAGGAGTCAGCAGCATAACTGAGAATAGAACCCAGGTGTTCTGACTCAAGTCCCTTCCTTTAACTAGCAGACACCATCCTCTCACTTACGGCCTGTGGAGCGGAACCCAGGTGTCCTGGCTCCAAGGCCCCTCCAGAGCTCTCTGCACTTCTCCTGAGTCATACTGCCAGTAAAAGCTGAGGAATGACCCTGTTGTGACAGTGGGGGCCAGACTGTCACCATCTCCCTACCCCCTTCTACACTCTCTCTGTCTGCCCAGGGACCAGGGCTGATGGGAGGGGCAGGAATTGGAGAATCTGCCCCCTCCCACCCCCATCTGTAACTGGGGTGAAGTAGGGTGAAATGGGAAGGGATAGGGCCCTAGTGAACGTGATGCACCAGAACTGCAGATTTCTCGCGAGGGGCCTGCCAGCAACATTTGTAACAGAGGGGTTTTGTCTCATGTGGTCCAGGGTTCGGCCATTCCAAGGAGGCAACAGCTCCGGCCCCTGTTGGGCAGCCTGCCCCAGGGGGTTTCCTAAAGGCTGTCTGTGAGGCTCTGCAGTTGGGCCGGGTGGTTGTGATCAGCCCGTCCCTCAGCGGGATGTATTCGCTCCCGTTCCTCTTCCAGCACAGCCAGCTGGTTCAGGCCTACGTGCCGGTGGCACCCATCTGCACCGAGAAGTTCCCCGCCACGCAGTACGCCAGCATAAAGGTACAGCCCCTGGGCTGGCAGGGATGGGGCAAGTCTCCTTCATTGGGGACCTGGTGTCCGGGCGGGGGCACAGAAGACTAGGCTGTGGGATGGGGTGGAAGAGCTACGGCACTTGGACAGACACTGGGAAGTGGGTGAAGGGAATCGAGCTTGCAGGTGTGTGCAGAGCCGGCCTGCAGCAGCGGGGGACCTGGAGAATCCGAGTCCACGTCCCCACTGAAGGGAACGTCCAGCAGTAGTGCTCAAGCTCCATCAGGGCAAAGCACTCTGTGTACCACATGGGGGCCTCTTCCCAGTCAGGGTCAGAGATGGGCACCTGGAGCCCAGCCTTACGACTCGAGGCCTAGGTGCTGGCCCGCACAGTTACGCTGGGCCACATCCATTCCTGGCGTAACCCCTCCTCACACAGTGGCGTTACACCCTTTGACCTGGACCCCTCTGCGAGCTGGCAGAGCCGTGGGAGAAACTGCATTTCCCAGGCCCCTACACCACCTCCCCCACCCCGTGCTCACTGATCCCTCTCGTTTGCCCTTGTTCTAATGCTCCAGCCCCCACCAGTTTCCAACTGTCCCCTCCCCCCATAATTATTTTTTTTAAATCAACCTTCTGGAGAAAATGTTCCTTCTTCTCCCCCCGTGTGGAACTTGTATCCCCTCCTCCTAAAATAACCCTGCTGTGAGGGCCAGCCTCAGCCCTGCACCAGTGATCTGGGGGTAGGCTCTGAATTCTGCAGGGTTAAAAAAGGGAGCCTGAGCCCACTGGCAGTGGGTCGCTCCTAGCTCCCTCTTGGGAAACGCAGTCCTTGCATGCAGCCCTGGGAAGTGCAGGGCTGGGAAAGACATTTTTATGCACAGAGAAGGAGTTTTAGCTGCTGGTTTTCAGTGTATTAGTTTGAATGTTTCTATTCTCTTGGGCTCTGTGCAGTGGGACCAGATCCTAAGCAGCATCCAAGCAGGCAGAGGGAGTCAGTGACAATGCCATCTTTATGCCTCCACTCTTTCTTTATCCTGGGCTAGCCAGCACATGGGCCAGTGCACAGCCTCTCAGGGCAGTTCTGGCACTCGGGATTGAGCGCTGGAACCTCCTTTTCATCCCCTTCTCTGAGAGCCAGGTTGGTGGGACAGCTATCACGGCAACCCTGTACGGCTGGAGGATTCCCTGACCCTGTGGGAATTCCCTGGGTCCTGTAGCCTATGCCCAGGCCCCTTGGCACCAGCTGACAGTCTGGGGCCTGGGCATGAAGGTGAAGGAATGCAACAAATAATCCCAAGAAAATGTGTCCTGTTCCTCCAGATCTAAAACATCCAGGGCACATCCAGGTCACGTGACCCTTGCCCAGGCTCCAAGCCTTTGGACCTTTGCCCATCCCTGCTTTTAGCCTCCAGTTCTATCCCCCTCCAACACACACCTTGGTTTTTGGCTTCATGGTTTGCCATTTTTGCCATCTCAGCCTACTCCAGACAGCAGCCCCCTAAGGCTCCATCCCCCCATCCCCAGTGCTGGTCTGAATCCTGGGGGTCAGCAGATGCCCTGATTTCAGTGAGAGTTAAGCACCCAACTATCTTTGAGGAGCTGGGCCCTAGAAAGGGATCATTTCCAACAATTCCATTTGAGGGGAGATTCCCATACCGCCGGTGGGCACAAAGCAGTGCCCAGAACCAGTGATGCTCCCAGGCAGGGATACACTCTCCCAGAGCTGCCAGGCCCTAGCCTCCCTCTTGTGCCACTGGCGTCAAGTGATCAAAGTGAGCAGTGCGCCTGTACCTGCTGTCTGAGCTCTTGTGCCTTGTGTCCCCTCCCTCTAGACCCCCACGCTGATTGTGTACGGGGACCAGGACACCCAGCTGGGGGAGATGAGCCTGAACAACCTCAGGAACCTGCCCAATCACAAGGTGCTGCTGCTGAAAGGAGCGGGACATGCCTGTTACCTGGACAAGCCGGAGGAGTGGCACCTGGGCCTTCTGGACTTCCTGAAGAGCCTGGAGTGACGAGTGGCCTCTCTTTTGCCCCAGCCCTTCGGTGCACAATCTGTCAGACACAGGGCTGGCTCTTTGGTGCAATCCTCCTGTGGAGGATCTGGGGACCACAGCTTCTCTCTTCCACTAGAGCGGGTACTTAATCGATGGCTTCTTGCCAATCTTGGACAATCACAGCACGCTTGGGTGTTTGCAAAGGGCGGCCACACAGCCAGAGGCGCCTTCCTGGCAGCCAGGTGCTTGCTCCTTTTCCTTCTTTTTAAAATGATTAGATTTGAAAGGCCTGTAGAAGCTGATTGGCTAGTAGAATGGGGTGAGATGGGGGTATTGAGGGCAGGTTCCCCAGCTGCATATTCTAGTGCAACCCCGTCCTGCCAGTCCTAGCTCCACAGCTCTGCCAATGCTCCTGCCCTGCAGCCTCCCTATGACTCCAGTCCTGTCCCCACCCTGCTGTGCCAGTGCCCCCAATCCTGCCCTGCAGCACTTCTGCACCCCACTCTGCGGTGCTAGTGCCCCTGCTACTCCAGCCCTGCCCCCACCCAGCTCTGCCAATGCTCCTGCTCCTGCAGCCTCCCTGCTACTCCAGCCCTGCCCCCATCCAGCTCTGCAGTGCCAGTGCCCACGCTCCTGCCCTGCAGCTTCCCCTGTGACTACAGCCCTGCCCCCACCCAGCTCTGCCAGTGCCCCCAATCCTGCCCTGCAGCCTCCCTGCTACTTCAGCCCTGCCCCCACCCAGCTCCGCCAGTGCCCCCGCTTCTGCCCTGCAGCCTCCCTGCAATTCCAGGCCAACCAACCCAGGTCTGCACACCTCAGTCCTGACCTGCAGCGCCCCCAACTACTTCAGCCCTATCCTAGCCCCACTGATGTGCCTTAATCCTGCTGTGAGCCTCACTGGAACACACACTGGCACCCACCCCCAACACTGCTTGGCTTGGGAGGAGCGACCCAGACCCTGAGAGCCACACAGAGGCCAAACTCACTGCCAGCCTGGGATCGTTCAGGGAGCTTCCTCCCAAAACCCCAAACTCTGGGGCAGCAGCACCTAATCCTTCATGAGCAAATAAAACTCAGATCTGGGCCTCTGTCTCCATGCAGCTTTCATCCCTTGTGCCAGTCCCCACCTCCTCCTTCCCACATGGCGCTGACATCTGGTCCAGTGGCCCCCTCTGCCAGGAAGCCCATGGTCACGGCAGTTAGGAACAGGGTTGTACATGGAGAGGACTCAAATTCCAACAAGAGCAGGCAGAGGGATTGGGGTCTGCAGCATGCTGGAGCAGAACAGTCTTTGGGGTCAGCTGCTGGATAGGTGCAGGGCAATGTGATTTGTCCAGAGGCAGCGTGTCACAAGGTTAGAGTAAGTGACTGGAGGTTAGGACTCCTGGGTTCTATTCCCAGCCCTGGGAAAGAGCCTTGTCTAGGGAGTAGAGCAGGAACCTAGGTTCAATTTCCAAGCTCTAGGAAGGAAGCGTGTCTAGTGGCTTTAGCCAAAGGCTGGGATTCAGAACCCCTATTTCCTGACCTGCATGTAAAGCCCAGTTTCTACAATGGCCAGAGCCTTGGATACGACGGCAATTCCCTCTCCAGCACTGGTTCTCTACCTGAGGTCCCGGGCCCACTGGCGAGCCACAGAGCCTTTCTTGGTAGAATTAAACAGAGAGGAGGGGGTCCCCGAAAGGCAGTCTCTTCTGTGAAGAGGTCCACAGAATAATGGAGCAGGAGGAGCACTGCTCCATGGAATAAACAGACACAGCCCTCAGGAAGCATGATCCAGGGCCTGGCGTGGCAAGGTCCCAGGCCGTACCGTAACAGAGCCATGCACAGGCTCCCTGATTAGCACCACACCCCAGTCTTTCACCGACTCCCCCCCTGCCCCTTTCCGGAGCCAACTGGCTGCAGAATGTGGCCACCAGCAGCAAAAGCGGCCTCTGAGATACACATCCCTTTGCATCAGCCCTGCTCCTACAGGACCTGCTCTCCCATCAGCCCCTGGACAATGGAGCTGGTTGATCTAGTTCACCCTGGCTCAAGAGGAAAATGGCAAGTGACCCCGCCGCATCCTGGAATAACAATGCAAATAGCTTCTTTTAAATGCTATGGGATTACAGAGTGAGGGGCCGAGCTGAACAGATGGGGCACAGGCTAAAGCCGCCAGCCACATGGCTGCTCCAGAGCTACCTGGCCTGGTTCCTTAGCGCTCAGCCCAGTGAGACAGAGGAGGGCTCTGATGCTTGGCTTGCACTCTGAATGGCTGAGGAGGAGGAGGCTAGATAATGCTGAGCTTGAGCCTCTTAGGCCCTGCAGGGATTTTCTCCCAGCTCAGCCAGGCTGGCTGCTGGTCAGTCCATGGGCATCTGTCGACCACGTGGCCACCAAGCCCTGGGATGGAGGGGGTGGGGGAAGGGCCACGAGCTTTGAGAGTCACAGGTCTTAAAGCACCATGGCACTAAAGCACATCCAGACCTGGGAGAGCACTGGCTGTGCCTTCGCCCCAAGAGGCAGGAGCTGGGAGGCCCCCATCAGCTTCTGGGGGAGGTTGTCCACAGCGTTCTTGCTGGCCAAGGACTGAATGGGCCATGGAGATTAAATGCCTTTTCCCACCACTAGAGGGTGCAGTCAAGAACAAGGGCAAACGGGGGCTACCCCTGCACTGGGATCGCTAGCAGACTGCCCATCCAGCACCTTTGGCCCATGTGACTGTCCTCATCACTATCGGAGAAGAGCAGCTGCTCCCCCAGACAGCGTGGTTCCCAGAGCTACTGTGTAGGCAGTCAGGGCAAGCCTGGCTGGAAGGGCCAGGCACCTCCAACGCTCAGCAAGTAATACTTCTGGTATCCCAGCAGTGCCCAGCAACCCTGATCGGGGATCAGGCCTGGGGGGTGCTGCACAGACGAGCTCCGATGTAGAGCTGAGCAAAGATGGACTTGGGAGTTTGTTGGGGGGTAACCCTCCATTAAGGGTCCAACCCCAACCTCCCATTCCATTCTGAGCCTTTTTAAATGATTTTGGATTTTTTAAAAATAAAGGCAAGGCAGAGAAAGGTGCTACCCCTTTAAGGCTGCACAGAGGGAAGCGGGTGAGACGGGCACAGGGCTGGCAGACTTGGTTACAGCCCTGGTGTGAGTTGGCCTGAGCTGTGGCCTCTTCTGCCCAGGATGAACTTGGCGCATGTCTCGTCTCTCTGCCCAGCACCTATGGCTGCGGTGTCATGAGGCACCTGCATCCAGCCTTGCAAGCAGCAATCCTATTGCCATGGTCTTGGCCTTGCTGTCTGCAGCACTGCCAGGAGAACTGGACCTGCAGATCCCAGGGGTTAAAATGCCTCTGGAGCCAGTTCCTGGGGGTGGCCCAGATCTGCTGGCTGATACAGAGAAGGATAGGCCTGTGCCCCCACAACCCCCTTTCAGAACACCCCCGCCCCAGTGCAAAAGTGGGGAGGACTCCTTGCACCCCCAGTGCTCTGTGTAGCCCAGGGCGGTGGCATGTGCTGGTGCATTTAGATTCAGACGGGGGCCTGGCACACAGAGCTCTGGCCCTCCCCACGTGGGAGCTGGCAGGGGCATGGCTACCCCTCTGGAGCTGTTGTTGCTCCTGTATATTGCACTTACATTCTGCTCTCTGTGTTGTTGTGAGCCCTGTCCCTTGTGTTCCAGCATCCAACAGCCACTCCAATTACCAGGGGAGCATTTCTAGGCTCTCCTCCCTGGAGTGTCGTGTTCCTGGCACAGCGCGTCCTGTGAGCTTGCAGCAAGGATGGAGAGCTTCGTCCGACACTGCATGTTCTCCACGCCCTGCCTTTCTCCTCCATTACTCAACTCCAGCCTTCCCCTCCCCGCAAGTTCTAGACTCTGCATCGTCCCTCTGCGTACTAGACTCCAGCCTCCCCTCCCTGCAGGTTCTAGACTCTGCATCATCCCTCTGCGTACTCGACTCCAGACTTCCCCTCCCTGCAGGTTCTAGACTCTGCATCGTCCCTCTGCGTACTCGACTCCAGACTTCCCCTCCCTGCAGGTTCTAAACTCCCCACCCATCCCTCCCTTCTCGTCCTCTGCTCCCTGCCCAAGCCTTCCTCCACATCTGTGGCTCCCAGCAGGTGGCATGTGTTCCCCACAGTGCATTGATGCTAGAGCGCGGCACAGAGCCTCGCTTGCATCGCAAGGCCTAGTCCTTAGAGTGTGAGCTGTTTGGGGCCTGGACTCATATGGATACAGCACCTAGCACAATGGAGCCCATGCAGGCTTAATGGGCTTCTAGCATACAAATAACAATACCAAGGTTGTCCCAGAGCACAGACACACTGGCCTGTCCCAGCATTTGTTAGTCCGCCAGCCCCCCACATCCCTCACTGCCCCACAGCCACAGCCCCATTGTGTGCAGTGCTAGGGTCTTCATGGCCAACCGGCTCCGGAACGGAAGCTGCATGCTGGGATATGACAGCGCAGCTGGAGGGCACGTGCCACAAGCACTACACGATAGGGTACCCTGATCCCTTGACATATTCTGCTCTGAGATGTGTGCCTGCAGCCAAGATGCCAGCTCATCATGGGCAGGGTCAGAGAGTGTCCCTCACACTAGTCTGCCTGGTCTGTGCCAGGCTAATTCTCCTTGCAGCGCAGCCTGGAAAACAGTCCAGTGGGCAGCTGGCAAACCACTGCTGGGGAAGGAAACTGGCACCTGTGCAATGGGGCATCTAAGACACAGCTGGGCCACCAGGGAATGGTGCAAGCGGCACAGAGGCTGAGATGAGTGACTGTAAGACACTTAATAGCTGCCCCTCAGAGGCCACCAATTGCACAGGTGACTTCCAAACTCCAGGGAGGCTCCAGGCATCCTCAACACTATAGAAGACAAGGCGGCGCTAGGAGATCGCAGTGCCAAGGGCACGCTGCTCACCCCCAGGGGCACTCAAAAGACACAAGTGGGGAGAAAAGCAGCCGGACATTGCAGAGGAAGCAACAGCAAACAGGTATGTGGCTAAGCTGGCAGAGACATGCCCACATTGCAACAACTCCAACTCCCACACATGATGTGAAGGGACAGAGACAAGCAGCCATCAGGAAAGGTCTCCAAATAGAGGGATGGAGCGGACAGACCAGGAGAAGCCTCGGGCAGCCTCTGTCCTAGTCACATCCCAGGGAGGGGGTGGCCATAGGCAGAAGCTCTCTCTCCAATCCACTCTGAAAGTGCAGTGGCACCATAACAGGCCTGCCTTCCTCCTGGGGCATCACGGGAAGCCCTGCTGAGGGCAATGGGGAGGGATAGCTCAGTGGTTTGAGCATTGGCCTGCTAAACCCAGGGTTGTGAGTTCAATCCTTGAGGGGGCCACTTAGGGATCTAGGGCAAAAATCAGTGCTTGATCCTGCTAGTGAAGGCAGAGGACTGGACTCAATGACCTTTCAAGGTCCCTTCCAGTTCTAGGAGATAGTTATATCTCCAATTATTATTAGGAGCATCAAACTGAGCAGTGAGATTAAAAAGTGGGGGCAGCAAAAGACAAGGCATTGGAGGAGCTGCATGAGGGCAAATGCTAAAGGCAGCCCCTCAAACTAACAGTGGCCAGAGTCAACATGGCAGGTGGGCCCCAAGCATAGTTCAGACAGGGACCCTGTTGCAGAGCCAAGGCTAGCACAGCAGGGTTCCATGCCCCCCGCTAGCAGCAAGGCAGTGGGCACAGTGTGGAGGCAGTCACTAACATGGTTAAATCCTTGCCCTATTAGAGTCAACAGCAGTTTTGCCATTGAAGTAAGTGGGGCCAGCTCACCCCATTTTCTCCCTGCTCAGGGCACTTGCCAAACTGCATTTGAAACACAAACCCTGCAAAAACCAGCCACCAGCAATCAAATTATGGAGCCAACTCTACACGACAGCAGGGATCACATCTGGTCAGTACCCAGCACATCCAGCTGAGTATTACCAGTACCCGTGCAAACCACAGGGAGATCACTTTCCAAATCACTCCACCCAAGTATAGGGCAGCCCATTGCCTGTCATCATTCCTTTGCCCAATGACAGAAACCCAATGGGCCAGATCCTCAACTGATGTGAATCCATGGGGCCTTCAGCAGTAACGGTGCCCACATTGGAGCCCTGTCTCCTCCTGGTCCTGGCCCTTCTTCCGCACCATCCTCTTCACTGGAAGGTGACAACTCATTGCTGCCCACCATTAGCTGAGCACTGGAGGCAGAGACACTGTGCAGCATCCATGCTCCTTGAGCCCCAGACCGGGGGAAGATGGTGGTGGTCCCCTGCTATAATGCAGGAAGTGAGAGCCCATCTTCACAGCCCCTGTGCTGTCTCCATCCCAGCCAGGGCTCGTCTGAGCCTCATTACATCATTGTTCTGCCTCAGGCTGGGGAGACCAAATGTTTAGGCTATGTAGCTGGGTAGGGCCCAACCACCATCTCTGGCAGAGGCTGAAATACAATCGCGTTGCAAAGAAACATGGCAGAGAGCCACATTAAAATGCAAAAGCAAGAGCCAATAGCAGTGCCTACAAATCTGGGAAATATTGGCCCACTGGGACATTACCCCTAGCCTGGCCCTTCACACAGAAAACTCAACCAAAGCCACGACTGCCACCTCTCTGCAAGAAGCGCCCATTTTGTGAGGACTGCATCCAAGCACACGCTGCCTGCCATGACCCCAGCAGATCGGGGGCACACGTGCAGAACCATCCCACCATGGCAGGACCATACACATTGGAAAGGCAGCACCTGGACAGGCTGAAAATCCCCAACTGAACCATGCAGGAACTCCTACAAGCCCTGCCCGATCCCTAGCCCTGCTGCACCAGTGAGTGGATTAGTGGAAGAAATAGGGCCTATTTTGTGACTTCACTGCATCTCCTGTATTGCCAGCAAGCTAATGCGACAGCCAGGAAACCAGAAATGTTCAGCAGAGCCATGCGGCAGCCTGGGAGCAGCTGCTGTCTGGAAGGCACAACGAGATCAGCTCTCGGGGAGACGTGTCTGCACCAGCCACTAAGTGATCATGCCACATGACAGCCAGGCTCTGACGGGCAGGTATTTAGGCTCCTAACTCCCTTTGTGGCAATGAAAGTTAGGCACCTAAATACCTTTGTGGAACTGGGCCTGGGGCGGGGGCGGGGCTGCAGAGCCATATGGTTACAGTGGTGGGTTACATCTCATGACAGGCTCATGTCATCTTGGGGCCCTTTCCAGTCTGCACTGCAAGCTTTCAAGAGCTACAGCAATGCCGTTTCCTATTGTCACCAGGTGTCTAGTGTGAAGGGGGAGGCTCCGGGATCTGAGCTGCGCCTGGGCATCAAAGCCCTCTTCCTTTGCAAGCGATGGGTGGCCAGAGAATTGCCAAGCACCCCCGTAGGATCTAACCCCCCAAGCCCCACGAACACTGCTTTGATTCTATGGACCACGGGATCCACTCCATGCCTTGGCGACCTATCCAGCACAGCCTGGTGAACGGCCACTGGGTCCTGTCACACATGCCAGACCTGGCCAGTAGCAGCCTGCATGGAACCTCCATAACAGAGATACAGTGCCCTCTAGGCCTGTGCAGTGCAGGATGCAATCCAGCCCCTCTCCTACTCAAGGCCATCATCCCTAGAATTCCCCTCCACCTGGGTTAGCAACAGCAAGCACCCGAGGGTAGATGGTTGGGTGGCACACTAGTCACTTGCTCTGTGACAGGCAGTGAGGAGGGGAGAGTGCGATGGGAAGGGACGAGCCTGCCCTGTGCCAGGGACCCAGTGCCTGGGCCGCTGGAGGTGTCCTTGACGCTGGGCCGGCCGCACCGGCCGCTTGGTTACCAGGAAGAATGCAATTACAAAGGGCGAGCATATGCCAGAGGAGGGGGGTCAGTGGGGGTGGGGGATGGAATGTCCCTGTCCTTGGCAGATGGCCTTACCCAGTATGCATTGTTCCTTTTAGTGTCTCCTTTATCCGCTGTAATTGGATCCTAGAGGGAGGGATGGAGGCTGGGCAGGATGGGGCGGGGGGGGGGGGAATATTCCCGAGCCTTTGGCCTGTGCCTCGCCTGTCAAGCATTTCATTGTTCTTGGCTGATGTCACTCCCAGTTGTTACCAGCGCCTCTTCGGGTGACAATGTGGGACTAAGAGGCGCAGCCAGCCCGGGGACCAACAGAAAAGGTAAGCGAACGGGGGAGATCTGTAACTCGGGGGGTGCCGGCACAGCAGAGAGGGAGCCCCGGTGGTGGCACCGCAGCAGAGGCAGGGTGCACAGTGTTACTGATTGAGATCGCGAGGGAGCTATACAGTCTGCCTGGGGTTGGGGTGAAACAGTGACTGGGCAATGTAACGGGGGGTGAGGGGAGGATATGCCAGCCCCAACACCTGCTCCGTGGGGTGAACATGAGGTGACTTTGCTGTGCATGCCCCATGGCTCGCTGAGTGGGACACAATGTTCCAGCCCCATCCCAGGCTGCTCTGTGACGCGGGGGCTCGAGGGGAGAAAGAGCTAAAGGTTTCCTCCTCTCGGAGCCATGTGTTTCCCTGGCAAGGAGCTCCAAAGCCACCTCTGGGGGCTGGAAGCTGCTCCCCAAAACCAGTCAGAAGGGTCTGATGATGCCTCCAAGTTACCTCCCCGCCCTGTCTTAGTTGGAGCCGAGAGGTCCCAGAGGCCAGGAAGCATATAAGGTGCCAGACGGCCAGTCCTCGGTCCAAGTGGCAGGTACCAGCGCCCGGGGGCACTTGTAGAAGACTCACATTCCGGGAAGCGACAGGGTCTCCAGAGGACCTTTGTCTCTCAGCACAGATTTGTTCCCATCGCCAGGGGCTGCACAGGGCTCAGCAAGGGGATTATTTTAGTGTCCAAGCAAGGAAGGGGCTGGCAGCGCTGGCTGCAGCCAGACACAGCACTTCAGGCATTCGGAAAGCTTCCCACTCACACAGCTCTGCCAGTGCTCCTCAGTCCTGACCCACTACCCCTGCTACTCCTTTCCCAGCACTTCACTCCAGCTCAGCGGGGCCCATGCTCCACTCTGCTGCTCAGACCTGCACCCAGCTCCTGCTAGTGGGCCACAGGCCCGGCCCTGCAATCTCATTCCAGCTCTAGGTCCCCCCTACCCAGCTCAGCTGGTGCCTCTCAGTCCTGTCTTGACCTCACCATCCAGTGGCCCTAAATCTGACCTCACTGCATCTCTTGTTCCTCTGGGCCTGAGCCCCCCTACAGCTCTGCCAGTGCCCCTCATTCCTATTTCCTGCCACCCGCTGGTGCCCCTAAGCTAAGATCACCACTGTGTTGAATCAATGAAGACAGAGATCCAGGGGAGTCAGCGATGAGGCCGTCCAATTCATTCCACTGGTGACCCATCCCTGGCCTCCTGTGGGGAAGCCCGCATGCGCCACCTGCCACCCCACAGCTGCAGATTGCTTTCATTCTTCCAACCCCGCTCTGTCCTTTGTTCCATTACCCACCCAAATGCCATGCACCGCCGGGCATTGCTGGGCACCTTGCTCGCAGAGACCCAAGCACTACTCACATGACATAAAAATAATAACATTGTGCATAGCACTGGGCACTGTTCCAGGCAGCCTGAGGTGCCATATCTGGCAGGGCACTCCTACCTACAGCTGGGCCCCCCAAAAATTCCCACCTATATAAAACTCCCTCTGGATGAGCCACAGAGCCATATTATGGTGCATCTCCATAGAAGTCAATGGGGTGAACGTGGCCCATGTGTCCCTTTGGCTGGCACAAAGGGAGGGGTGTAGAGGCAGAGAGTAGCCCTTGAGCCCCTCCATTTCCCAGGTGAGATTTCCTATTGAGCAAGATGAGCCACCGCTAGATCAGCCTGCTTAGACTGGTTTGCCCAGCTGTGCGTGAGAAGGGTTAATAAGGACCACCAAAGGTTGATGCCACATTCTTTGGGGGGGGAGCTGTATCTTGGGAACCCCAAGCTCAAAGGCCCTCAAATTTGGACCACTGACCCTACCCCACATCTCCATGAGGCACATTGATTTTCAGGACAATCTGAGTCAGCATGAGGATTTAAGAAAACTTAGAAAAAAATCAGCTGGTAAACAGTAAGCGAGTCTTAACCTTAAGTAGAGCGGTGCTACCACTCCACTCTCATATTATCAGCCAAAGGGGTGTGTAAGGGGAGGGGTCCCAGAGATGGTAGAGACAGAATGTCACTGCCATCAGCTAAGCTTTGAATGAGACAGGTGCATCTCAAGCCGTGACTTCATCCTTTCCCTGCAATGGACATGACAAACTGGGGAAATCTCTGGCAGGTTTCACCCTCTTTTCCACATTTCTGCTCTATATGAGTCTTCCAGGACCAGACCTCCCCTCCACAGCTAGAATCCAGATCCTGCAGAGAACTCCCTACCCCTTAACCTCAAGACAAGAACTTTCCAAGGGGCACCTCCCACCATGTGACATCTTCCCATCTCCCCATCAGCTCCAATGGGATGCTCCATGGCCATTCCCCTCAGCACCAGTGGAACATTCCTCCCTATCCCCTTTCCAGGTGTTGGGGACACTCTCAAGACCCCCTCCCCACCTCACCAAAGGACTCTCCTCCCCAGCAGACTCTCTCAGCCCTGAGCTGCCCAAGGGTTTCTAATTCCCCTCTGGCCACAATCATTTGCCCCTTTGTCCTTTGAAAGCCTCACATCCTCCAGCCTGCCTTGTTCATGTCAGAAGGGAAGCAGGGACCAACCTTCAGAGTATCTGTAAAGTGATCCTGCGAATGACCCTCCTACTCCTCACCAGGCCAGGAACACAAGGGGAATTGTTCTCTGCCCCAGGACGAGAGCACCCTCCTTCCTGGGAAAGCTGGGGGCGGGATGGGAAGGGCCAAAGAGGAAGCTACCCACACGCACAAACTTTCATTGCAGCTGGGGAGCTCTGTGTGCTGGAGAATGTTGGGGTTCAGAGAGGGTTAGGGGCACAGAGACTTGGTGTTCTATATACACTGCATAGCCATCAAGGACTTCCCCCATCGGCATTTCCTGGTGGCAACTGTGAGATTAGAACTCAGAGCCTCAGAACAAAATGCACACACAGAAAGCCCCTGTACCCAGATGGCCAGTGACTGGTCTGATTTCTCTATGCTGACTATTAGGACACCAATTATCCCAGTTCAGTTTAGGAGTGCACAAAACGTAAGGATTAAAACCCAATGATCTAGTGATCTGAGCATAGGACAGGGGGCCAGTGGCTCCTGAGTTCTAATCTTGGTTCTGCCACTGTTGCCTTGGGCCTGCAATGTTGTCTATCAGTGCCTCAGTTTCCCCATCTAATGTAGGGACAATAGTGACCTATCCTTGGGGAAGCCAGAGGATTGTAAAGCACTTTGCAGGGAAAGGCGGCTCATTGTCATCCCTGCTACCCCAGACTGATGTGCTTGGAGCGGCGGGTCATTATACCTGGTCCTGCCTGGGCTGCCAGGGCCCTAGGTGGAAGGGGAGGGGTTGACTCAAGAGAGGCAGAAGGGACATCCAATCAAACAACAGAATGCCACAAGGTCCAGTGTATGCCTAGCACAGTAGCGCACGCTAAGCGCACACAGAGAGCTGTTTCTCCAGCTCGCCTTTGGGCTCCTCCTCCTCCTAATGGGAAGAATGTGCTGGGCTCAGCTGACTCCCACTGGATCTAATGGCAACCTGCTGGCGATCCTTAGCAAACTAGGCTGGTGCCCTCTGCAGTGGCTCTGTGGTGTGCTGGGAAGGGCAGGACAGAGTTGCGGGGAGTCAAAGGATATTTTAGAAATACTGGGACTGTCAAGCCAGGTCACCCCTGTTTTGCTACAGTGCCCCCCAGGTCCTAACCCTTTAGTGAAGGGGTGGGGCGGAGGCGGGAGAGGGCTGGATCTCTCACAAAAGCTTCCTTTCTCCACAGTGTAGATTAGTCATTGCCATTCAGTACGCAGGAGCAAAGACAAACAGCAAACAAAGGCAGATGTGAGCGGATAGTCTAGCATAGAAAACAAGCTGAACAAGACGCGGGTGGGGGAACGTAAAATCTCTCAGCCCTGCCTGTGCCATAAAGAAGCCAGGAGGGGCATGCTCCCCTCCTGCCGGCTAACCGAGCTGCCCTTATGGAAAAGACAAGGGCCATATTTCAGACACAGGGGCCCAAGCACCGTGGCTTGCATGCAATAACGTCCTGACAGCTGACCCACATGGCAGGAATAGTCACGCTGTGTTCACCCTCGAGCTCAGGGCACTTTGCAAACCTCACGAGGTTAACTCTCCTAAGGTCTACACTGCAGACCTACATCGGTCTAACTGCGTTGCTGAGGGGTGTGAACAATCCACCCCCTAAGCGAAACAGTTATACCAACATTACCCCGGGAGCAGCCTCTCCTGCCACCATAGCTACTGCCTCTTGGGAAGGTGGATTAATTACACCAATGGGAGATGCTTTCCCAAAGCATCACAGCTGTAGCACCGTACATGAAAACAAGCCCTGAGGGAGGGGAGCAGCACTGTCTAAGGTGCTCCTCTGGCTCTTGTTACCATAACACAGGAACACCTAACAGCCTCTAACATATTCATACTCAGCAGGGCAGGGAAGTACTACCACCTTCATTTCACAGATGGGGAAACTGAGGCACTGAGCATCTATGTGACTTGCCCAAGGTGTCACAAAGCAGGGAATTGAACCCAGGTTTCCTTAGTCACAGGCTAGCACCTAACCACTGGGCCATCCATAACACTTGTATTACAGATGGGGAAACTGAGGCACAAAGCCTTGTCCTTAGCTGCACAACACATCAGTAGCAAATCCAGTCACCTGACCCCTCCGTCCACCCCTTCTTCCTTGCCACAGGAGCAGGGGGATAAGGCCAGAGATGCTCTTCTCCTGGGCAGCCAATCGTACTGTCACTCGACCCAATCATCTTGGTCAATATGCCACGTCTGTGGGGGACCCAAACTGACTGTCTTGGCAGGCCTGGAGCTGGCACAGCTCTCTGCAGAGAGCCACAGCCCCTGCCCTAGAAATATCCTAGAGCTCAGGATCAGGCAGGAAGGATGTTAAAAATAAAACACTTCTCAATGCCCCTGGGTGCAGTAGGCTTGGAACCCTGTGTCCAGCCCACCCCTCCTGCTTCAGGTCTAGCCAGCTGCTGCTGCCAGCAGACCCCCAACTCCAGCTCACTGGGGGAGCTGAGGGGCTCCCCGGCCTGAGAGCTGTAGGGAGTCGGAACTGCATTAGAGGCTCATCGCATCATTAGCAGATCCGCTCTGTTCCTGTCCCTCAGCAGCAGAGCCAGTTCCCCAGGGCTTTGGGGTATGCGAGCAGAGGTCTGCCTCTCTCTCCAGCTGGAACATACAAGCCCCAAGGGAAGCTGCTGGCTCCCGGCTGTCCTGCTGATAATAAGCTGGGCACTTTGATCAGGGCTCCAAGCTCCATGGGCCAGGCACAGAGAGTTGCCCTGCCAATGGATCAGGCAGCAACAAGAGGCGTGGGCTGCTGATCCTTTTCATCCCATGACCTACTCTGTCATGCCATCTGCTCCTGACCCAGGGTGCCAGTCACAACCACTATCTGCAGCGGCAAACACCAATTCCCCATCCCTGGGGAGCTGGGCACCCACCAGAACAGGGGGATTACCTCTCCCCTCCCATCTAGGAGGCAGGAATGACTCTGCAAAGCGCAGTGCTGCAGACAAAATCAAGGGTTGCCCACTGGCTTACTTTAGCCAGCCTGAAGCAGATCAAGCGAGGAGGGAGGGATCACCTCTGTAGGGGTGCTTACATGCAGGGGTTTACCCAGATCATCCACTCTGCAGAGAGGCAAGAACTCCCACAAAGCCTATGGACAGGAGCCATGAGAGGGGTGGGGGTCCCCCAGCAGGGACCACCCCTTGGGATCAGATGATGTATCTCACCACTGATTTCCTGATGGGCTTCTGAGAAGAGTGCATGCAAAGTTGCTCCCTTGGGGGCACCTGCCCAGCTGCACAGCTAGGAATTAGCTTCCATATCTAGGGGAGACGGGGGACATCTGGCCAGGGCTTTCCTGGACTATTGCAAGTTGGGAGGGGGAGGCAGGTGCAGTGTGGCCAGGGCAGCCCCATATGCTGCTGGCTTCTGCAGGGGCTGCCATTGCTGATCCCTCTTTGGTCTCACTGCACCAGTGTTTTATCTTGTACCTGTATTTCGCCCACCCCTTACATGGCCCAGCAGACCCCTATCACGTTATTTCAGCCCCACAGACATCTCCTGGACCATGGAAAACCCGTGTTCCTTTACGAACACTAGCCTGTGAGTGCATTGTCAGTGCCTGTGCACAGGGGAACTCAGCAGCCAGCCCATGCCTGCAGCACTGCCACACCCGCTCAGCAGTGCCTGCTGGGGTGTGCACTTACGCTGGCATCCACTGCCTTCCTGGGCACAGCTGGCACTGAACTGTGGCACATGCAGCTGCTCCTACCCCCTAACCCCCCCACCCACGCACATGCACATGCACACACTTCCTGCAGGTCCTGAGGTCTCCTAGGCTCCCACTGATCTCTTTGAACCCTGGTTGGCTCTAGGGGGGTGGAATGGCTGTAGACACAATTCAGGAAAGCAAGATGACCTCACTCTCTTCAGCAGCCACGCCAACCAACCCTGGACTGCCTGGGGCTCTGTAATGGGGGAGCTGTTCAGAACCGCTAGGCCCTGGCAGGAATGCATTGTGGGGGCTTGGCTCTCGGTTGCTGTACGTCAGCCTCGCCCCATCGAAGTTGGTGCAGCTCCACTGAGAATCCGGCCCCTGGAGTGCTGCCCAGGAAGGGAGCTGAAGGAGAGCCCCCTTTAGCACCCCACACGATCACTGCTGCATGCAAGAGGCCTGTCCCCTCTCCTAGCCTGCATTATCCTCCTCTACAACCAAGCCTGGCACGCCAGCTCAAGCTGGAGTCCAAATAAGCCCCCCCACCCGCCGAGACCCTTTGATGGGATAGTTGCCGCCTGGGACAACTGGTCGAGATCAGAGGAGCGGATTGACCATGTCTGCATTTACACAGCTGTTGCCTTCTTGCTGGGTAAACCAGCATTTTGTGCCTGCTTTTCTTTAGGATTCACAGAAGGGAATCCAGGGGCTTAACTATTTTGACCCTGGATATTAAGCCACCCAAAGGCCTCTCCCCCCCGAGTACAGCCGTGTCAGGGTGGTTCAGAGCAGCGGGACCCAGGTGGGGGCTGGATCAAGCACCCCAGCTCGCATGTGGGTTTGCATTCCATGGATGCTTCTCCTGAACTTGGCGAGGACATCACAGATTATTGGCAGCGGTGGTGTTGAGCACCGGGGAAGGGGTAGGGGGCCCTTTAAAGGTTGCACAGAGGGCAATGTGGGCTTACACGTGGGTGCAGGGGACAAACATGCACACGGAAGCCCAGGGATGGGCCCTTGAAGAAAAGCCGGCCTTTTGGAGAATCAGTCTCCCCAGAAGGGAGACCAGAACAGGAGGGTAAGCTGGCTACAGGGACAGATCTGTCATATACAAAGGCAAAGCAAAATATAGCAGTCCAGAGACTAGGGGCCCTCTGACCCACAATCAATGGGCAGCACGGGAGAAAAAGTGGGAGGTGCTCTAACTGCCCCACCCACAAGTCCAAGTCCCATCCGTAAAACCAAGATAGAGTCATGAACTTCAATCTTGCCCACAAGCTAAAACCCAAGACAACCCCACACTCTCAGCCCCATCCACTCACCCAAACCTCACTATTACAAGCCACGTCTACAATTCCAAACCCCACCCACAAGCCAGAACCCTGCCCAGAATCCCACACCCTACCAGTCCCAAAACATGCCCATACTCCCAAACCCCACCTACAATCTAGCACCAGATGCTTCTGGCCCAATGATCAACAGGAACAGTTCACCGTATACATGCGCACGGTTGTTGTAATAGTTCCCGACTAACTTCTCACTGGGAAGGGCAGCACAGAACTTGGGTGCAAGGCTGGCTGGCTGCAAACAGCCTCAGGTCACATTTGGGAAGCCCCGGCCAGTACAGTCCTTCTGACCCTGGATATGCAAACATCTCCCCAAGGAAAGGCAAGATTAGCTGGCTTCCTTTAACAAGGCCAGGGCTGTGTGTTGCTCAGCTGTATTTATTACAGACATTTCAATAGCACCCATCACCTTACTGTCTGGGCACTTTTAACATTTAACTCTTTAAATGACAAACAACATTTCCCAAATATAAGGAGCAAAGCCCCACATTGATCTTGCAACTTTTATCAGGTAAAGACTTTGCCATCAGCCTGAATGCAAGGGGTGTGGGCGGGAGCTGGTGCTAACAGAAACCTAGGCATGGTTCCAGCACTCACTGGACACAGGGAGCTGGATTAGGGCCAGGTCCTAGGTATCTAGGCCTGGCACTCTGGGAAAGCCCAGAACAGCAAGAAACCCAGGGCCTGTTCAGGGAGAGGTGGAAGGGGAAGATCAAAGAGCCTGAGGAGGAAAAGAAAGAAGAATCCATTTGAACAGGGGCAGGGAGCAAGAGCTCAGAGCCCTGGGAGTGTGTGTCTGAGGAGAAGGGGAATGTGGGAGGGGGAACTGATGTGTTCTGGGAAATCCACAGTTTTGATGGATCCAGCTCTACTTGGTTTTTAACCACCCCTGTCTCTGCCACTGTGCTGCCTTCATCCAGTAACATGCCACTGACATCAGCACAGCGGACA
The DNA here is from genome assembly GCF_025201925.1 of Gopherus flavomarginatus. Taxonomy (NCBI): domain Eukaryota; kingdom Metazoa; phylum Chordata; order Testudines; family Testudinidae; genus Gopherus; species Gopherus flavomarginatus. Next base: position 47,275,484 of record NC_066622.1, on the reverse strand, counting down.
TCCAGCAGCACAGCTGGTGAGTGCTGCTTTTCTATGCCAGAAACGTAGGTGGGTGCCACCCCAATGCTCCTCACCCAGGGGGAGTAACACCTGCAGACCACTGGGGAGCGCCCCAGCACGGCATTCCCCCAGCACGTACCCAGAGCACTGAGCTGCACCACACACCACTGCCTCTGGGCAGGACCGGCGCTAGGGGTTTTAGTGCCCTAGGAGCACGGCAATTTTGCCACCCCGCGCCCTGGTCCCGCGGCTCCAGTGGAGCTGCCGCAGTGGTGCCTGCGGCAGCTCCACCAGAGCCACGGACCAGCGGACTCTCCGCAGGCACGACTGCGGCAGCTCCACCGGAGCCACCTGCAGCCCCCTCCGGCAAAATGCCGCCCATCAATAATCCTGGCGCCCTAGAAGATTGCCTAGGCCGCCTAAATGGAAGCACCGGCCCTGCCGCTGGGATGCATCTTGCATTGCTGTACTAGTTAACAACCAAGTAAATAAGGACAAATAAATCAGTGGCTTTTCCACTGGCCTGCTGAGTGACCCTGGTCACCTCTCTGCCCTGTGCCTCAGTTTCACCATCTGTAAAATGGGCATAATGATAATGACCACCCCCCCCTTGGTGAAGCGCTTGGAGATCTACTGATGGAAAGAGCTGTATAAGAGTGAGGCATCATCATCAGGGGAGGGCCAGAACTAGGCACCTTCACACAGATGGCAATGTCCTCGAGATAAAAAGTATGATGTACTGTGGGCCAGGGCCCAAGTGTGTTAGCTGGTCATTGAGCCCTGGGAAAGGCCAATCCTCATTATGTTTGTTACCTTGCTGCTCTGAAGAGTAGAGATGGCCGAGCACAGGGAGGGCAAGGGTTAGGGGTGGATTGGTAGGACATGGGGCAGTCACCCAGGTTCTAGTGAAGGTACCAATGCAGAGGCTAAAGGGCAGATTGTGCCTCCCCCTATTCAGGGACTTAATGGGGACACTGGTATGAGCTAGGGCAGCCCTCAAGATTGTGCCTCTGGATCAATGGGGCTTTGCAGAGCATAGGACGGCTGGGGTGCTGGTCTAACCTTTACTACCCTTTCCTCTCCTGGCCTGTCCCTTGCCTCTGCTCTGTGCACGTCTTGTGCCAAGGCTGTTGCAGAAGAGATGGAGAACTGGCACAGCCAGCTGTGCACTGGGTGGAGGAGCGTCCCACGCTGGCGGTACTCTTTACGGAGCTGGCACAAGGAGCTGTGTGGCAGCTCACAGCATCTAAAGTAAATCTGCACTCAGGCCCTCCAGCTGCAACAGACCCTGCTTCCGAAAAATCTGCCAGCCCCATACTCAGCCCATATCCACCAGAACCTTTGGCCAAGACTCCAGTCCCATCTGGATTGCTCTCCATCACACTCTGGCACACCAGCCTCGTCCCTGCACATGCACATCTAGCAACCCAGAACACATGACAGACTGTACCTGCATGCCCAGCTGGATACATATTCATCTCGCTGGGACATGGGGCTGGACGGGAGTTAGAGGTAGTGGCGTGTGCATTGGGTAGTTTGCGGAATGGGGCCGATGAGGCAATATTATCCATAACTATTACAGTCCCCTTCTTCCCGCACCTCAGCTTCCGCCCTGTGGGTGCACAGACCAGAGTGCTGTCATTTCACACAATGTGACTCACTTAAACCTCAGGGCTATTGTAAACCCTGCCCGGTAGGTGTGAATAGTTCTCAGTCAACTTCAGAGAGACGGCTGAGCAGTTTCTTAGGGCAGGTCTAAGCCGACGGGAGAGAGTTCTTCTGTTCCGTCAGCTTAATAACTCCACCTCTGCAAGACGCAGTAGCTATGGCGGTGGGAGACGCTCTCCTGCTGACATGGGGGTTAAGGTCGGTATAAATGCGTTGCCCAGGGTGTGGATTTTTCAATCTCCTGAGCACCGGAGTAAGTACGCAGTGTAGAGTAAGTACACAGGCCTTAGAGAGACAAGGGGGGGTGAGGGAATCTCTTTTATTGGACGCATTTCTGTTAATAAAAGAGACGTTTCGAGATACTCAGAGCTCTTCTTCAGGCTGGAGCTCTGTGTCTGTGCGCCATAGCTGCACAGAGCTCTGTGTAAGCTGAAAAGCTCGTCTCTCTCTCACCAACAGCAGCTGGTCCAATAAAAGACATTACCTCACCCACCTCGCCTCTCTGATATCCTGGGACAACAGGCTGCAAACATACAATTTCTTAGTAAACAAACATTCCATGCACACTGAAACGAGACAACAGTGTCAGTTATAGCCCAAAACTAAGAATGACTTTTGAATTCAAGTTGTTAGGCAGTAAATCTGATGGTGTTTCTCATACACTTTGATACTGTTACATATACTCATAACAGCTACACTTCTCTACGTCAGTACACGCACACACAGCCATTCCCTCTGAGTGGCTCTAGGAGATGAGTTCTCAGTCTTTACAGAGTGACAATCCTATGTCGTGTGTGTGTCAGCTGGACTCGTCCGAGCCTGGGGAGAATAGTAGCATCTCAGCCCTTTCAAACACTTCAGAACCCTGCCAGCAGACAGACAACCTGAGGATCTCCACAGCTAGCCCAGGTCCAGCTCAGGTGCTAATAGCTGACTGCTCCTTACTTGCTGGTGAATCAGAAACTTCCTGTCATCAGTATCCAAAGGGGTACCAGATTGGGATCAGCGTACAAAATAGCCAGTCCCTAGATCTCCATAAGGCACCCCCACTATCTGCACCCCATAAGCCCAGCCAGGTGAGGTAAGAATGTAGAAACTCACCACTCCCTCAGATCTGCCCCATTATCTGTTGAACAGAGACAGAATCCCTGCTTCGAACAGTTAGCTGATAGCTACATGAAGTTCCACAGACTCCGTGGCCTCTCTAGGTGAGAGATGCTTCCGCATAGCTCTCCTTCCAGGTCCATAAAACACTACCTCATAGAGCAAACCTTATCTTAATGGAGAGCTTCCCTAGTAGGAGAAGCCAGAATAGCACTCACCTGTATCCTACGTGTTACAAGGACTAGAACCTGCCAGCAAGCACCTCCTCATCAGGGTTGCCTTTAACTCAGGGATGGGCAAACTACAGCCCGGGGGCCACATCCAGCCCTTCAGACATTTCAATCCATCCCTTGAGGTCTCACTGGTGAGCAGGGTCCAGGGCTTGCCCTGCTCCAACACTCCAGCTAGGGAGCGAGGTTGGAGGCTTGCCCTGCTCTGCACGTGATGTGGTGCCGCACGGCTCCCGGAAGCAGTGGCATGTCCCCCCTCCATCTCCTACACATAGGGGCAGCCAGGGGTCTCCTCGCACTGTCCCCACCCCAAAAAACAGCTCCCCAGCTCCCATTGGCCAGGAACTGCAACCAATGTGAGTGTGGGGGGGTGCAGACGGGGCAGCGCGCAGAGCCACCTGGCCACACCTCTGCTTAGGAGCCAGAGATAGGACATTGCTGCTGCTTCCGGGAGCTGCTTGAGGTAAGCGCTGCCCAGAGCCTGCACTCCAACCCCCTGCCCAGCCCTGATCCTCTCCCGCCCTCCAAATCCCTCGGACCCAGCCTGGAGCACTCTCTGTACTCCCAATCATTCATCCCCAGCCCCACCCCAGAGCCCGCACCCCCTACCAGATTCCTCATCCATCCCCGCACTCCAACCCCCTGCCCCAGCCTGGAGTCCTCTGCCGCAGCCTGAACTCCTCATTTTTGGCTCCCCCAGAGCCCACACCCCCAGACGGAGCCCTCCCCACTTCCACACCCCAACCCCATGAGCATTCATGGCCCACCTACGATTTCCATACCCAGCTGTGGCCCTTGAGCCAAAACGTTTGCCCATTGCTTCTTTAACTCTTTATTTATACCTTTCCCCCATCCCCCACTGTGCTCTGATTGGCTGAGCTCTCAGAAGTGACTGGGTGTGGCCAGTCAGGTGGCTTGCCCACAATGAAAACTTCCTCTACAGCTTCAGAAACAGCTACTGAACATGTTCGGTAATGACCACGCTCCACTTCAGGGTGTTTCTAGGCACCTGGTGCTGAGTTGCCCTGCTCAGATGGGCAGATAGAGATGCCAGCTGCAATCCACATCCTCTCCCCGTGGCTCCTCTCCTGTGCCTTAGGCCAAACAAAGTCAAATGCTGCAGTGTAAGGCAGGCGGGTTACACTTGCTGATATGATGCTGGGCTGACTGTGGAAGTGAGCTAGCGTGTGCACGATTGGGTCGCTTGGGCCCAGTAGTTGGAAGTACGGAACTGCTCCAGCTTCCATCAGGGGGAGGGTTTGGTGTTCAGCACTTCTGGAAATCAAGGCCCATGCTATTATGGTGCCTATGGCTAGAAGGCGTGTGACTGGTGGATGTCTTAGCTGGCAATTCCCTGGATTTGTGGTTGTGGTGGAAACACTTGCTTTAACTGGGAGTAAACAGAGTATTTTGTTGAGGGGAACGCCCACCCGTATGCTCTCCCAGGTCCTGGGTATGCAGCAGCTTTCTGATTGGCAATCGCAGACCCTGGAGCTGGGCTGGCAGCAAGGGACGGAAAAATGTCCTGACAGGATACAGCCCTGCACAAACTGAAGTTTTTAAACAGCCGCTGTGCTCAGACACACAGGGTGCAAGGTGCAGTCGGCGGGAAATCAATGTGTGTCCAGTGTCTAAGGGACACACTGGCACTTGAGCATTGGTGGCACAAAAACAACTGTCAGCTGTTGTGTCCCAGCCTCCAGGAGCCTGTCATTAATACACTCAGGCGGATGGGGAAGGTACAGAGCTAGCAGTTTTACTGAACAGATCCAGCTTTGCGTGAGGTCTGCTTGGGAGTAACCAGACACCCCGTCATGTCCTGTAAGCGCTGGCTTGGATTGCGCAAGGGCTGTTTTTATTTTGGGCATTTCACTGGTTGGTCACAGATACAAAAGGGATCAGCCCAGAGCTTTATCTAATATGCTCATTTCGTAAGGCATCTTTTAGACATTTTGTAGTCCCCCCAGGCTGCATGTGGAGTCATTCACTGCCCTGCGCAGCGCTCCCCATTCTGTGCTGCACTGGTGGTGGCCCAGATAAAAGGGGGAAGGGGAAGTGTAGCTCCTAGATTCTGGAGCTAGCCAGCATAAGGTAGAGCAGCCTCATAGAATATCAGGGTTGGAAGGGACCTCAGGAGGCCATCTAGTACAATCCCCTGCTCAAAGCAGGAGCAATCCCCAGATAGATTTTTGCCCCAGATCCCTAAATGGCCCCCTCAAGGATTGAACTCACAACCCTGGGTTTAGGAGGCCAATGCCCAAACCACTGAGCTATAAACTAAAGTCTCGAGGAGTGTGGGAGGGGAAGGGTGGGGATGTCATCTCTGTAACATGCAGTGTCAACTCTGTCTTGCAAAGTGGCACTGGCACTCAGGCAGGCTCCTCAGACATTAGAGCTACATAGTATAGGATGCAAAACCGTAAGAGATACACAGCGTGTGCCACAATCACCCAAACATTGCAGCTATGATGGTGTTAAATCCTGCTGCCCTCCACCAGACCCTGCATAAAACAGGCTTTGCACATTGGGAGCGAGGGGATGGAATTCTGCTCCTTAAGCCAACAGCAGGGCAAGGAGAACATGTGCATGTATACGTGTTTCACACACAGGATTTGGGGCCAGCACATCCTCCTTTATGGCCAGCATCACACCCCCTCTCTTGCACATCAGCTCCCATAATGCACCTCCGAGCAGCGTCTCTCCTTAGCATGGAGGGTGGGCTGGGAGGCCTCCCCACGCAGCAGAGCTGCAATTATTCCCTGGTGTTTCAGACTTTTCCCTACTGCACAGTGTGGGCAAGAGCTGGCCTGATAGGTTTGGTGAAACCTTTAGCAGCAGCCAGTATGTTCCCCTGTAGGTGACTCGTGATCCCAGCGCTGGCATTAATAGTGCTGCTTGTTTCCATGCTCTATCTTTAGCCCCTTTATTAGCAAACCTCTGAGCCGATCAGCCTGTTCGTTTGGTGTCCCCACCGCCCTCTGGCCATGCAGAGCCTCAGTCACTGCTCCCCCAAAGCTGCCAGTGTTCTCTTGCCATCCACTATCTCGGATGCTTTCTTGGGGACTCCCACAGGCCAGCCCCACTGTTTGCTGGGTCAAGGCAAAATCAGCGCTAGGAACATGTATGTCACCATGCTGACAGCGCTGACGAGCCGGATGGCTCCAGGGCGTGTTTCTGGATTCCCAGCAGTCTCACAAGGCCAAAATAAAGCAGGACAGCAGAGGCGAGAGGGATCTGAGCCCCAGGAAGCTAAGAGAGGGGTTACAGATGGACTGGAGCTGGCACAGAGGGAGCAAACAACCTGCAGTGAAGCAAGGATAACTCTGACGGTGGTGAACCACAGCCTTGCTGAGAGAAGGCTTCTGCCCACCGCAAGGGAAGCTGAACCCAGCCATAACGTAGCTGGGGGCCTTTGGCTTAGTCAACTCATAATTCAAGGGATTGCCCTTTCCCATCCACCCATCCATTCTCCCCCACCTTCCTCACCTAAGTGATGGCACTCGGATCCCCTACATCTCAGACACACCCACACACAAACCCTCTCCCCTGGACTGGAGCATCCTCCCACCACCAGCACAGTGCACGGCATGGACTGTGCTCAAAGGCTGGGGGCAGCAACATGCAGAGAAAGATGCAGGGATCCACCTGGGAATGTTTGCTGCCTGGGTAGGGGATACAGCTGGAGGAGTTGGAATGAATGTCCCAGCAGATGAATAGGAGATGACAGGTATCAGTAGACTGCACAGTGCAATGCTCCATCCCGTCTGGTATCCTGACTCCACCAGAGGCCAATAGCTGATGCTTCAGAGGAAGGTGACCAGAACGCCATACTCCGTCTCTCCTCCTCAGCGGTAGCATCTCTCCTGGCAGTCCCAATGTGCTAATCCACCCGCTGATTGTCCCTGGGGGTGGACGGGGAATCCAGCCAGGCCCCTGCAACAGGCCATTAGCTTGTGCCCTTAGAGGAGGCTGGATTCCCCTTCTGTCCTTCCCTTCGCCGTCATAGCTACCTACAGCTGCTGGCGCTGTGCAGAATGTGAGCCAGCCCCTGCTTATCTGCCAAAGGGGCAACACTCCCACCTGGGATCCTGCATGTTCTAGGGCCCAGGGTTCTGGTACATTGGTTCCCCAGTGCAGACAGAACCAAGCAGACCTAGGGAGAGACCCAGACCCAATCCCCCTTACTGATGCAGGCCCCATTGTCCATTTCGGCCATGCTCCACTCAGCAGAGGAGGGAAGGGGAGAGGAGAGAAGGCTTTAAACCATCGTCCCAGATCCTTGGCCCAGCCTCCTGTGAAGTCAGAGCAGCAGGAAGATTTCCTGATTTTAAATTGATTGTCTCAGGGCTGCTCTAACTTACACTTGGCTGCAACAGCCTGTGCTACTCCTCTGCTCCTGGCTACATCCCTGATCCCCAGATCAGCTGCCTTTGCTGTCCCTTTATGCCCCCAGGACTGCATCAGGGGACAGCACTGGGGAAACAGATGGGGCAGGGGGCGCAGAGAGTGAGGGGGCAGCCTACAAACCAGATTCCAGAACCAACTTTGCAGCTGTCTGAGTTTCCCATCTCTGCATAGGCTGGACTAAAACCCAAGTTCCAAACACTCCCAGACGCCAGACGCCCAGGACTCCCACTCATTCCCCCTAATGTGATATTGGCACAACTTCAGTCAGCAGTGTCTCCTCATGGCAGCCCCCTCGAACTCACCCCCTTCCCCAGCTCGCCAGCCCACCTCCCCCTGGACTCATGCCAGCCCCTTTGCTCGGCTAACCCCTGAGGTTCTGGTCTTTTCCCCAGCACTGAATGAACGTTGTGCTGGGGATGAGTCTGGACCGCCAGGCCTGGAGACCAAAGTCCTCTAGCAACAGAGCAGGTTCAGGACAGGCCTTGGCCACATGCCGGCCCTGCCTCTTCCTCAGCCTCCAATGGGTGGAACGCATAGTCCAGACCAAGTGCTCAGCTTAACTTACTGAAAGCTCTGATAAGAACATTTCAGCACAATATTGCACTGGCTTAATCAAGCGTAATGCCGAAGTGAAGGAGACTGAGCAGGAGCCTAATGCCCAGTCCTGGGCACCGGGAGCCTGCTTTCGTCAGCGTTCGCCCTATGCCAGCTCCTGCGTCGCTCCAACCCCCCTTTATACCTTGTCTCGTGACATCACCCGGGGCAGATTATTAAACAACCTCAGCTCTAAACAGTCTAGTCTAGCGTTTCAGACATGCCAACCTACAAGCTTTTTAACTGATACATTTTTACTTCTGCTAACATTCTTAACTGGTACCTCCTTAGTGAGCTTTTTTAGCCACTACCATCTTCCCTAGTCTGTCTCACCGGGGAGATCTGCACCTGGCTCGTAAATCACACATTTGTCTGGGTTGCTTTGCCCTGTTAGCGACACAGCCCAAGAATCCGCTGTAGATCCGGCGCAGACCAACTTTCTGATTTTTACAGCCTGTACAATTGTTTTAGCAATGTTTGAAAAGCCACCAGCAGAGAGTAGGAAAAGTCTCTTTGACATTTTCTTATAACACAACTAAATATACAACAGCTGCCTCTCTACTGTTCTTTAATATACATTAGCTAACACAGTTTGTTACACAGCTGTTTGCACCCATCTGGGATCAGAGCATAGGCTCAGCCCCATGTGTAACATGATGTGCTCCTCACTGGCTCATCAAGCAGCAGGGATCCAATCTGAGACCAGCTGGTTCAAAATGCAGGAGCCTCTAAAAGACACACCTGGATAAGCCCCGACTGTTGAGGCCTCCTCAGCCTCTATCTGTGGCTCAGCCATCATGAGATGGAGACAGAGTACCATGTGGAGTGGGTGTGGCCCATCAAACCCTTGGCCTCTTGGGCCCCATAGTGCCAGCTGTACCCATTGCTTTTGAGAGCTGGATGTTTGCTACCTAGGATCAGGGCCAATGCCACCATCTCAGCACACGCCAGCCACCGGATGGTAGCAATTGTTGGCCACCCCACTGCTGTGATGCAGGCTCTGTTCAGTATTCCAGTTCTGGTCATTATTATAAACTGCTTACCCAGGGCCATTCCCTTGCACGGGCGCACAGAGAGCGAGGACATGCTCTGCCATGAGCGATCTCAGATGTTTCAGAGATAGGGCAACAACTCAGTGAAGGAGGGTGTGGGAAATTCTTAGGGAGGAGGGGATCCCCATAGAAAGGATCCCTAAAAGAAGGGGGTTAAGGGGAAGGGTTGGAGGAGGAGGTTGTGCCTTTAAGGGCTGAGTTTCCCAGACAGGATCTGAATAGGGCAATCATTGAACACTGCTGAGAGAAGGCACTAGGCAGACAAGCAGAGGAGTCGCCTCAACCCCTCTGCCATCCCGTCTAGATCTTGCCAAATGCCCAGTGCCCTGGTTCAGTAATGCAGCCTCTAACGCTCAGGGTCGTGGGCGGGTTCAGTGCTAAGTGCAGCCCAGCTGCCATATTTACTTGCATGCCCTGCCCATGCGTCTATCTCATGGCTCTGCAGGGCGCTCTGGGGTGAAGCCACAGCCTGCCCAGCCAGCCTGGGCTTTGCTGCAATACTGACCGTGAGCCTCCCATAGAGCAGGGTTCCGATGGTACTGTGGGTAAGCAAGCGGCCAAGGTCCAAGCAAGGGCTTACTGAACCCGCTGATGTTCCTCTCTCTGCAGATTTAGCTGCTTGGGTCCCTACTAGACCTTGGGTGCTGGTTTGCCCAGAAGCCAGTTCATGCATTCCTATACCATGGCGTCACCAGACAGGATGAGTGGCTCAGATACCGGCCTGGAGGAGCCAGAGCTCAACATTACTCTTACCCTCCGGATGCTCATGAACGGGAAGGTAAGTGTGCCCCTCTGGCTGGGATTCCCTCCAGGCTTTCCTGGGAAAGCAACATTAGGAGTTCTACCCTGGGGCAGAGGGCTCCTTCAGGCTGGGATCCCTGGGGCTGGCCCAGAGCAGCAGCATGGGTGACTGGGATCTGCGCTGGGCTCAGACAGACAGCTGGTGTTGAATTTGCAGAGCTCACGTTTCATTTTGCTTTCCCAAAACTAATCCCATTTAACAACAATCAAAGCCTGACCCTGGGACGTCTGTGCTCCAGCAGAGGTCCATTTTAGAGCAGAACCATGAAACATTCATCGGAATGTCAGTCCAAGATCACATTTTGTAGCAAAACTGCAGAAATGTCTAGTTTCAGTTCAAGAAAGGATTCGTTTTATCGGGCTTTGGAGAAAAGCAGTTGCCCAGAGAAAGAAGCAAGGATTTGCTGGGAACTTTTGAGAGGGGAGATTACTATTTTTGCACATGGCTGTGTAACATGGAGCCATTACAAGTGCACCAAAATCTGGGCTTCAACCACCATCTACCTAGCTAAATGATGCAGACAGACAGAGAGCTAGATAGATAGATTTAAAAAAAAAACAAAACAAACTAGCTGAATTTAACTTCAAGGGACACTGGCAACTTGTTTTTTTAGATTACTCTTTTTTTAAGTTAATGTTTCCAATAATATGTCTTGAATTTTCTGTTTTCAATCCATTTTTAAAACACATGAGAGTTTTCTGTTCCCCTGCTGATGCTTGTAGGGATCTTCTGAGAGAACCACAAAATCCACCCTTCCTTTCTTTGCCTTTCCACCCGGGACACGTCCTCTTAAGGGATTGGTGTAGCACGGGCCTCTGAACTCGCCCAAAGAAGTACACGCGATTGAGATCATTGTGCTAGGGCAGGAGTTCTCACAACACGTTTTTCGGTGGCCACAGAGTTCAGCCACCAACTCTTGCTGGTAGCCCCACTGATACTTTTTCCTAAAATACTTCATTAACTTTAGGAAAAACATATAAATATGCACATCTACATATCCAAATCATTGTCATTTATTTATGTAAGGGTTTTTTGTTTGTTTGTTTGTTTTTGGCAGTCTTAATAGTAAAAATAGTGCTGTGAAAAGTGATATTTATATGTTGATTAATATGACTTAGTTTTCACAGCACACTTAGTAGCCAGCTGGGAAGCTGTGATAAGTGATATTAACCAACATACAAGTATCACTTATCACAGCCTCCCAGCTAGCTAGTAAGTCTGCTGGGAAAAGTGATACTTGCATGTTGGTTAATATCACTTTTCTCAGCAAGCCATCACTGCCCAGGAGGCTGTGGTGGCCATATGAAAAGCCCCTGGTGGCTGCATTTGAGAAACGCTGTGGAGCCTGGGACAAAGCCCAGGTGAGCATCAGCCCAGCAGTGAAATACTCTGCAGCCAAAGTGTCAGCAAATGCACGCTGGGAACCAGCTGGAAACAAGAGACGGGCATTTTGCCCTGGTGCTAATGTCTCCCAGTGACCTTCAGGTTTGCTTGTAGCAATGCCTGCCAATGGCAATGAGAGTCAAGGGTGTCCCTGCACCTGCAGTTCCAGAACAAGCCATACTGCCACTCAGAGGCACGCCTAGTCCCTAGGGCGGATTGGGCGGGTCCCCTGTGTGCTCAGGAATCTCCTAACTGGGCTGCTCTTCTCTCTTTGTGTTTCCACAGGAGGTTGGTAGCATCATCGGCAAGGTAAGAGGCAGGTGTTCCCCATAGCCGGGACGTTTCTTCAGGGTCTCGCGGAAGCTGTGGGAGTCTAACCGCCCTCCCTGTTCTTATTCCCACAGAAAGGCGAGACTGTTAAGAGGATACGGGAACAAGTAAGTGGTGTGGGATGGCAGAGCCTCTCGCTCTCCTGAGCTCTCTTATGGGGCCAGGCTATGTCTTGTGCAACTGACCAAAGCTGCCTCTGGCTCATGAGTACACTTCAAACCTCCCTTCTCCTCCTCCTATAACCCCCACCTCACATCAGCACTGCAGCCCCAAACACCTGGCGAGCCCAATGGTGCCCATGCCCAGGCTTAATCAACTGCAGAAGTAGCTGGAAGATGCCTTCCCCTCCACATACACACAGCACACACTCCCAGAGGTGAGCCTGCTGCCTAGCAAGAGAGCACTCAGCCCCAGGTGACTCAGGGAAAGCGAGGGGGCAGAGCCTCAAATGTATGGTTAATGATGGTACCACCAGGTGGTGCCATTATACATAGCGGTCCAGGTTCTCTTCCTTCAGAGGCCAGCAAGTTTTGACTCTTAGGGAGATGTGCTGGTTTTGAAAGGTTTTGTGCAGAGGCAGCTTGAGAGAGAGGACACTGCATGAGTGGCAGATAAGTATGTGCTCTGCCGTGGGCTCTCACTGGAGTCAATTCTCAAGGCGGAGTTGCTCCCTGGAACCAGACACGGGTGTTGGGATAAAAATTCTTGGAAGCAGAAATTTACCTGCATGCTGTTTGACGATCCCATTTCAGGACTGGTGTAAATAAAGCAAGTTACACTTAGCGTATACCCAGACTCCACATCACTGAATTCTCCACTAGAAGCCAACCTGCAAGGCCCCAGATCTCTGCTACTGCTCAGCAGCACAAGGGCGCCACTGACGTCAGAACAGGACACTGGTGTCAGATGAAGGAGCAAGAATATATTGCACCTTGCCAAGTTAGGGAAATAAAAATAAAGGAACTAAGAGGAAAGAGCAAATAGCCACAGTCTTAGCAACAAATAACAAGAAATGTATGAAATACATCAGAAGCAGGAAGCTTGCAAAAAACCCTCAGTGTGTTGCTGGACCACCATGGGCAAAGGGAGCAATTAAGGATGATGAGAAGATTGCAGAGAAACTAAATGATTTCTTTGCATCAGTCTTCATCGCAAAGAAATGCTGAGGAAATACCTTCCATGGGCCTACTCATTTCTGGTGAGAAAGGTAAAGTACTGTCAGCGACTGAGGTGCCTAAAGAATCGATGCTGGAACAGATGGACACATCAAAGAGCAGCAAGTCACCTGGCCCAGATGGCAGATACCCAAGAGTTCTGATGGAATTTAAGAATGAAGTTGCCGAGCAGATAGCAAATATATGCAAGTTTTCATTAAAATCTATTATACCAGAGATACAGCTGGGATTCTGGGAATCAGAGCAGGGAGCTTTGCTTTGGTCCAGGTAAATTAGCTGAAATGTGAAACAGAAATGTAATTTAAAGCACCTCCATGATCATGCTATGCTGAGTGTAACCAAAGACACCCCTTTAATCTACTGGTATTGTTTGAGCAGGTCATGTGACTAAAGGAGAACCGGTTGATATCATTTATTTGGACTTTCAAACAGCCTTTGACAAAGGTCTTCACAAGAGGCTATTAAGGAAACAAACAGGGCTTTGTGTGAGAGGTAAAACATTGTCATGGATCAGAACTTGACAGAGAACAGAGTAAGAATAATTAGCCAGCATTCATCTTGACAAGACATTAACAGCAGGGGGCCCCTTGGTTCTTCACTAGGAGCTGTGTGGTTTATTATATTTTTCAATGATCTGGAAAGGGGGGGTGAGCAAAGTTTGCAGATGAAACCAAATTATTTAGACTATGACTGGAAGAGAGTGAGGAACTTGAGACCTAACCACGCAAGGGAAACAAGGCAACACGATTGCCAATACTCAATTTCACTGCAAATGCATAGTGTAAATTGGAGGGATTAATCCGAAATAGCCATTAATTATGATGAATTAATGATTATTATTGTGGCAATGCCTAGGAGCTCCAGCACCAGGTAGTGCCTCATGGATGGGGACCTCATTGTGCCAGGTGCTGTACAAACACAGATCAAAAAGATGCTTCCAGTCCAAACATGTGGACAGCTTCTAAATAAACTGTCAGGAAAAAGACCTGGACGGCTCAGTGAAAACATCCACTCAATGTGCAACTGGGGGGCCTAAGGAACAGGCTGAAGTAGAATATGGAACTTATTGTACAACTCAAAGGAAAGCCCTTAACTGGAACTGTGTTCAGTCTGTGTCACCCCATCTCGACCAGGACGCAGCAGAAATAGAGGGTGGGCAGAGACAGAAATGATTAGCGACTTGGCCAGATAGCCCTAGGAAGAGTTCTTACCCTGCTGTCTGGTTTGCTTTCTCAGAGCAGCGCCCGGATCACCATCTCTGAGGGATCTTGTCCTGAGCGAATCACCACCATCACAGGATCCACAGATGCTGTCTTCAGAGCCGTCTCCATGATCGCCTTCAAACTGGAGGAGGTATGGTACCTGCCCCCTGCCACCCCGCCTGTATTCACCCTGCACCGCATCAGCCTGCTGAGAATGAAGGGCCAAGGAGGGGGGTGATTTGGAGGGTCCCCCAAGAGTACAACAGAACATGCGAACCCTTTTAAACAAATCCATGGCTCCTCCTCAACCCTGAGCATCTCTGCTCTCCCGAGGGGTCAGATTCTGGTCCCTCAGGGATCTGTTACTCAGGCTGATTGTATGGGGACTGTTCCATACAGGATTGATCTTTACAGAGCCAGCCATTCACCTGGGCTTGTATTTACACAGCAACAACTAGGGTGACCAGATGTCCCGATTTTATAAGGACAGTCCCGATATTTGGAGCTTTTTCTTATATAGGCTCCTATTACCCCCCATTCTCTGTCCCGATTTTTCACACTTGCTATCTGGTCACCCTAGCTCCAGCCTGAACACTGAAGATAGTCTCTGCAGAACAGCAGGACCTCATTGTTCTGGGAGGGGGAACAGGGACACCCTCGCTCTGCGCTGACCCTGACCCTCAACAGACTCCACTGAGAGCACCATACCATGGCCTTTGGCCCCAGGATGGTGATATTCATTCCATTCCAACGCTGTACCTCTCCCATTTCAGGACCTGGGGACAGGAGCCGCCAACGGAGGAGCTGTGTCCAAACCGCCAGTGACACTGCGGCTGGTCATCCCAGCCAGCCAGTGCGGTTCTCTCATTGGCAAAGCTGGCGCCAAAATCAAGGAGATCCGGGAGGTAAGGGCTGGGGGCACTTTGCAGAACCTGTTTGCTTCTCCCCAGTGAGGCTGGTTGTTTACTTTCTGCACATCTCTCCCCTGGAGGGATGGAACCAGGCCGGTCAGTTTCGCTTCCTGTTTCTCATGCCACAGTGTCCAGCTGCTGTGTTTGGGTTCCTAGTTCGGTGCACAACAGAGTCTGTGAAACAATCCCTGAGCCCCTTCCTTTAAAGAAAAGCTTGAATGTCTGTCCTAGACACTCTGTGTAACCTGCGGGGCAATTCGGGTGACAGCTCCCGCCCGCTGTGACCAAGCCACAGAGGATGTGAGTTTGTTCCAGGCCCAGCTAGGGAACCAGGGCTCTACCGCTCACTGTAGTCGCTCACGCTTTTAGGGTACGTCCACACTGGTGCTGGAGGTTTCAGCCTGGATCTGGGGGAGGAATAGCTCAGTGGTTTGAGCATTGGCCTGCTAAACCCAGAATTGTGAATTCAATCCTTGAGGGGGCCATTTAGAGAACTGGGGTAAAAATCTGTCTGGGGGTTGGACTAGATGACCTCCTGAGGTCCATTCCAACTCTGATATTCTATTCTTGCTCACACGGGTGAGCCTGCTCAAGGCAGCAATTGCCCCTCCAGCTCTCTTGTAGACTTACCCTCAGCTCTTGCTTCAATTCCCAGCTGTCACGCTAGCTACTGGCTCTTATAAAATCTGAAGTAGACCCATTTGTGGAGAAGCCCCATGAAATCTCCAGTCCTTGGACTGAGGTAGATGTGCCTGTGATGCACGTGGCTCCAATCACAGGACAGGGCCAGGAAAAGCACTGCCCCGCCCTGATGGGAGTGCTGCTGCAGGAGACAGCATTACCCTGACACCGCCTCAGCCCCAACAAACCCCCTTGCTAAGTACTCTGGTTGAGCTGTTAGAGCCAGCGTTGCTGGTCAGTTGGGGCGAGTATGGGAATGCCTGAGCAGGGGCAGGTTATGCCAGTGCAAGGAGGTTGGATGCAGCAAGCTCAGCGGTGATAACGCCTTCGGTGGCCATGCAAAAGGTGTAGCCTGCACTGGCCACGTGGCTGCCTTCCTGATTCCAGTGTGTGGGTGTGCAGAGTGGGGGGAGCCAGCGTGGGGCGGTACCAGCACTAGCTGCCCATCCCACATTGTTCCAGGGAATGTGGGCAGCTGCTTAGCACGCACACAGCCATTGCCAAGGGGGCATCTCTCCTTGCAGAGCACGGGAGCACAGGTCCAGGTGGCAGGAGACCTGCTGCCCAATTCCACGGAGCGGGCGGTCACAGTCTCGGGTGTGCCAGACGCCATCATCCAGTGTGTGCGGCAGATCTGCTCAGTCATCCTGGAGGTACCCGTGTTGGGCTCGGGGGGATTAGACACACGGACTTGGCCCCCTGCCCCTATGCTGGAGAGCGGGAGGCGGGCTCCAGGGGGCTGGTTTCCTGGCAGCCTCCTTCCCTGTGCTTCATGGCTGGAGCCGTTGCCGAGTTTGCCCTCTGGGAGGATGTCATGGTAGTTGCTGTGCAATATCTTAGCTTTGCCACCTCCCACCAATCCACCCCCCACTGCATCCATGTCTACCGTCTGCCAGGGCAAGGCTGGGTCAGAGCCAAGACGTTCTGGGGTGGTTTTAATGTCCTGCCAGCCGAGGCTGAAGGAGATGCGACAGCCCAGCCCCCGCTGGAAGTGTCCCTTGGAAGGCTGGTCACCCTGCTTTGTAGCCTCTCTCACCAGTTACCACCCTGATGCCATGAGACAATGTGGCCCTCGCTGCCACTGAACACAAGGCCATGGATACACACCACACTGCACCAACGCACGAGCCAGCCAGCCTCTTGCCTTCCACCGACTTCAGTGCCACGGGCCGTTTCCCAGCCCAAGGACAGGGCCCCCGCAGTGAGCAAGGCTACAGTGTGTAGCCAGCTGTCAGGCTCAGCATGGGGTCAGGAAAGGGGGTTAGTCTCCCTGGAAGAACCTGCTGATTTCTCCTCTGCTTTCCCCTTCTCAGTCGCCGCCAAAAGGGGCCACCATTCCCTACCATCCCTGCCTCTCCCTGGGGACGGCTCTCCTCTCGGCCAGCCAGGTAAGGGGGCAGCTGGAAGGGAGGGAGGGAGAGAGGGAGGGAAGGAACTTCCCAAGCAAAAACACACAGGATTCCCTCATCTCTGCACCAAGGAGATCCCCCGACACTCAGGCAACCGCCTTCCTCTCTTCCTGTTTATTATTAAGGAGGTGCCACATTACCTGAAGCTCTGCCCTTCTCAGACATCTCTCCTTGTGAGCCCTCTGCAGCTTAGTTATAGGGCTCCTGATCTCACCGGCCTTTAAACGAGGCGGGGGCTGGCTAGCAAGGAACGCCACTGTTTGGGGGCTGGAGGAGGGGGAACGTTCTCATACCCCACTGTTAGCGGCTACAGAACAACCCCTGGTGATCCAGTCCTGGCCGGCTGCCTCGCTGATGTTCCTCCGCTTTCCTTCGTCCCCAGGGCTTTTCCATGCAGGGCCAGTACAGCGGGGGGCCTCAAGCTGAGGTGAGTCCAGCTTTGCCTCCTCGGCACAGGGGGCTCAATCTCAGTTCCACAGTGCCAGGAGATCCCGTCTCCTCCCATATGCCCTTGAACTGAGCTGCAGCATTGTCCTATTGCATGGCAGCAGAGCTGGCGGCAAGAGTCAGCCTTTGCAAGGCCCTGCTGAACGTGGATGCACCACACCCTTGTCAGGGAGGAAATATAACCTGGGAGATGCAAGCCTCCCCACTCCCCACCCCGCCCCTGGCCATCAGTGCACCAAATCCAGCCCTGGTGTGCTGGTCCCATTTACCCCAGGGGAAAATTTGGCCCTTTGTGTGTCCCACCATCTCTCCCATCACCCTTGTCTTCCCAGCACAGCTCTCATCTCTGGGGCATGTTTCCATGTGGAGTCTCCATGCCTGGTCCTCCCTCATCACTTCCTTCCCCAGGTCAGGCCCACGCAGCAGAAAGCAGGGGAGCCCCTCGCTCCTGGAGCCACCCTGCAGGGAGATGTCTGTGTCCTCCTCTCCCTGCAGCCAACTTCACCTGCCACAAGCCAAGGGCCTGCTGCTTCTGCTGCCAGCTGTGCTAGGCCCATCCACCACTGGGTGCACGTCTCCGTAGGCCTGCAGCTCAGGGCCAGCTCACATAGGCATGGCAGAATTGCCTGGTAGAACCTCGTGCAGCTCTGAACACGAAGTGGGCTGTGTCCATGGTCACAGACAGGGCTGGTAGCTGCTGTTACTATGAAAAGCCCCTTTCCCGGGGGGTTCTGCTGTCCCACCCATCCACTGTGGTTCCAACTGTCTGGCAGCCAAAGGGCTGGATGGTGGGTGACCCGACTACTTTTTAGACGTAGCTCTTGTATTTATTTTCCTAATTTCTTCCCTGGGAGCAGGTGACGAAATTGCAGCAACTCTCTGGGCATCCCGTTGCCTTCACCTCTCTGGGCCAGGCACCCTCCCTGGTCCCAGGTAAGAAAACCAGCCCCGCCCCACCCTGTCCCCCCAGCAGGTGATCAGCTCATGGAAGGCGCACACATCATCAAAATCCTCTGTGGGCGAGCAGGGTCATCCGCTCTGCCCACCCCTGCGGCCGGAATTGATGAACACAGGCTATGCCAGGCCCAGGCAAGGAGAGGGGCCCAATTCTACAGAATCAAATAGACGTCATGAAACAAAGTCTGTTTGTCAAAGCCCCAGATGTGCAGTGGCTCCACCCCTCCCAGCATGGGGAGATCTGGGACCACGTCTCCGGAGGATGGGGGGGGTTGGGTGTGCTGGGAGAGAGTCCATGGTTGCTGTCCTCATCTGACCACAGCTTGCTGCTCCCAAGACAGCTGGAGGGAAGAGGGGCCAGCCAGCAGCCCAGAGCCCTGCAGGGAAACCCTCCAACTCCACTAGACTCTCCCTAACACCTCCAGTCCTTGGTGCTCAGGTGGCCGGCACCCTCCAGGAAGGGCGGGGCAGGGATGGGTGTCTGGGATGTTTGGCCAGCCCCACCCCCAACCAGCTGGGTATCGACAAGCCCCAGGAAAAGATATTCCCTGTACCTGGAGCCCAGTGGCCTTTAGCAGGAGCAGAGCACAGAGGGGAGGGAAGCAGGGGAATCACTAGCAGAGCCCCAGAAATGTTGCCTTTTCTCTCCCTCTCCGGCCAGGCCTGGACGCCAGCCCCCAGAGCAGCTCGCAGGAGTTCCTGGTTCCCAATGATGTAAGTGGCCGTTGCTCTCCTGCGAGAGCCTCCTCCCATTCCCACCGGTGCTATGCCTGCCCTGGGGCCTCAGCAGGGAGCCTTTACTGCCAGAGGGGGCAAACTGCAGAGGGGAACGGCCCCAACCCACCCCAGCTCCCAAAAATCCCCCTCTTCGAACATCAGGAGCTTGGGGACCAGACTCTGCTGCTGGCCCCCGGCATTGGAGTGGGGCAAAGGCAAATTCCAGATCCAGCCTCCCCCTGCTCTGTGCAGCAGAGATATCTGGATTGAGGCACGGGCTCCATGAGTCAGGGACCCTGGCAAAGCCCCATTGTTGCCTTACCCTCATGATCAAATCTCAACTTAAAGAGCCAGTGTCCCAGTTTTGGACACCAAGGTCTCCCCAGCCCACCCATCTAGTCAGGCTTCAGCCATCACTACGGAGGCCCCGCCCCCTGGCACAAAGGTGCAGCAGCAGCAGCAGCAAAAGGGCTACCCACTCCCTGAGCCCCCTCTCCATTGGCCAGCCTAGCCTTAGTTGTGCCCACGGTCCTGCTTTTCAGGAGCGCAGCCCAGAGGCAGAGCTGGGGTCAGGGGGAAATGTCACCAGCAGAGAAGAATGAGCCAGAACTACCCACCCTCGCAGCCTCATTCCAGGCACCGGTGCCCCAGGGCTGCTCTCCAACGCAGCGCAGGCTGCCAAGCACAGAGCCGCCTCTGTTACAGCTGGTAGGAAGCGGGGGGGAGAGGCACAAGGGCAGTGTTGACCTTTCTGCAACCCACCCCCTAAAGTCATCACACCCCAGCCGCTGCCTCGGGCCTTTTAAAAAGACACAGCATCAAAGACTCACTGCTGACCCATGTTGGTGAGAACATGGAACTACACCCATGGGGGCAGCACTGAGTGGACGTGGGGGATGGGAGTCATGCAGGACGTTAAGGTTGGGCAGTCAAGGGGCAACCTATTCCACGATCAGGGGCATTGGGGCCTAGTGGCTGGGGGGAGCAGTGTCCCATGCTCAGTGCTAGATTCTGGGTTTGGGGGAGACCCTACCTCCTCCTCTCATTAGGCCCACGCCTGCGGGGCCTCACTGGGCACTGCCCTGTGATGGGGAGGGGCAGGCACAGCTGCTGGGCAGGTGGGAGTGGGTGGGGTGCTAAGAAAGCAACTCCCCCTACTCCTGAAACACTCCGAACAACGTGGCCGAGCAGAGCAGCTCCTGTGTCATGCTATCGAAGGGCACTCCAGCTCCTTCTCCTGGTGCTGCTCTGTCCAGCACTGCTGCTTCCACCCCAGCTCCCCCAAATTAACCCCTCTCTGCTCCTCCCCAGCTGATTGGTTGCATCATTGGCCGCCAGGGCACCAAGATCAGCGAGATCCGGCAGATGTCCGGAGCGCACATCAAAATCGGAAACCAGAGCGAGGGCTCCAGTGAGCGCCATGTGACCATCACGGGGACCCCAGTCAGTATCACTCTTGCCCAGTACCTCATCACAGCCTGGTAAGGGCCAG
This sequence comes from Gopherus flavomarginatus, assembly GCF_025201925.1. Classification (NCBI taxonomy): domain Eukaryota; kingdom Metazoa; phylum Chordata; order Testudines; family Testudinidae; genus Gopherus; species Gopherus flavomarginatus. Next base: position 47,254,923 of record NC_066622.1, on the reverse strand, counting down.
CACCCCCCTGGGGGGTGGGGCAGGGGAAGGAGCAGCCCATACCCTGGTCTGCAGGGCAGCAGAAGCAAATTTCTGTGTCACTCCTTCTCCTTGAGCTGTGATCTCAGTGAGACTAGGGGGCGGGAAGTGGCCACCTCTTCCACAATCTATGCAGTGTCCCAACACTCTGCCTGCTTATACGATGGGCATCTTCCAGTCAGACTGACAAGGGTGTTTGTCACATGCACAAAGACTGGAGTGTCAAAGACCAATGCACCCTGAGCCTTAGGGACCAGCAGTTCTTTCATCCCAACCTTTCTCCAGCCCGTCTTAGAGCGAGATGAAAAATGGGTCCCCTCCCCCTTATTGACTCAGAAATGTGCAGCGGTGTCTCAAGGGAGCTGTAGTTCACATGCCTCATGGTCCCGTTTGCCTCTCTAGGCCAGGCTCCCTGGCCAGACTACATCTCCCATGATGCACCACAGCCTCCCTGGTAGGTATTTTGATGGAAAATTTCTAACCAGCCCCAGTTCTTGCCACCTTTCAGAAGAGATGTGAAACTGAGCCCTGACGCTTGGAAGATCCCACGTCTGGCCAAATCACAACATGGGCATTCCCTTCTGCCTCCCAAACACTTCCACTGCAGAGCCAGCTGCAGAAACTGCTCTGCACTCCCACTCCTAGACACGGAGTGTTGCATAGCACTGCTTGTGCAGCAGCTGCCTTTCAGGAAGGAAAGGGATCCCGCTAGACCTGCTCGGATCAGGTATAAACACTGGTGCCCTGCCAACGCTTATATGTCTGGCGTCTGCATTGGTAAGATCTCACAAAAAGCCTCTGGTGCAGATACAGCCCTGTAATGCAAACTGCGCTGGGAGCCTTCAGGACAGAAGGGCCTATGGCCTCATCTCCACACATGCTTGCACTGGTTTCACTAAACTAGTTTAGTTAAGCTTGTGAAAACCCTTCTGTGGATGCTCTTAGTTTGGCTTAAAAGCAGTTTATTTTCGTTTAGTTTAAATCAGTTCCTAATCAGCTTAAACTAAACTGCATTAAGAGCATCTGCACAAATTTTGGCACTAGTTTAACTAACTCAGTTAAAATCCCTAAATCAATCCGGCAAACTCCACATGTAGGTGTGTGTGTGTGTGTAACCCACCATTACATGGCATGGTTCTCTGTTGCACTCTAGTGGCTAACTGGTGTATACGAGTTTATGAGTCAGCTATGGCCTTTGAACTACCAGGGACCTGGTTTTTCAGGTTGGCAGAAGCCCATTCTTTTAGCCAGAGGTGAAGGGTTCAATCCCCACTGCAGGGGATTGGTGTTACATGCATGAGGGTATTACCGCACCCTACCTTCTAGCTCTACTCTGTGTGCATCTCACTGCCTCTCTCCCTCCTTGTTCCTCCAGTTTAGAGACAGCCAAATCTACCTCCCAGATGCCCCCCATCTCCAGCCCCGTTGACCTCAGCATGACCTTCTCCCAGTCCCTCAATCCATCGCCGGGCCCCACGCTGACAGCAGTAGCCGCACCCCCTCCCACCTTGCTGGGTGGCCCTTACGCCATCTCCCTGTCCAACTTCATCGGCCTCAAGCCTGTCCCCTTCCTGACACTGCCCCCTTCCTCGGCTGCGGGGCACAACGGCAGCCTCGCCACCTACACGACCAAGATCTCCACAGCCAACGGCGCCAAGAAAGCAGAGCGGCAGAAGTTCTCCCCGTACTGAGGCTGGTGGGTGGGAGGCTGGCAGGCCAGAGAGGAAGGGGGAGACCACAGGATGCCACCCCTCAGTTTGTGGGACACCAACAGCGCCACTCCAAGGCAGGCACCTGGGCCACCGCCACCCCATGCTGGGGCATCCCGAGCCATACATGGGGATGGACGGAGAGGTAGGGAACGTGGAGGAGGTGGGTGGGCAGCCTGGAGCCCTGCCGTCCCTGGTGCGTCTTCTCTGGACAATGGGGTGGGGGCTGTCTCAGCCTTGCACCCCCTTCCGTCCCCCACTTCTCCACTCCTGGAGAGGCTGGCTCTGTCCCCGTTAGCTTTAGTGCTGCAATTTTTAGGGGAAGTTCCCATCCCCCCCAGCCCTTGGAATTGGAGGGCACCCTCACCTGACAGCACAGTGCTGGCCACACTCACCCTGGGCAGGCGGGCGACAGGGCAAGGCTAGAGGCCAGTTTGAGCATAGCTCGAGGCCCACGCCGTGCTGCCGCCGGATGTCTGGGGGCTGCTGGGAAGGACAGAACTGGAATCAGTCACACTCTTCCCAGGAGTCGGCGCTTTTATGATCTCCAAGTACCTAGACCTGGACCAAGCTGGAAACTCAGCCCCGAGCTCTGGCCTCCCTCCACACACAGAGCCCTGCTGGGAACCAGGCAACAGGCTGGGTCAGGTTTAGAAGGCTACCCTCCAGCAGAAAGGTACCTGGCCTGAAGGGAATTCAAGGCAAATGCTCAGAATATCACAGCGCCTACTCCTCTTCTCTGCCGGGACAGGGGAGACCCCCCCACAGGTTCCTGTGACTCTGGGCAGGGGCATAGTCGGGTATATATTGGGCTAGCCTTGTGGCTTATTTGCTGCTACAGTAACTACAGCTCTGGGAAACTGATAGTGGCTAATCAGGAACGCTCCTGGCCTATCCCTGGGGCAGAACCCCAGCTCTGGCAGCTAATGCATGAGCTCATTTGTTCCAAGGACTCATTGGCTGTTGGAGTCAGTCGTGATTGGATGGAGACACCAGTCAAAGCTTCCTATGTTTTGCCCCTTCCCCCAGTGGTTCCATGGAGTAACTCCTGGCTCTGCTTTCTCCTTGAGGAAGCTCCCAGGTTCTGCCTTCCCAAGGGTCCATTACCAGGGCTCTTACCCAGACTGCACAAAGCCACGTGATGGATGGATGGATGACACCCACAGTCTCCTCCTTGATGGGAAGTTGCACCCTAAGGGGTGCATCCAGTGCCTTCCTCATGGGTGGAGCCTGGGGTTGGAAGAGGGAAACCAGACTAATAGCCCTAAATAAAGTCCTTCCCCTCCCCCAGTTATCCTAACAGATCAGACCAGGGGAGAGAGAGAGAGCCAGGCCTTTCTCGCTCAAATGCTTTCCTGCTAGGGGGATCGGAGGAGGCAGGGTTGGACTGTTTCATTCTTAGACGTACTCCATGGTGGAGCAGGTGCATCATGAAGCATCCAGCCGGGCTGTGTGCGTTGAACCAGCAGAGAGACTGGTGACTCCGAACAAGGGATTACAAGGTGCTAACAAACTGACTGAGTCTGGAGTGAGAGCATAGGGTCAAGTAACTGCACAGCGAGACTGTTCCTTAGCAATCAGCTGTGTTCACCTGGCACTGAACATGCGCTGTCCTGGGTGTCTGAGACTCTGGTTCCCACTTTAGAAACACCATGATCCAAACAGCCTGTAGTCCCCACTGCCAAATCCTGGTGATCAACAGCAGAGAGCAAAGGAGTCTAGGGGCCTGATCCCAGCCGGGGTACATTACTATCCCTCCACTGAAGTCAAACACCCACTGAGGATCTGGCCTGGTATCTCCTGAAGTTCTGCCTCCACAACAAAGGAATCGCCCCCTATCCCCGCCTCTCCCAACAGAGACCTCACCAACTGTGCAATGAGCTGTCTCCAGCCCATCCTCCACTTGATGGTGAACGTCTCCCCCAGTAGCCCCCTCAAAAAGCTTCCCCCGCCCGCCTAGCCCAGCTGTCTTGGAAAATGCTGTACATAGAATTCTCTATTTTTTCCTTCTTTGTAACTTATCAGCAGTTTAATAAAGAGACAAGCCTTGCGAACTCAGGACTCTGGTGGGGTTTAGTGGGCTCCTTCGGATCCAAAGTGAACGGTCCGCCATCCATTCACACCTAGCAAAAGGGAATGGTTTGGTGACTCTCCAGCGAGAGACCTTGCAGGCTAAAGGATGACTCATATGAACAGCTCCAGGGAAAGGCTGGCATGGGGCAGGGGAAAGTCCTCACTGGGAGATGTATCCTGCCTGCATTAAAGTGCTGACTAGAGATTGACACAAAGATAACAGCTCAATTATCACCATGCTGTGTGCGCAGCTGTTACTCACCGTCTCCTCACAATGCAGTGAGCAGCTCCGAGGTGGCCCTCGCACCATTTGGAAAGGTTTCCATCCAGCCACAAAGGGTTTCTCCCAAGCAAGCCACAGCAGAATTGGCAACTCTCACACTTATTGGCATTTTTCTTGAAGATCCAACTCCTGGAGTCCTTCACTTCTGGGAGACTATCCCATCACATTTAAAAATTAAAGTAAGCGTCTGGCTTGTCTGATAATGGAGAAAAGCTTGAGACCTTGACCCAGAAAGGAACTAGAAAGAATCCAAACTTTGTGAAAAATATTCATGATTTTGAAGCCAAGCACCCATTTGCTCATTTGTGTTTTGTTTGTTGAGGGCTGGCTCATGAGTGTTTGTAATGCTTGGGCTTGCCAGTGCTGGTACAGGACCAGTTCAGCTCAGAACTAAAGCCCTCTGGGAATTGTAGCGCAGAAGGATGATGGGAGCTGGAGGTGTGAATGGGTAGCACCTCATCTTGGCCTGAGGTCCCCCTGCCGGTAGCCTGCCTCAGTTTCCCTTGTCTTCAGCTCAGACTATCACAGCTCCTCTTATTTGGGTCAGCACCATCTCTACTCAGAGCTGAATTTACTACCATTACATATCAGTCCCAAAATAAAGTTCTCAACTCTACCCCAAGTCCATCTTCCCAGTCTGTCCCACTGGCCTCCCAGGTAAATTTCCCTGCTTAAAGCCTTTTCCCTAAAGACGCAGGATTCCTGGCTGTAACCTGGTCCTTCCCTTCAACTATCCCCTCCCTTTGCAGGTGCCTCTACTTGTTTCTCCCTGTATAGCCCCCTCTCTGCAGGGTCCTGTTGCTCTTTATAGACTCAGCTCCTCCTTACCCAGCTGGTTCTTCCGATGAACTCTTGCCCCATCCCTGATGTGACAGGCAGGTCTAACAGTGTTGGGCTGACCAGCTGCAGGCCTCCCACCCTTAAAGGGACAGGCCACCCCATTATAGGCTCCTTCAGCCTTCCTTAGGATGAGGTTCTGTGGCCTACTTACGCATGGATGGGCAGGAATGGGCTCACTGAGAGAAGAGGAGTAGCAGCAAGCCCACTCAAGGGGCTGACCAGGAGTCTGAGGGAGCAATCCCAGCCGGTGAGACACACTGGACTCATTGCAAAGCCCAGGCCAAGGCAGGATGCTGGCCTGGGCAGTGCAGACTCACGGCTCTGTCCCTTTGCCCATTCAGTCTGTCAGCGTCCAGAAGTTTAGACCTGTCAGCCCATGTGTCAAATCAAAGACGAGATCCCCCCGATCAGAATGGCCTGGAAAGCCCCTCCAGAGACCCAATCAGCTGGCATCCCTTTGAGATCCTTCTCTGTAGGGTATGAGCTGGAATCCCCTGGCAGAATATTGGCAGGACTCCCCACATTCCCCATGGAGTCTTGGCTGGGATACCCCAAGGCCCCCTTCAAAGGCACCCTATCAGCAGTGCATTTGAAGCCAATCTCTTTAAACCTGCAAGACAAAGAGCTTTCTAGGGCAATCAGACCCACACTACTGCAGCTGCCTTAATTAATTAAATAGCAAGAAAATTATGCAAAGGGAAGGGGAGGAGAGAGTAATGCAACAGAGGTTGTGAAGCCCCATGGGGCCGGTTTCCAAAGCAACCCGGCTTGCCAAGCCAGCTGCTCACTGCTCTAGACTGGAGTGGGCCTCGACCCCCAAGCTGTGGGGACGGGGGCACTTGACAAGAGTGGAGTGGCTGCCAACCTGGGTAAAAAGGCTGCTGGAGTGGCACATCTGCCCCGCTGCCTTGGAGAGCAGTCGGGCAGGCTGCATTGTTCTGCCCGTAATTACCATTCAAAAGGACAGGACCCCCATGGTGTGTGACGTCCCGCACAAGGGCTCTGCAAGCAGCAGCCATTCTCCGCTCTCTGCGGGGAAATCGAGGCCCTGCTCTTCAGAGAAATCTAGGCCCCAATCTAACTCCCATGTGGATTTAGGCCCTAGATCCCCATTGAAATCAATGGGAGTTCAGTGCCTAAATAGCTCTGAGGATCTATGCCCAGCTTCCCAGAGCCCATAGGGAGCTGGAGCAGTTTGGGGGTGGTCCTGGTCAGCTCCCTTTTTTCCTGGTGCAGCTGCTATTGCTCAGGGGTAGGGAGGGGATGGTGTTTCAGTTTAACCCCTTCTCTGCTGGCGGCATCATCTGCCTGAGGCTTTTGTGCGTGGGGAGGCATTATGGCCTCCCCCCGCACACACTGCACACTTACTGCCCCAGCCCTTTTGGGAACGGGGGTCTCTTCCCAGTCACCATCTGTGATTGCCTGGTCTCAGCCTCCCTGGGTGGTGGGGGCTGGTTCACGGTCGGGCGTTGGGACTGTGCAGATGCCTGTGTGTGATGGGGGTGGGGGGACGAGCGAGCCAGCAGATAAGAGGGAGAACGCAGCTGCCTTATCAGGAGCATGTGCAGCATGCTTGGGGGGTGTGCCTGGCTCCTGGCCTGGCCGCCAGGCAGCCTCGTGTTTGAGGAGTGCAGCCAGGGAAACGGCTCTGCTTCCTGCCTGGGGCGCCTAGTTACAACAGGGCTTGGGGTGGGATCTGACTGCCAGCATGCGGAGCAGCTTGCTTCCCCCTTCCAGAACTGGTGGCAGGGCTGGGGCAGGTTAGGGCAGGGGATTGTGTGTGGGGGGAACCCCAGGAGCCTCAGATGAAGGGAGAAGTCCTTCATCCTCGGGGGGGAGGCCCTCAATCGCTGCAGTGCAGCTCCCTCCAGGCCTTCTCCCCACTGGGCCGGGTGTGCTCCAGGCTTCCTCTGGACCAAGCCACGGCGGCTAGGAGTCTGCTAGGGCCCTGCCACTCAT